>NC_080389.1:52517478-53117478 GCF_028751815.1 Salvia miltiorrhiza
TCCTCGTCGTAGGTTGGCAACGAGGACTCGTTGTTCCATCTGAGATCACTTATGAAATGACCTATTTCTATCTCCAGATTTTGGAGAGAGTTCCTGTAGTGTACACATCTCGGACACTCGTCCGGATCCATAAACTTTAATGGAGTCTCCTCCCACATGGGTTAATAATAAAATAAACTAAAAATTACATAATTCCTCTATAAAAACCCGCTCTGATACCATTTTAAACAAGGATCTTTTAAACTGTTTTTTGCTTAATAGTACGTGGCGTTGTCTCACAGTCCAGACCCAGTTTACCGAAGTAACCAACCGAGGAGGAAAGTTTCCAGCCGATATACCATTCAAGCCTAATTATACATGTTTAGGTATAAATTGTCTTTTAGTCAAAAACCAAAAGTTTTAGGGGTCAAAATACAAAAAATTTATAATGGGGCGGGGGGGAGGGGGAAGAGGCCAAACGGGGGCCAGGGGAGAGGCCAGAAAAAAAGGGAAAGGGGAGGTGGGGAGTGGGGGAAAAAGCGAAAGGGGGGGGGAGAAACGAGGAAGGGGGCAGGAGGGCAGGAGGAGGGGCAAGAACCCCGAAGAAGAAGAAGAAGAAGAAGAAGAAGAAGAAGAAGAAGAAGAAGAAGACAGAATTAAGAAGAAGAAAGAAGGAAGAAGAGAAGAAGAAGAAGAAGAAGAAGAAGAAGAAGAAGAAGAAGAAGAAGAAGAAGAAGAAGAAGAAAAGAAGAAGAAGAAGAAGAAGAAGAAGAAGAAGAAGAAGAAGAAGGAAGAAGAAGAGAAGAAGAAGAAGAAGAAGAAGAAGAAGAGACGAAGAAGAAGAAGAGAAGAAGAAGAAGAAGAAGAAGAAGAAGAAGAAAAGAAGAAGAAGAGAAGAAGAAGAAGAAGAAGAAGAAGAAGAAGAAGAAGAGGAAGAAGAAGAAGAAGAAGAAGAAGAAGAAGAAGAAGAAGAAGAAGAGAAGAGAAGAAGAAGAAGAGAAGAAGAAGAAGAAGAAGAAGAAGAAGAAGAAGAAGAAGAAGAAGAAGAAGAAGAAGAAGAAGAAGAAGAAGAAGAAGAAGAAGAAGAAGAAGAAGAAGAAGAGAAGAAGAAGAAGAAGAAGAAGAAGAAGAAGAAGAAGAAGAAGAAGAAGAAGAGAAGAAGAAGAAGAAGAAGAAGAAGAAGAAGAAGAAGAAGAAGAAGAAGAAGAAGAAGAAGAAGAAGAAGAAGAAGAAGAAGAAGAAGAAGAAGAAGAAGAAGAAGAAGAAGAAGAAGAAGAAGAAGAAGAAGAAGAAGAAGAAGAAGAAGAAGAAGAAGAAGAAGAAGAAGAAGAAGAAGAAGAAGAAGAAGACGGAAGAAGAAGAAGAAGAAGAAGAAGAATAAGAAGAAGAAGAAGAAGAAGAAGAAGAAGAAGAAGAAGAAGAAGAAGAAGAAGAAGAAGAAGAAGAAGAAGAAGAAGAAGAAGAAGAAGAAGAAGAAGAAGAAGAAGAAGAAGAAGAAGAAGAAGAAGAAGAAGAAGAAGAAGAATAATAAAGAATAATAAGAAGTAATAATAAGTAAGAAGAATAATAATAATAATAATAATAATAATAATAATAATAATAATAATAATAATAATAATAATAATAATAATAATAATAATAATAATAATAATAATAATAATAATAATAATAATAATAATAATAATAATAATAATAAGGGCAAATTGCATGAAAATACCCCACTTTATACCAAAATCTGGTTTTTTGACAATCTTTTCAATTGTAGCAAAAATTTGAACTACATTTCAATTTGTTGCAATTGACTTCCGGAGTAATTTTCCGGCCAACTTAATGCTGATGTGGATTCCCGTAAAGTTGATGTGGCACTCCTCGCCGGATAATCAAACGATAAATTGCATGAAAATACCCCACTTTATACCAAAATCTGGTTTTTTGACTATCTTTTCAATTGTAGCAAAAATTTGAACTACCTTTCAATTTGTTGCAATTGACTTTCGGAGTAATTTTTCGGCCAACTTAATGCTGATGTGGATTCCCGTAAAGTTGATGTGGCATGCCTCGCCGGCTAATCAAACGACAACATCTCTAATTACCTTAAAAGATGCCGTTTTCCAAATTTTTTCATCTCAGTTGAAATTCTTGTTCCATAAATTTTCTAAAGAAAAAAAAACATATGAATTCAATAAAAGTATATTTTAAAGAGTACAAGATACTTGATGTGGGTGTTTTTGTACATGATGAGAAGTAGCGCCTCTCCGGATTAGTCACACTATTTGAAGCCTGCAAGATGCACGGCTCTGGTTCTTCGCATCTGCAGAATTTTGGAGGTAAGGGGAAATTGTATGAGCTCAGTCGTCCCGTTTGAGAAGAAGAATCCATCAGTTCAAAGATTTTTGCTGCAAATGAGAATTTATGGAACAATAATTAAGCTATGATTTCACTAGTCCCGCATTCCCTAAATTTAACATCCGCCGTGGTTCCATTAACGGCAATAACATCACAGCATTCGCATCGATCCTTCTGAAAAACAAAAAGATAACTTGAGTTCGAGGGTTTTTTAGGACAGTAACTTAGATTGATTTGGAAATTAGGACAATAACTTTCGAACTTGTAAAAATAGGACACTAATTTTTTTTAGAGTAAAATAGGACACTAATTAATAAGTGTTGCATCCGCATGACATTTTTTAGCCAATTATCGGCCGAGAAATGTCCTATTTTTACAAAGCTTATTAATTAGTGTCCTATTTTACTCTAAAAAAATAATTAGTGTCCTAATTTTACAAGTCCGAAAGTTATTGTCCTAATTTTCAAATCAATCTAAGTTAATGTCCTAAAAAATCCCCTGACTCAAGATAACTTGATCGAATAGTTATTGATATATATAAAAAATAATTTTTATTAAGATTAGTGATAGTTTATGACAAATTTTGTCCGATCCATGGAACTTCAATTTGCAATCATGTCCCAACATAAATTACATGGAATTAATGGAGGGATCTATAGCCATAATAAGGAAATAAAGTCAAAAAAATTAGTATTTTTTAACTACATAAATGTGATCACTACAAAAAATGTTTCTATTAGTGACATGAGGATTGGTAGCTAATATTCGTGTAATAAAAATTAGTGACGTTTAAAAATGTAACTATTAGTGATTAGTTACATTATTAGATGTCACTAATTTTTATGACACACATAATAGCTACCAAGCCTCATGTCACTAGTAATTTTTTTTTTGTAATGTCGATACAAAATTATTATTTATAATTAAATTTGTTAAATTAGAGAAACAAATCAGTTAAAATCTATGACAACTTAACTGATTTGATGCCTTTATATATGAACTAAGTAACTATTTTTTGGTAAAAATAGTAACACTTAATTAACAAATTGGAAAATGATCAAAACTTGAAGTGTATTATATATTTTGTACTTTTAATTAAAGTGTACAAATATTAAAACAACAATTCTTTTTTAATGGCTAGTGTTTTATATCCAACCTTTTTTATTCAACTAAAGTACAAATAAAAGTCGGGTTTCAAAAAATAAAGTACAAATAAAAGTTGACATTTCAGTTCAGATAAATTGGTTGACTAGTGAATATAAACTAATTGACTAATTTGGAAGCTCAATTCCATAGGGATAATTGTAGTTTATGGTTTGAACTTATGAATGATTTAAAAACAAGTTAATTTTTTTTAAAAAAATAGTAAAAAATATATTATTAGCTATCAGATATAGCCCGACCATTAAGAAATGAAAAAAAAAAAAATCTTGATCTTCGAGAAAAGTCGTAAAATTGGCTCAATCTTTAAAAGACAAAAAAAAAATTCTGAAACCTTTCACAAAAGTTTAGGACATTTTTTGGCAATTTTTTAATTCAGGCTATCTTTGCAAATCACTCCGAACCGTACACTATGTCTATAATTAGTCATTTGTTTTAGCCAACCATGTCCCACTATTAATTTTACTACTATTTTATTAAGAACTTTTATAAAATTAACTTATTTGTTATATAAGCAATCTTAATTAACATTTATTATCTTGAGTTGAAACTTTAAAAAAAATTACTTATGAATTAATAAAAAAATAATAATGAATTATTAATTAAAAATGTAAATTAAATGTAAAAAATTATTATAAATTCTAATTAATAAATTTATAATTAAATGAAAACACAAGAGATTAAAATTTGAAGAAGAAAAAATAATTAAAAATTTGCACGTGTTGTGTAGCTAATGGTAGAGTGATTAGTGTTGAAATATAATTATTAATTTTATAAATTAGAAGAATACGTACCCCTATCCGCTTGGTGGCGGGGGAGAAGACGCGAATGTGAGTGAGGAAATCGGGGCAGTGAGCGGCGCACCAGAGGCATGGGTCGAGGAGGCGTGGCGCCGCACGCGCGTAAGTGGTGAGAATTCCATGTGAGGAATGGTTGATAGTGATAGAATCGAGGAAGAAAAGGTGGGGTGCTTCGCAGGGATCGGCGGTGGGCATCCTGGTGTTGAACATGTAGAAGGGCGGGGGGCGAGTGCTGTGTATCCACTCGCTGAAGCTCTCGATGGGGTTGCGCACGTGACTCCTCGGCATCACTCTCTCGTACACGTGAGCCGAGTAACCCCATGACACCGAGATCGTCCACTGCTTTTGCCTCTCGTGGCACACCGTCTGTTGGAGCGTTCGCGACTCGTCCGCCGCCGCCGCCTTCATCAGCTGCCGCAGCGCCTCCACGCGCTCCATCTTCGGGAATAGTGACTCCACGTTGTCTAGGTGGTGCAGTGACATTAGTGGCGACTTCGTGTGGGAAGACAAGAATCCCGAGATATCGCCGCGTAGATCAATCTGCAAAAGGACGATTAATTCTATGGTGTTTTAGAGTAACCCTTAGTACACCAATATTTTTAATAAATGACATACATATCCTACAAAAATATACTCAATTAGTCTCACACATATTTTTCTTTTTAGTTTGTCCCTTTTACAATGTCACTTTTCAAAAATAATATATAATCACTACTTTTTCTACACACATTAAATAAGTCGTCTCGGAGGAGTATTTTTCACCTGGTGAAGTCCATTTTCCGGGGACAGTTCAACTCCAATATCACCAACGCAAGCCTTAATTATGATGTCGGCGGTAATGAAATATGGAGCATGTCTTCTAAGACAATTGTCCATATCATTTGCTAAGGCTTTTGCAAGAGGGTAGCTCAACACAATTCCAGCCCCCCCAAAGCCTTGATTAAACGAGAACCAAACATTCGACATGTAAAACTCCGACGGCGCACCAATGTAGTAGTGCTTCGTATGATCATACTGCGCAACAACGTCCACTAAATTGTCCACAAAAAAGATGGAGTCGTCGTCTCCGATCACCACCCACCTAACACTTCCATCGCCATCTTCGCCCACGTCTCTCACCAACTCCTTTATTCCATGAACAATTCTGACAGCCATCGGCTCTGCGGCTTTCACCTCTTCCAACAACTTGGTTAGGTTGTCCGAAACCCTAAAAGCTGGCGACCTGGCCGACCACGGCAGGAGGTCGCCGGTGGGGGCCGCATCCAAGTACACGAACCCACGTGTCGTGTTCGGCCTCCACCACGACTCTACGTAGTTTCTGCGGAAATGCCAGCCGCCTTCGGAGCCGAGGATTCCGAAAGCAAGGTGACCCAGATTGGTCGGAGAAGTTGATTGAGGGGATTGTGTGTGCATGCGGAAAAAGGAAAACAATTCGGAAACTGGGAATTTTTGGTAAATTAACTGATTTGGGAGGGAGATGGTGAGTATCAAGTATATAGCTAGGCCTGAAATTAGGAGGAGTTTGCATAGATTAGCTGCAGCAAATTTACCACATGAAAATGAAGAAGCCATTTTAGTATCGATCAATTAAATCACGTATGCTCGCGTTTTATTAACTCGTGATCAAAATGTTAGTACACTCTAGCTCTTGTGTGTCAAATATATTAATAACGCTATGTAATAGTTTGGCGGGGATTAAATTTGCATATTGATGTAGAAGGGACAAGAGGATTATAAATTGGTGCTCAACTTTCTTTTTGGTGGTTTAAATTTTAACATACGATTTCCGTATAAAATTTTACTTTCCAAATGCCCAAAATATAACTATGAGAAGCATTATCATAACAATAAATTAAGCATGATAATTTGTCACTGATTCTTTCATTAATTATAACTATTTAATTTTTTATAA
Organism: Salvia miltiorrhiza; assembly: GCF_028751815.1. Classification (NCBI taxonomy): domain Eukaryota; kingdom Viridiplantae; phylum Streptophyta; class Magnoliopsida; order Lamiales; family Lamiaceae; genus Salvia; species Salvia miltiorrhiza. The sequence continues at coordinate 52,523,677 of NC_080389.1, forward strand.
TGAAATTATATATTTTTTAATTAAATTATCATATATTTTATATAAAAAATAAATTTAGAAATATTCTCATGCACTACATTTGCGCCACAAATAAGTCTTACATTATTTCCTTAATCTATATAATATATAAAAGAGGAGTTTTTTTCCCTCCATTTCTTCCCTCTCTTTTTTCTCTCTCTTCTCCCATCAATTTTGTTCACTATTTTTATTTTTATATATTTTAATTATTTTCTAAACATTATCACATGATTTGATTCAAAAAATATGCAATATGTATTTTAAATTTAATATAGTATAAAAACATGAATAATGAATTTAAAACAAATATGTTATGAAAAAAAATTAAATTTAAAATATTTTATTAAAATTTTACAGTTTTTTATCTATGTTTATGTATGAAAAAATATTTATTTATTATTATGATGTGTAATACTCGATAATAATAATGCGTAATGCTAATTTTTATTATCAATATTTTTTACATTTATTTAATAACTTTAATTAATCATTACGATTTATATAAAGTTAAAAATTTGTATTTTCAAATTCAAGATTTTATTAAGTAATTGACGTGGATTGTTTTAGTTTATTTTATTTTTAAAATATATTTTGTAATAATATATTTTAATTTTGTTTAATAATTATATTTATTTATTTAAATATATCATTTGATTTTGGTGTTCATCATGCATCGCATGAATGGTCGTACTAGTTTACATTAAGTAGAAGAAAAAAGATTGAATAAATGAACTCCCCAATATTGGCTCTCTCATATATATTTCTCGAAATGTTGATTTAATTGATGAGGAAATGCGTTGGGGTTATATGCGCTCTTTTGTAATAGTAATAATAAATTTACAATATATAATTGAAATTTTAGTAGTTTAATAATTGCATGATAAAGCAAGGCCAAAATTATTTATAATCAACCAAAATATATACGTGATAGATTAATCATTTTTGTATAATCCCAACCAGCTAGCTAATTACCGGTACCTTAGAGTTTAGACAACGAATTGATATGAAATTCGTTTACAAAAATGCGCGTAGCATAGGATAGGTTTGTACAACTGTTGCAACTTGCATCGTTAATTAGTCAACTTAATTAATTAGCGAATAATTTTACTATAAACATGCATTTTGAACTGATATTGCGTCGTCTAACACGCTTTAAGAGCAAAAAATGGCTGCTAGTCAACTAGAAAATTAAAGATAAAAACTCATTGATGGTCAAATAGCAAATACCTAACTCATTAAATTTTGAATTAAAACCGTTATGGGCAGTAGGTCTAGAATTGGGTAGAGTGACATAAGGGCTGATTATCATACAAAACTCTTATATCATGGTGAATTTATCGTGAAAAAGTATAACTATATATGTATATATCATGGTGAATTTGTCCTGAAAAATTATGACTTCGTATTAATTGTATTCATGCTCCTATAGGATTCAAGCCCCCGATCACAAGGTAAGAGGTATTTTGATTAGACATATCATACTAAAAACGATGAATATTTACTGTGAAATGGTGAATTCATAACTCAAATTGGATTTGACAAAAAATACGTTAATTCTTCAAATATTTAAAGACCGAAAAGTATTTCTAGTTTATAGGTTGAAAATTATTGTTATTTGAATCAACCACTATATATATAGATCATGTCTGAACATACAATATATAATAATGAAATAATGATGGTATAAAGTGCGGTTGTAATTGTCAAGCAACAGCACGAAGTATATGACCACGACCACATGAGTAGACACGGCCAAAAGAGTTTTCTCTATAATGGCAACCTGCTTCCCACCGTTTAGGCATCATTTTATTATATAAATATATTTTTAATATGCATTGTGTCGTCATTTTTCTACCACTACAATATGGGATATAACAGAGAAAATTAATTTGACCTACGCCGCCGCTTATTCTTAATCTAGATGTTCAATTAAAGAGGGTGGGACAGGGGAGGGGGCAGGGACTAAATCACTTTACTAAAAGATTAATATAAGTCACAAAAATAAAAATATAGTATTAATTCTAATTATATATTGTGTAAATAAATTATTTTACCTATAATAAAATTATAATAAAAATATATTTAAAATACTACAAATAAAAGAAAAAAGTAAAAAAAAAAAAATAATACTCCCTTCGTCTACAATATCGTTTCCACTTTTGTCATTTTGGTCCGTCCACAATATTAATTCCTCCATTTATAAAATTAGAGTTCACAAACTCCACTCAAAACAATATTCACTACTTCATCACTTTCTTAAATTAAACTCATGTTGTTAGGGCCGGTAATCGGTCCGGTTCGATTTTAACCGAAACGATTTTCCAGTAAACCGAAACCGAATAAGGACGATTTCACTAACCGCTAACCGGATATTGTTGATTTTACTAACCACTAACTGTCAAGCGAATAATTAGCGGTTTGATTGGTTAATCGGTTAACCACAAATAACCAATTTGGTTAATTTTTTTTAAAAAATGCACTTCCATTGCTATTCAAGGGATTCAAATATGTGCCTTAGGAAGAAAGGGTAAAGTCTTATCCACTCCACCAACTCATCATTTATATTTACATAGAACAGAAAATTATTTTATATAAACTTGTAATCATTTTTTATTGCTTTCGCTATTGTATCGAATTTATTTTAATCTTTCCAACTTGATCAATTTTATCAAACGTTTTTAGATAATTGTATCTTTTTTGCCCTTTTTTAACATGCTAGCGAGAAATTGTTTCTAAAATATACTTCATCCGTCCCACGAATCTTGACACGTCTGGTTTCAGCACGAGAATTAAGGAATTATAGATTAGTGTTTTAAGTGTGTAGTTAATAAAGTGCAAAAGTGATAAAGTAGGAGAGAGGAGGTGATAAAAGTGATAAAGTAGAAGAGAGAAAATAATAAAAGTGATAAAGTAGGAGAGAGAAATTACCTTATTTGGAAATGTGTCAAGATTTGTGCGGGACGGCCCAAAAAGAAAAACGTGTCAATATTTGTGGGACAGGGGGATTAAAAATTTAATTGAAACAATAATATCCTTGTATATTTACAAATTATTTTTTCGAGCAAAATACTAGGTTATCCTCGGCACATCATGTTATGATTCAACCATTGGAGTGAAATTTCGATAATAAAATTGATACAATTTGAAAAGGGTATGATACAAATGATAAATTTCAAAGGTCATGATTAAATTGATATAATCGCTAAAGAATGACTAGATATAATTGATAAATATCAATATTGAGATAATATTGATAAAATCATTAAAGATCGGGATAATATTGATAAAATCATTAAAAAGTATAGATATATATGGTCAAGTGCATAAGGATTGTACGAGAAAAGCAGTAGTCAAAGAAAGTTGAGAAAGCATGCAAAATAGGGATTAATGAAATTGGAAATGACCTAATTATTGACCTAACTGACGACGGTTAAGTCCAAGTCTAAGGAAGTTGGGCAAAATACGGAGCAATACCAAATACACATATTTGTACGTGGAGATGGAGTGGACTCTCCCCCGCATTCCTGCTCTTATATAAACGCTCGCGCCTTCCCCAATTAATTCACCATCTCTACATTCATTTCTACCAATCAATTAATTCTTCATCGCAACCATCAATGCCCAAAATATTTGCTCTCTCGATATTTCTCACTGCACTGCTGCTCGCCAATGCAACAAGGTACCCATCATCACTCACATTTTACGAGCATCTCAATTCCCATATATAATTTGCATTGAGCTCATCAACTAACTTATTTTAATTTACAGATCAGAAAATGGAAGTCAGCCCAAGCACGAAAACAACGCAGTGGATGATCCGGAGGCTGTAGCTGCCATGGTTCATATGTAAGCCCATACAATTAACTTGCATGCTAGCTACTACATTAATATCCCTACCTTCGCAATTACTTAATCACATGATGCATTATACTTTTATATAAAAAAAAAAACATGTAGTTTCAACACATGCTGGCTTTCAAATCAAGTTGATATTAAATTTAGATGTTATACAAAAAGATCATGTAGTTTCAACACATGTTTATAAAAAAATTTAGATGTTATACTCCAACGACAGCCTTGGAATTTATTTCCAATTTACGGCCATGCACTGCATTTTGACAAGTGAGATCAAATACGTGTTAATTTAATTGCAATATTAACCAAAAATGTAGGAGTATCCAAAATAGAAGCGAGTCAAGGAAGCTTGAATCCGTCACGTGCGGGACGGGGAACCCCATCGACGACTGCTGGCGGTGCGACCCGAACTGGATCCGCAACCGCCGACGCCTGGCGGACTGCGCCATCGGCTTCGGCCGCAACTCCGTGGGCGGGCGGGACGGGCGGTACTACGTGGTGACGGACCCGAGCGACGAGGACGCCGTGAACCCCCGGCCGGGCACCCTCCGGCACGCCGTGATCCAGGACCGGCCACTCTGGATCGTGTTCAAGCGCGACATGGTGATCACGCTGAAGCAGGAGCTGCTGGTGAACAGCTTCAAGACCATCGACGGCCGCGGCGCCAACGTCCACATCGCCAACGGCGCCTGCATCACCATCCAGCACGTCACCAACGTGATCGTCCACGGCCTCAGCATCCACGACTGCAAGCCCACCGGCAACGCCCTGGTCCGGAGCTCGCCCTCCCACTCCGGCTGGCGGGGCATGGCCGACGGCGACGGGATATCCATATTCGCATCCAGCCACGTGTGGATCGACCATAACTCGCTGGCCAGCTGCTCCGACGGACTCATCGATGCTATCATGGGATCGACCGCCATTACTATCTCCAACAATTACTTCTCTCACCACAACGAGGTCATGCTGTTGGGACACAGCGATGACTACGCGGGAGACAAGGTGATGCAGGTGACTGTGGCGTACAATCATTTTGGGGAGGGGCTAACGCAAAGGATGCCGAGGTGCAGGCATGGGTATTTCCATGTGGTGAACAACGACTACACTTCGTGGGAGATGTATGCTATTGGTGGGAGCGCAAATCCCACCATCAACAGCCAGGGCAACAGATTTCTTGCCTCCAACAACCCTTTTGCTAAAGAGGTAACGAAGAGGGTAGTAAATACAACGGATGGTGAGTCATGGAGGAAGTGGAACTGGAAATCGGAGGGCGATCGGCTGCTAAACGGCGCGTATTTCACGGCGTCGGGGCAGGGTACAGCAAGCAGCTACGCTAGGGCGTCAAGCCTGGCAGCGAAGCCTTCTTCATTGGTAGCAACACTCACCAGTGATGCTGGGGTGCTACACTGCCGCAAAGCCGTCCGCTGCTGAACAAAATACTAGTATCAAATTATTTTTGAATTCAATTCTTTCTAGGAGCATACCAAAATATAGGCAAGTGATTTAACCCACCCTCTATCCATTTTTTTTTATGTATCTATCTTTGTTTCTAGTCTTTACATGTAGCTTCAAGAATTAATTTGTTTGTAGCGATAAAGTCTGCAATATGTACTTAATTAATTAGTTATCACCTTATAATTACCATTGCTTCTCCTTTTGCATATATATATACACGGTCCAGTTGTCATTAGTTTCCTCTTTTAATTTCCCCGGCCCCCTGCCTCTATATTATATGCCCTTCTCTATCTAGTAGAAAAATACTAGCACACAAAGATATATATATATAGAGAGAGAGAAAGAAAGGTTCCATTGAGAATGCTAAATGTGTTGAGAATTAAGAATTCTTCCGAACAACTGCTCCCTCGGTGTTTTTTCCTTTGAATTTTGTTTTTAAGAGGTTTTAATGAGACTCGGACTTGAGGGATCAGCATCTTCTGTGTTTCTCGTTTTTCTTTCCTGTCGTTTTTTATACAACCTCAGTTCATCATAGTAAAGATATATCAGACTACATAGCAAAATGGACGTGAAATGGCATATAACTTATGCCCCAACAGACACAAAAAGTTTATGCAAAGTTGTCGATCAACTTCAATGAAAAATTGTTTTATTGAAAACAAACTAGAAAATGTGTAGTATACCATTGGAATTAAGCTACGTACGCGCATCTACTTTAATTTTTAACAAAAAATAAGGCACATATTGGGTATACTTTTGAATGGCAACTATATCAGACTGCGCTATATATCCATACAGAAACTTGGAAAAATCCACAACCTTTTTATTTTCTTTATAACCACTTCATCCAAATTCATAGATCCTTGATACTTGGTCGATCTTCAGACACTCTCAATATACTCCCTCGTCCGTAAAGAGTGCTCATCACTTCTGGTGGCATAAATTTTAAAATAAATGTTATGTGAGTGTGTTTTATGAGTGGAGAAAGAGGCTCAAATTTATTGTTGTGTTGTGATAATGAGAATAAAAAATAAGAAATTTGTGGTGGACCATGTATGATAAAGTTATGAATAAATTGAGAAAAGGAAAGTAAAAAATAAAAAATAAAAAAATTAGTGGGATAAATATCCAAAAATAGAAGATAGGCACCTTTGTGGGCCGTATTAAAATAACAAAAAAATACATGCTAATAGGGGACGAAAAGAGTATTTTTAATGTTTTATTATATTCCCCCATCTATTTTTCTAAGTATTAGTATGCACGAAATGTATGTATTTAACTTTGACTGATATTGGAAGGATGGTCCAAGTTATAACATTAAATTTTATATTCCACTTTTGATGTCCCATTCTCAAATTTTTGTATTAAGTTTTTAATTATTTTTTCTTTAATTTAAATATTTTATATTTAGTACTATAATTAGAGTTTATAATACACCAAACATGTGGTGTGATTTGAAGAGCAAACAGGTTTGAATAAAATATTGGAGATGTGTTTTGAGTGGTTAAAGGATCCCTCAAAGGGTATTTTATTTTTTAGAGTTCAAATCTCATCATTCTCCCTTCCCCGGGTAAAAAAAAAATCAAATATAGGTGACGGCCTTGCCTTTGACGAATATGCAATGGGTAGTTTAACGATTTCCTCGAGTGTGTTAATTTCTCTCTCAGCAATGAGTGGGTTAATTCCTTGCAACAAATGTTAAGAAAAGAGGGGTGTCGCGTTGGTATGTGGCGTTGGATGGTCACCGGAAGAAGAAGGAGGTATTTTATCATGCATGCATGTGTGTCTGTTGCGAGAGAGAGAGAGAGAGTGACGGGTGTGTGAGTTGCATTGAGTGAAAAAATGATGAGTCAATATATAGTGCTCTTTTGTTCCTCCTTTTATAGTAGTTAGCATATTTTTGTGGGGATTTCATGATCCCCACTATTAATTATATTTAGATCTTAAATGAGATTAAGAAAGTTGAAGGAGATTAAAGAAGTTGAGTGAGATTAATGGTATAAATACACTTGAAGGTTTGTTCTGTTTTGTTTTGCCTATTCTATCCTGTAGGGTGATTGGCGTTGGCCCAGTCCCGGATTTACACTTGATACTATTATGGTATGTCGAGAGAAATGAGGATCGTATATTCTACTAGACACTCATTCTGTAGTAAAGGCTCCTTTACTCGAAGAGCACCTATATATATATATTAGAATTATAATAGATTGTTGCTGAAACTTTAAATTTAATTGGCTACGAAGAAGTCTACATCTTCCATTCATAATCTGGAAACTGTCTTAAAGCCCAGAACACCTTGGAGCCATCTATCGTTTGCATTCTTTATTTTGGCTCCAGAAGATTGCGATTTTAAAATGATTTTTTAAGAATATTGTATTTTTCTTTTTTCTTACACCAACTTTCAGAGATTTTCTATGTACAAAGATGAATCATGATGTTCCAGACTTGAAATTAAGATACGGATCAGCTTAGCAGAATAAGCCCGAAATGTTTAACTGAAATATGAAAGACGCAATTAAAAAAGTTACAAATTTGTGTTGCAATTGAAAATAGATCCAAAATGGCTGTTTTTCAAAAAAAAAATATATCAATGAAAAACAAGCCCTCTGTATGTCTGAGAGCGTCTATTGGCCCAACAAGACATATTGAGCCTAAAATAACGCCTAATCCAATTTTTACAACAGCAATCAGAAAAGTATACTCCCTCCATCCCATTAATAATGGCGATTTTTCTAGACATGAAGATTAAGAAAAATGTGTTTAGAATGTAAAGTGGGTAAAGTGAATAGGAACCTCATTCTATTTTTAGAGTATCATTATCAATGGAACAAACAGAAAAGAAAATTGTGCAATTATCAATGGGACGAAGGAAGTAATAGGTAAATATATCGAAAATTCAAGCCAATAAAATGTATGAAACATCTAATAACTGGCCAACTTATTTTCCTTTCCAACCATTACAAATACACATGAATCACACGGAAAAAGGGAAAGGAAAAAGATACTAATAAACATTTAGTACATTATCGATCAATTTCAGGCTCTTCAAATATATATTAATTGTGAATGAACTCAAAGCATTTAGTGAAGGAACCTGTGTACGGATCAACGGGCACCAATCATCTGAGCATACCCTCCTGTAAATGCAATACAATAACTTCATCCTTGTAAATATTCCATCAGATCTTGTTGCTTTTGTAAATCCCATGTGACTACCTTGCCATCCAATCCTGTGACGAACGTGTGACAATCGATAATGTAAAAAGTTGTGATACATTCAAATTTGAGGAAAAGTTGGTTCGAAAGGCAAGTGCTACAATATACTCGAACCTGCAGTGAAGGTAGTAATTGTGGCATCCCTTGTTTTCTTCAAAGGCACAACAGAACTAGAATATGGAAGCAGGAAGAGGATAAGGCCAATGGCTAGATTTCTTCTCTTGTAGGCAGAAGTGAAGAGGAAAACAAAATGTACAGTTGAGGAACGATAAAACAAGGGGGTTAGAGTCATACGTTATACAGTTTTCATGAGCACATATTCTTGAAGACTCATTCTCATTGCTACCAAACTTCGATTGGCCGTACAATTTTCCAAATGTTTCGGAAAACTGCGCAGAATAGAAAATTAAACGTTAGAGTGTGCTATGGTAATCAACAAGAAATATCTATAACCAACTAGTTTATTTTCCAGTAACAAATAAAAGAGCAGGCTTAATACTTGTTTCACAAATAAAACTTAGTTTAGCACCACATCCAAAGGTCTCGGGCTCGAGTCCACCATAGTGTGGTCTTTAAATTTAATTGTTAATTGACCAAAAAAATAGTCTAGGTATAATAAATCAAGCAATATTGTGAACCTATAAATCGCATTGCCAGCAGACCCAAAAATTTGTTGTGGTTCCAATATACTCCCTCCGTCCACAAAAAGTGTGGTCTTTTTGCCATTTTGGTCCGTCCATAATAAGCATGGTGTTTCCATTTTGGTACACATAACCTTATATTATCAACCTCATTCACACTCAAAATTTACAAAAAACTCATCTAACAAACCATTTAAAAATTGACTAACAAATCAATTCTAAATCTAATGGATCCCTTTCTCCACTTTATACACATCTCCCAACCATTTATTAAAACTCATGTCTCCAAACCACACCACACTTTTGGCGGACCCTAATGCAAGTAGTCAGACTCAACTGTCAGTGATGACTAAACCAGAAGAGTAAGATGATCACATACCTGTGAACCATATTTTGCACTTGAAGGTTGTTTCCTCTCATCAAGAAATCTCAAGAAACTCCTACAGTTAAAAAACACGAATCAGTTAATTTAATTTCCAGCATAGCTATGGAATGCATCCTGCTGATGCCACTTTTCCAGAACTCTTCACTCTATATTGATGATTTTATACATGAAGGCAAAATTAAACATTAAGAAACTAAAAAATGACAAACACTCGCATAACTTAACAGATAGCACTAGAAACATAAGTCAAAAATCTCCAGAGGGTAAATGGTAGCCCGTAGCCCTTTGTAGAAAAATTCAGTACACTGAAACAATTCTACCCGAGGCAACCATTCAACTCTTCTAAGAAGAAAAAACTTCTGATGACTTCCTGTACATGAATTGATAACCAAGTAGCATACATATAAAAGTCAAGTGGAAAAGTTGGTACTCACCTAACATGATCACACTATGATACAAGTTGATGACTATTTGATTTTTATTCAAACAAACTTTTTTCTATAACATATACACAGTGAAAGTGTATAGTGATGCAATAATAACTGAGAATTTCAAGACAAATTCTGAGCCACATCATCCATGTTATTAACATATGAAAAATAAGTGGAAAATAAATTATGAGAAGCTAAGTAAGAAGTTCATCCTACCATAGTCCCCTTTCATCGGCCGCGAATACCATGGGATTGCAATCATATCCCACACCAATAACCATTCTTTCAGAAAGGAACAAAACCTAAATCATATGTATCATGAAAAATTTATACATAAAGAAGATAAAAAAGAAAAACTATTAATGTTTCAGAGTGGATGCTGACCCACATCTCGAAGAGGCAAATCTCGGAATGCTACACTTTGAGCAGATGGAGAAGAACCAATCTCATCAACAAAGTAGATCATCGAATCATGACCTATTCACAACAGAAAACATACACTGTCTTGAAAACTGATTTCAAATCCCAAGAGCAGCTAAACAGAGTTTGAATTATAGAGCTATAGCATGCAACTAAATGCAACTGATCCTTAAGTGATTCAAACATCCTTTAAGACCAAGTTAGAATGTGGGTTTGGGTTATCCAGCAGCCTATGTCCCATTTATCAAAGGATCCTTTTTCTTTTCTCTTCTTTCTTTTTTTATGATATAAACTAGCAGCATACGCTGACATGAAGTTTCAAGCAAGACCTTTGTGGCAACACAGAAAATGATTATTAGCTCACCTGCATAGGCTAAGGTATTTCCGCTTGGGGACCACCTGATACCGAAGGTCCAAGTGTGTGAGAGATCAAGCTGCATGATTTGCTGCACAAAAAAATAATATCACATAGACAACCAAGTTAGTAAATAGATATAGAATAACGTGCTGAAGAATGAAACCTAGAAGGATTAACTCTTCTGTATAAGCCACATTCTACGCAAGTAAAAGCATTATAAGACCATTCTCATGCTATTTCTCACAGAGTGCTCAGAATCTATATTTCATTACCATTTTTTAGAATTTAAGTGTTTCTACAAATTTGTTATTGACACTGATATCTTAAGTAGTCCCATTATCAGTATTAATACAATTTTGTTTTCATATATTAGTTGAGGAATCCAATTCCAAGTGGAATAAAGGATGCATCTAAATTAGACGCATGTATGAATACTACAGAGCATTTGTGGTGTATCAGAAACCAAAGTAAATTGAGCATGCACATTATACCAAATCAGACCAAGAATGAATAGCCATCAATCATAAATCATAATGTTTCAATATTTGACTAGTCGGAAAGGTCATGTCAACGGAGATTCTGAAGTTCAATGCCCAGGCAATAATTTAAGCAAAGGATTTGTGCTGTGAGAAAGCTAGAATCTAGATACTGATACTTTTGCAATACTAAAACATTTGGAACTTCAAGTTCCTGATCTTTTTTCTAGCATATAACATTCAAAAACTTGAAGTTACTCAAGAACCAAGAGTGTATCATACTACGTTCCAGTGTGGCAATGGAGCAAAATAATTTGAGCTTGTTTCTAGTTATGCAATTGCAATGAAAAACTGAACACCCTTATCCCTAATTTTGTAATGAACTTCATGAACCACTATGAAGCTGAGTCATAAGTTAATAATCAGATTTCTTGTATTGAAAGTTTTGAAACATAAATAGCAAAGTTTTTTTTCTCATGAACTTTGTATAGTAGCCAAACTTCCCGGATAAATCACAATGAGTCAATGAAGTACGATTAGAAGATTCATATCAACAGATATTTCTTACTGAATCAATCAATGCCAAATTCTTTTAGGGGGCGTTTACTTTGAAGGATTAGCATTGATAGATAAAAATAGTAAGGCTAATCTCTTGTTTAATTTGATGGATTGGAACTTTGGGATATCCGAAGGCCCTTGATTATTTCAATCATTTGAGCTACTTTTGCTTGATTTTTATCCCATTGAAAGGGTGGGATTGGAGAAATCCCAATCTTAAGGATAAAAATACTCAATCATGCAAAGTAAACGCCCCTTAGTGTCATGCTAAAGATAAAAAAAAACAAATCAGACATCTAGACTAGGCTATTACATAGTAAGAAAGTTGAAAGGAAGTTATCAGTACCTCTCCAAATTTTGAATCAGAACCACTGGAAGAATGCCTGCAAGATTATAAGAGTAAGCATGCATACAATTATAAATGAGAACTCAAACGACTGAGAACTTTGGGCATCCTCAATGATACATACTTGGTATCTACACCTTTGATGAAAGTAGAGAAAACCCGGCATTTTCCATCTGTTGAAGTGGTTGCAAGAAATATCTGAACAGATGTTGAGATTATAGAAGTAAGAGAAGGTAGATCGGCCTTCTGAATTTAGAAGGCAAAGGGATATGTTATTTCTGTGTCAAAATTCACTGATTGACACTTCGGCAAAGAGAACTGTGCCTTAAGGCCAATTTGGTATTACGATGATCATTATACAAGACAATAAATATCTGTATCTAAATGGAATAGTAAATTTGTGGATGCTTGAAATCTGAGACCCTTCACAGTGCTTGTACAAAGCTTTTTTCTTACATAATGTTGCTTGATGACAACTAATTTAGGTGAACTCAAAGTTTAGCAATTTAATTACGTCCGTTTACATACCCTGATTACTTGTTATCTGTCAAATACTTCCTGCACAGGCTTTATAAATCTCCAAATCAAAGTTCACACAATGCTCAAGTGCATCACATGTTATATACCAATGTCTTCCTACATATTGAGTATTGATATATTGGTAGTGCAAATATCATTGAGAAACCTCACATTATTAGGATGCCAAGCAATACTTGTTACAGAAGAATCATGCCGCTTCCGGATAATTTTACTGACCCACCTGTAGGAATTTGTAAAGAAGCAATATTAAGGCATCAACAGACACTCTTCTTCGTAATCAAATATATTAAAGAAAAGGACACCTTTCAAAGTTCTGACTATAAAAAAGATAAATATCATAATGTACTCAAACATATCTTTCTAAAAGGTCTAAAGATCAATTTTGATGTTAGTTGACCCATAAATTGACAGGGATGCTATAAGAAAAGAATTGTGTACGACTACATTTTCCCATTCAAAATTCTAAAGTAAAACAGAATGTCGGGTATATTTCACTCAGCTTCCTGATAAACCTAGTAAACTGTTTTTCTTCTATCCAAGGTAAACTCACCCCTGCAAACCATAAACCAAAGTAGCTCATGGCTATTTCCACACTGGAATTCCGAATTCTGCTGTCTTTCTGGAAAATCTTTTCGTTAGTTTCTTCATTGATCCTATACAAGTTGCATACGACTGAGTATGTTGTAGGAAGATTCTTCAAATATAACAAGCTCATAGCCACCATTTTTGCTGGAAAAATGCCCTCAATAAAGCGAAAAGATTGTTGAGGATGACAGACTGAAAAGCAGTAAGTTGAACTGAAAACTAATTCCAGTAGACTGAACCATTTGAACATGTTCCCACTAAAATAAGCATGTTAGTGACCAGGTCCTTTATTCCAACTGAAACAAATATTTTGTTTCATGTTTATTGTAATTCTGACAACTGTTTCTTGTGCTTGGTGTATAGCAAGATAGCTACCTTAAAATGTGAAATTCAGAATTTCTATACAAAAGAAATACACTAAAAAATACAGAATTAAGGTCAAAAATACATTAGAAATACACTAAAAATACTTGTGGGATACAAAGATATATAAAATATATATATATATATATATTTTTTTTTCGAAAAAAAAAATATTTTTTTTATTAATTTTTAACGACCGAATTTTCGGTCGTTATTTAAAAAAATAAAAAAAAAATAATTTTTTTATTTATATTTTTTATTTTTTATTTCTCTTTTTAACGACCGAAATCGGTCGTTAAATTTAACAACCGAAAAAACGGTCGTTAAAACTCGGGCGACGATGCAAACAACGACCGAAAAAAACGGTCGTTAAATCGGTCGTTAAAAATATTAACGACCGATTTTTGGGTTTTAACGACCGAAATTTCGGTCGTTAGAGCCGCATTTTCTTGTAGTGTAATAAGAATAAAATTTGTAAAAAGGTAAGTGTGTCCCACATGTTTAATAGTGTGCTCAAGAATATTTTATTATTGTTATTACTTACAAATAAAAATCTTTTCATTTCACAACAATAAAAAATAAACAAAAATTCATCCTTAAATTATTGTTGATAGGAATACAGGCTCAAAATTCATCACAAAATCACAAAACTAAATATAATCTCAAACAAAAATTCATCACAAAATCAAATCTAATATCAAACAATTCATCATCACAAAATCAAATCTAATCTTAAACAATCAGTGAGTTTAGGCATTTGCTTCCTATACAATTCCACATCTGCCGCTGCTAGAGTTTCACTCAGAGAGGGTGGATGGCGGCGGTAGAAGCGACGCAAGGTTTCAAGAGACGGAGCAAATTTGACGGAGGCTGAAGGCGAAGAAGGCAGAGCGAATTTGACAAACTAATTAAAATGCTAAAAATAGGTTGCCATCGCGCCGCTTCTTGCTCACCACCACGTCGTTGCTAGGGTTTCACTCAGAAGGGTTAGACGGTGGGCGAAACTAGGAAGGGGATTTTGCATACAGTGGAGACGGAGGGTGGTTTTGCGACGTGCGGAGAACCAGCCAAGGAGGGAGGTGGAGGCAGTGACGGATGGCGGCGAGATGAAGAGGTGGGAAAGAGAGAGAGGGATGAGGCAGTGGCAAATGATGGAGGGTAGGAGGGAAGATGGAGAAAATAGGTAATGGTGGTGGTGACAAATGAGGTTGGGAGGTGGCGGGTAGGGAAAGACAAATCAAATGAGATAGAGAGCAATAATGAACTAATTAAGAATTTTAATTAAGCCATAATCATGGCCCAAAAGGGAAAGAAGTCATGTTACTTGGGACGACTCAAAAAAGAATGCATGCCATAAATTAATGGGATGGAATGAGAATTTATATTTTTTAGATGATACTCCCTCCGTCCTCGAAAAAAAGTCCTACCTACACTTTTTTTGTCCACGAAAAAGAGTTTCATTTTACTTTTTGAACCATCACGTCATACTTTTTCTCCTATATTTAACTACTTTCTCTGTCCACAAATTCGTGTCCTAGAGGAAAGGGGCACGAGTTTGAAGAAATCAAGAAAAAGTGTATTGTTTATTTGTTGAGTGGAGAAGGGGGCACGACTTTTAAGAAAAAATTATTTACTCCCTCCGTCCCACGAAGCATGACCAAATTTACTTTTTGGTTTGTCCCACGAAGCTTGACCAGTTTCCTTATATGGCAAAAAATAACCATTTATTCAACTTTTCACTTTTACACCTACCACACTTGACACACAAAATACCAATTTCTTAAAATTCATGCCGAAAAGAACTTAGTCATGCTTCATGGGACGGATGAAGTATTTATTAAGAAAATAGTTACTAAAAATAAGTGGAACACGAATTGGTGAACAGACAAAAATGACAAATTAGGACACGAATTGGTGGATAAAGGGAGTATAAATTGTACTTTTATTTCATTTTTTAGCTAATAATGTACTTTTATTCTATTTTTTTGTACTAACATTACCCCTACAAAATATACATTTATTCTACTTATAGCAACTTTATTAAAACTCGTGTTCACGTCCCCTCAAATGAGACTTTTTTTTATGGATGGAGAAAGTACTTTTTATTTATTTTATAAAAAAATGAATAATTTTATATATTGACTCGTCAACTTATTAGGTATATTTGATGGAAAAACTTTAAAAAGTGATATTGCTTCTCTTTTTTTATTTTGCAAATACTCTTATCAGTTAATGGATATACCTACACAAGCCTGGTAGCTAAGTGACATTTCTTCACTTTAAAAATATATGAAGCAATTGTACAAACTTCGATTCATCTGTATTATATACACATATAAAGTAAATGGACATACATTTCTCATAATAATAATAATAATAATAATAATAATAATAATAATAATAATAATAATAATAATAATAATAATAATAATAATAATTAAGCAATGATTTCACTAGTCCCGCATTCCCTAAATTTAACATCCGCCGTGGTTCCATTAACGGCAATAACATCACAGCATTCGCATCGATCCTTCTGAAAAACAAAAAGATAACTTGATCGAATAGTTATATATATAAAAAATAATTTTTATTAAGATTAGTGATAGTTTATGACAAATTTTGTCCGATCCATGGAACTTCAATTTGCAATCATGTCCCAACATAAATTACATGGAATTAATGGAGGGATCTATAGCCATAATAAGGAAATAAAGTCAAAAAAATTAGTATTTTTTAACTACATAAATGTGATCACTACAAAAAAGGTTTCTATTAGTGACATGAGGATTGGTAGCTAATATTCGTGTAATAAAAATTAGTGACGTTTAAAAATGTAACTATTAGTGATTAGTTACATTATTAGATGTCACTAATTTTTATGACACACATAATAACTACCAAGCCTCATGTCACTAGTAGATTTTTTTTGTAATGTCGATACAAAATTATTATTTTTAATTAAATTTGTTAAATTAGAGAAACAAATCAGTTAAAATCTATGACAACTTAACTGATTTGATGCCTTTATATATGAACTAAGTAACTATTTTTTGGTAAAAATAGTAACACTTAATTAACAAATTGGAAAATGATCCAAACTTGAAGTGTATTATATATTTTGTACTTTTAATTAAAGTGTACAAATAAATAAAACAACAATTTTTTTTAAATGGCTAGTGTTTTATATCCAACCTTTTTTATTCAACTAAAGTACAAATAAAAGTCGGGTTTCAAAAAATAAAGTACAAATAAAAGTTGACATTTCAGTTCAGATAAATTGGTTGACTAGTGAATATAAACTAATTGACTAATTTGGAAGCTCAATTCCATAGGGATAATTGTAGTTTATGGTTTGAACTTATGAATGATTTAAAAACAAGTTAATTTTTTTAAAAAATAGTAAAAAATATATTATTAGCTATCAGATATAGCCCGACCATTAAGAAATGAAAAAAAAAAAAATCTTGATCTTTGAGAAAAGTCGTAAAATTGGCTCAATCTTTAAAAGACAAAAAAAAAATTCTGAAACCTTTCACAAAAGTTTAGGACATTTTTTGACAATTTTTAAATTCACGCTATCTTTGCAAATCACTCCCAACCGTACACTATGTCTATAATTAGTCATTTGTTTTAGCCAACCATGTCCCACTATTAATTTTACTATTTTATTAAGAACTTTTATAAAATTAACTTATTTGTTATATAAGCAATCTTAATTAACATTTATTATCTTGAGTTGAAACTTTAAAAAAAATTACTTATGAATTAATAAAAAAATAATAATGAATTATTAATTAAAAATGTAAATTAAATGTAAAAAATTATTATAAATTCTAATTAATAAATTTATAATTAAATGAAAACACAAGAGATTAAAATTTGAAGAAGAAAAAATAATTAAAAATTTGCACGTGTTGTGTAGCTAATGGTAGAGTGATTAGTGTTGAAATATAATTATTAATTTTATAAATTAGAAGAATACGTACCCCTATCCGCTTGGTGGCGGGGGAGAAGACGCGAATGTGAGTGAGGAAATCGGGGCAGTGAGCGGCGCACCAGAGGCATGGGTCGAGGAGGCGTGGCGCCGCACGCGCGTAAGTGGTGAGAATTCCATGTGAGGAATGGTTGATAGTGATAGAATCGAGGAAGAAAAGGTGGGGTGCTTCGCAGGGATCGGCGGTGGGCATCCTGGTGTTGAACATGTAGAAGGGCGGGGGGCGAGTGCTGTGTATCCACTCGCTGAAGCTCTCGATGGGGTTGCGCACGTGACTCCTCGGCATCACTCTCTCGTACACGTGAGCCGAGTAACCCCATGACACCGAGATCGTCCACTGCTTTTGCCTCTCGTGGCACACCGTCTGTTGGAGCGTTCGCGACTCGTCCGCCGCCGCCGCCTTCATCAGCTGCCGCAGCGCCTCCACGCGCTCCATCTTCGGGAATAGTGACTCCACGTTGTCTAGGTGGTGCAGTGACATTAGTGGCGACTTCGTGTGGGAAGACAAGAATCCCGAGATATCGCCGCGTAGATCAATCTGCAAAAGGACCATTAATTCTATGGTGTGTAGTATGAGTTTTGGAGTAACCCTTAGTACACCAATATTTTTAATAAATGACATACATATCCTACAAAAATATACTCAATTCGTCTCACACGTATTTTACTTTTTAGTTTGTCCCTTTTACAATGTTTCTTTTTAAAAATAATATATAATCACTACTTTTTCTACACACATTAAATAAGTCGTCTCGGAGGAGTATTTTTCACCTGGTGAAGTCCATTTTCCGGGGACAGTTCAACTCCAATATCACCATGTAAACACAAATTTTTGTATTTCAATTTGATAAAATACAAAACGCGTTACAAAGATAATTTGATAGAATTTGAAGATAGATTTATGCGGGTTGCAATCTCTAGTTAATCCTCTGATTCTTCTCTTCCATTTGATTCTTGAACAAGCTCGAAGGTTCTTGAAATACCTGTTTTGATGACGCCAATCCAAGGGACTCAAGTCATGATTTTGGATTGAACGTTGAACTTGATTTGATTTGAGAACATTCTTAGAATTTGTAAGAATGCCTTGAAGCTTTTGAACTTGATTTCTTTGGATACTTGAAGATCACTTCAAAGATTTGCAGGAATACTTGAAGATTTTGAAGGAATACTCGAAGATTTGAAGATACTTGAATACTTGAAGATTTTGAAGGATACTTGAAGATTTGAATGCTCAAATACTTGAAGATTCGAAGGATACTTGAAGATTTGAATACTCAAACGATTGAAGATTTGAAGGAGACTTGAACGTTAGATAGAATTCTTCAAGATACTTGAATACTTGGAAGAATACTTGAACTCTCCAATTCTTCGCCTCTTCTACTTGTGATACTAGAGAGAATTCTTATGCTCTTCAATCTTCCGTTCCTTCACGTTGTTGTTAATGAGCACCCCAACACCTCTATTTATAGATTTTAGAGATGGGCTTCGTGGGCTTTATGGGCTTTGGGCCTTTATGCATGGGCCTTAGGGCCTTAAGTGGCCAATAAGCCCATTAATTCATTTTATTAAATATTAATCATATATCTATTTAATTTAGGAATAAAATCCCATTTAATAAAATAGAAAATATAATTGAATATTTAATTCATGAATTTACACGTGGCATGATTTAATTCGACGACAATTTAATTGTCTACAAATTGCCCCATCGAGACTTGTTTATGGACAAAATGTCTTTGGTAATAGACAAGTCTCGAAATTTATTTTTTTGATAATTTAAACTCTTATCGAGGAGTTCTTGACTTGAATTTGAATTTATAAATAGTTTATACTCATATTTAGGAGTTCTTCAATTTGAATTTGAATTTGATTTTTTTTTTTTTTTTTTTTTGCAACATTGATACGAGGCCGATCCTA
Organism: Salvia miltiorrhiza; assembly: GCF_028751815.1. Classification (NCBI taxonomy): domain Eukaryota; kingdom Viridiplantae; phylum Streptophyta; class Magnoliopsida; order Lamiales; family Lamiaceae; genus Salvia; species Salvia miltiorrhiza. Next base: position 52,543,235 of record NC_080389.1, read on the forward strand.
CTCATAGAATTTAAGTGGGCCAACAAATTGGGCTTTTAGACATCAGGCCCATTTTCTTTATTGGTTTAGAGAAATAAAATTTCTCTTAATCAACCTCTCAACTAGTAGACAAAAGTTCCGTCCAACCAAATTGTAGGATTTGCCGTTTTTTTTTTTTTTTTTTTTTTTTTTTTTTTTTAAATAACAATATAAGAACTTGCCACAGCATGTTCATGTTGGCAACAGCCAACAACACATCTTAAACCAAGCCATGCATGCCCACTTCTATTTCTTTCCAAGCTTACTGATACCATTCACAAAACTAATCAAACCCTCTTTACACGTGGCGCCACCACAAGAAGGATCAAGCCATACTTATTCTACTAACCATATGCCTTCTTAATTTGATAAATGCAACTTGAGCCCCATAGTATCCGACATTTTGAGTCTCTTTTTCTGCATGCATGTACCATGGAGATTATTAAATGGAATCAGAAAAGCTCCTCAGCAATTTGCCTACTCGACTCCTTTCATTTAATGCTTTGCTTTCTATTTCACGCCATTTCTTGTACCACCATTTTTCTTTGCAACAACTTTGCCTCTTTAGGCATATCAAAGTCTGCGAAAATAGGGCCATGGAGCCTCTGCAGAAAACTATAGAAACAGCTGGGGTGCTTTACTCTTTGATACAGCTGGAGTTTTGTTTTTTTTTTCTTCGTGTACAGCTGGAACTCCACCATTTTTGTACCACCATTTTTCTTTGCAACAACTTTTAATTCATGCGCACAAATGTACCATGCTCAGCTATTGCCAGCTATCATTTGCACCACTGCTAGCTATGTGAGAACTTTCCCTTGCCTATAAATAGGAGTGCTTCTGTGATCAGTTTCATTCACACAATCATCATGGTTTTCTTCTCTTAGAATATAACAGCCACTCTCCTTGTTCTTTCTTTTCTTACATTAGCTTCTTTCTTGAGCTACCACCACCTGCCATTACTTCAATTTCCTCATCTTGGAACTCAAATGCCATCCAAAAACGGCAGCCATGGTAGCAATAGCAGTTCATGTAGCAATAGCAGTAGCGAGGCAGAAAGAGTGGGGTTATAGGGACGCTGTTGTCCCAGCTTTCGTTCTTACGATTTCTGCAACTGGGCACCGGCGACAATGTGTGCTGTCCCGTAGTTCCGGCGAAAGGGGAGAGATCGAGCTTTGGCAGTCGAGGGATTGAGCCATAGTTGTTGAATCCTTGCTGATTTCGCCGAGTGCCGACGAGGTGTGCTGTCCCATAGTTCCGGCGAAAAGGAGAGATCGAGCTTTGCAGTAGAGGCTTCGAAGTAAAATTCTCTTGCAACCTCTGATCCTCCTTTCAACTTTAGATCATGCATGACATGCTCCCTTTTAACTTTGTGTATAGTATGCTTCTACTGTATTTGTGAGCTTTTCATTCATCAAAATTTGATATTTTACTATCCAAGTATCGGCAAGAAACCTTCATTGTATGCTTATTGCTGCTGCGTTTTGCCAAGTCTTAAAACTTCATCCCATGCTTGTTATCGCTGCTGTATTTCATCAAATAATATCATGACCGCGGCTTTGGCTTCTTCTGCTGGATTGGTTTTGGTTAGGCGGAGAAGCATCGAGCATCGTCGTGAGTGTGCCGGGACAAGTTGCGACAACGGAGACTCCAGGCAACTTACTCGCCGGTCTTTGGCAGCAGCGAACGGCAACGAACCGCGTGGTGCCGAAGGCGAGAGACGACGGTGGAGCCTTGCGGCAGCTACTGAAACGGGCTTGGAGCGCGGTGGTGGTATTTGGCTTCGGCTTTGTAGCGGTCACCAGCTTCTTCTCAGCGGGCGTAGCAGTAGTCGGAAATCAATCTCTGTTTCTTGGTGATTTTAGGCTCCTCGGCAATCGGCATCTCCAGATGGCTGTGACCACTGCTGCTTCTCTTCGGCCAGCAACGGAGCCGCCTGTTCTCTCCTTTAAACAAACAAACTCCCTTATCCAGTCTTTGTTCACCAAACAATCAAAGGGAGTATTTTCCAGCTGCCAAGTTTCGGATATGTAAGTTCAGCTTAATCTCCTCCATTCTTTCATAGCTTCTCCTGTTCCTTTAAACAAGGAGGAGGGCGACCGCCTTGATTCCATCGGACCAGAGAGCACCAACAGTGTTTGAGAGACAGAGACGACCCCGCTGAAGGTCGAATCAGGGTTGTTCGCGGTGCCAAAGCAAAGGCGCGGCGGACCTCGGAAACAGCGGCAGCAGCGGCCCCACTTGCCGGTCGCTCAGTGACGGCGTCAGTGACGATTTCTGGTGGAGGAGAAATTAGGGCTCTTGATGGTGCGTTTTCTGAGGGTTCATTTAAGAGGTGAAGGGGGAGAGAGGAGCAGACAAGGTCGCGCCGACCGATTTGAGCGGCAATCTCGCCGGAGGAGGAAGGGCCTAGCGGGGAATTTCCGATTTGAACTTTGAGGGCTGAGAGAGAGTGAGATCTGGTTCGTGTTGTTGAGTGGCGGAAGTGTGTGGGAGATGGAGGCCGGTCGACGGCTTCCTCGTCGAAGGGAGCCGCGACGGCGGGTTTTGGCTGAAGAGGGGCGGACTGTTGGTGTGTGTGTTAACTAAGAGAGAGAGAAAGAAAGAGAGATTGAGGCTTGTGGGCTTTTCTTAAAAGAAGGAGTTTGGTCGGATTTTTAGAGAAAATGATTATGTTGGGCCTTTTAAGTTAATCTTTCACCAATAAAACTTGGCCCAAAATTATTAATAAGCTGAATACTTCTCTGATGGCGCACACGCTGATTTCTTCCTTCTTCCTCTTCTTCCTTTTTTTTTTTTTTTTTTTTAAGTCAACCCCAATTTTGAATATTGTTTATTTTTCTTGCAGTTGATGGCAATGGGAGCTTGGAAGCTTGTGTTAAAGATTGGCATAGTCTCATTAATCAACTTCATGGCGGATTTTGCCCCAAACGAGATGCTTTGAGTATTTGCAAAGTTCGAAATCTATTGTCTTCTTTCTTTCAGTCTTGACATCTCCATCAGCCCGACTAAAGACCATCCTCAGAGAGTTCATCCAAAAATCTGGCAGCAGCCCATCTAAGACTTTATTTGAGTGATGTTTACTTTGCACTTCAGGTGGCTCAATTGGCTTTTAATCAGATTTCGGGTGCGCTCGGATCTGGGCCATTGTGAGTCCAACCTTTGAAGATTGCTGGTTACATTTTCTCTTTGCGCGTATTCGAGCAGGCTAGATGACTCAATGGTGTGAACGTGTATTTCCACTCCACAAATAGTTTCAACTTTAGCTTGGAGAGAAGTGAAGTTGGCGATGCATAGCTGACCTCAACGCCAGATGACTCAATTCTTTGACAGGTCTTGGGTGCGCTCGGACCTGGGATTGTTCGAGTCTGGTTTGAGTGAGGTTGTTATATTTGGCATCTCACGAAGTTGGGAGAATTCTGCACAGCGACTCGAGAAGATTGAGTCTTCTCTTCTTAATGCTTAAGCCAAGGAGAATGAAGCCATCGTCAGAATTGCTTTGATCAAGGAAGAGCTTGCTATGATAGAGATGTGGGAGATGGAGATGACGTTGTTCTTCAAGCAAGATAGTGCCTCCTTTCATATTGCCCGAGGTGCAATCCCATAATTCAAAAGAGAGTTTGACAAACATAAAGTTGCACATGTTGATGAGGAAATGCTGCGGAATTTTGAAGACTTCAGAGTCACTTTTGATCTCTGCTCAGAGAACTTTGGAGGATCAGACTTCAGAGTCACTTTTGATCTCTGCTCAGAGAACTTTTGAGGATCAAGACCCATTTGCTTAGTATTGGTGCAAACCGCAGTTTATATCATTTCTCTTTTGATGATTCTTATTTGGTTTGTGATGGATATTTTGACATCTTCTCCAAATGCTTGTGCTTCTTTTGATGGCTTGATTTTCTTCCCAATTTGAGACATATTCGGCTTCACATAATCAACTTAAATCATAACTTTGATGATATAAATTGAAAAGAGTCAAACACAATTCATGACTGAACCTAGAAATTATCTAAGCTGCCTACGTACCCTTTTGAAAGGGATCAAGTCAAAACGTAGTTCATAGGATCAACAAGTGTTTGAGATTGGGTGCCGTGCACAGTTTATACTCATGCGGGCCAGGAGTAACATGCAGTTTAGGCTCGTGCGTCAAGGAGCTGTCTTCATATGCTCCATTGTGTTGCTTTTCTCCATTTCTGGTTTTTCATCTGACTCATCTTTTTATTTTTTCTGCTTTTCTATTTTTTTTTTTGCTTTTCTGCTTTTCTATATATATATATATATATATATATATATATATATATATTTGCTTTTTTTTTTTTTTTTGTCTTCCACCTTTTTTTTTTTTTTTTTTTGAACTATATACATATGCACATGCTTCAACTTCTACCACCCTTCAAGGATAGTAGTACTTCAAGAACTTTCCGTTGAGAGTGATAACAATTGGCCTCCTTGCAGCAAGGGCCGGGTCTCCAACTTGAAAAGAGGGCGCTCGCACTACTTTGTTGAAGGATCTTGAAGGAAGAGCTTGATAGTATTCCAATTTTTGCTGGGCTTCTAGTTTCTCTTCATCCAGAGTTTCCAGTTCTTTGGAGCTTAAGTGCGAATTCTCTTCTCCAACGACCATTTTCTCGCAGGAGGTGATATGGTTTGCTGTGACATCGTCTTCATCTTTTCGGCGAGGATCTTTGCAATCAAAACTCGTCATTATGCTTTTATTTCTCTGGCGTATGAAGGCTATATTCTCTGCAACGCTTGTTGTGATAACGCCACTTCTAACGAGACTTGCAATTTCACGACGCACTTGACTTTGAGTAGTATGAGGAAGAGGAACTGGATTACTAGCACTATTAGTAGTGTAGTAAGAGGAAGCCACACTTTCTCTATCTTCTTGATCTATGGCATCTCGTGTGAAGATGATGGTCTTCATTTGAGCTTTCATTTTTTTTTCACATGACATAATCAAAGTGGTGTATCTTTTCATTCGAGGAGGGATCAAACTTCTCCATTTCTCTGTTATGTGCAGTTCATCACTCCCTTTTGTCTTGTTTCGTTTCCATGATTTGCCTTTGCCAAGTCTTTTAAAGACAGATACTTGTTGAGCTTCTCTTCTACCCATCATATTGAAAATAGAAACCCTTTGGGTTCTCCGATTGCTTGAAGATTCCAGGTTTTGCTTGGTGCTAGCATAGTTAGCAGTGGCTCTCTTGATGGCAATTCGAATGGGGCTTTGCACTGTATATCCCAAACCTGCTTTGGAGTTTTGGCCTACGTTATCAGTCTTTTCCAAATGAGACCTTGACATAGAGTTTTCTTGAGGATTGTATCCAGCATTCACGAGGAGTTTATATGCCTTCGGACCAAAGTGCTTTGAGAGTTCTTTGTTTGAGAGATCTTCATGCTCTGTGATGCTACTTTGCTTTGGTCGGACAAACCCTTCAAATGGTTGGTGAATTGGCTTCTTGGCATCAATCTTCGTTAAAGGCATGGTGAATCCTTCCATCTTCAGAAAAGATTCTTCTTTCTTTTTCTCCTGGCAAGATCTCAACTCGTCATGTGATGTATCATCTTTCACCATTGAGACTTTGGTTCTTTCCAAATAGAACTTAGCATCAGCAAAATGTGATTCTGCTTCCGTAAACGGCTTTTGATCACCAACCACTTTTCTTATGGCACCATTTTGATAGTACTTGAAGCATTGGTGCAATGTAGAAGGAACAACACCATTTTCATGAAGCCATGGTCGACCCAGAAGCATATTATAGGACGTCTTGGCATCGATAACATGAAGCAACGCTGTCGAATCCATGTCCTGCATCAGCAATCGCAACCTTATAGTTCCAAGAGCTCTTTGCCCTTCATGATTGAAACCTTGGATCATCAATCGACTGTTTGACAGCTCATCTACTTGAATTCCCAATTGCTTCAAAGTCCTTAGTGGCAAAATATTGACCGCCGAGCCTCCATCGATGAGAATTCGATTGACCTTCTGCTCCTGTGTATAACAACTCACGAACAATGGCTTGTTATGAGGTTCAGATCCAAGCTGCAAGTCTTCATTGGAGAATGTGATTGCCAATGCATCATCGTCTTCATCCGTATTTAGCTCAGGTTCTTCATCTACTTGATTGGATGTATCATACAGAGCTCCAATACCTTCTATTATGTCATTCAAGTCGGTGGAGACCATATTTACAGCAGTATCATCTTCTTCAAGAGATATTTTCCCTTCTCGAGCTAACCGCATGACCCTGTCTTTGAAGATGAAGCAATCATGTATGGGGTGCCCAACCAGACGATGGTATTTGCAGTAACTTGGATCGTCTGTCCTCCCTGCTTCATTTGGTCGCTTCATTTCTGGCAACTCGATAAGCTTTTCTTTGATCAGGTCATCAAAAATTCCTGAAACATCAGAGTCTAAGAATGGATATTGTTTTTGTTGCATTTCTTTCAAGGTAGGTCTTCTTTGCCCCACGTCTCGGGAAGAGTTCTGATTGTCTCGTGAAGTGTTCTGGTTGCCTTCTTGTCCAGCTTCTCTCTTTAAGAATTTCACCGAAGTTGCCTTAATCGCCATGGATTCTCTCTTTGGTGTTTCATCGGATGGTTTGCTTCCTTTCTTGAATTCTGGCATGAATTTGCGAGGTTCTCGGATGGGTGGTTCTTCGATCCCGCTTGCCATCATGCTCAACTCCATATCATGAGCTCTAGTGGCTAGTTCTTCGAATGTTCTTGGCTGGATTCCTCGCAAGATGTATTGCAAGCCCCAATGCATCCCTTGAATACACATTTCGATGGCAGATGATTCAGACAATCGGTCCTTGCAGTTGAGACAAAAGTTTCTCCATCGGTTGATGTAGTCAATGACTGGCTCTTCTTTGAATTGACGTGAACTTGTGAGCTCCACCATGCTGACAGTTCTTCTAGTGCTATAGAAGCGGTTGAGGAACTCATGCTCCAGTTGTTCCCAACTATCAATTGAGTTTGATTCTAAGTCAGTGTACCAATCAAAGGCATTACCTTTCAATGAGCGAACAAACTGTTTGACCAAATGATCTCCATAAGTACCAGCGTTGTTGCATGTTTCAATGAAATGAGCCACATGTTGTCTTGGATTTCCTTTGCCATCAAACTGTTGAAATTTTGGTGGTTGATAGCCAAGAGGCATCCTCATACTGTCAATTCGCCGAGTATATGGCTTGGAGTAAGTTAACGATGACTTGGAGCTTCCATCGGAGTTATTCTTCATTGTTGCTTCAATGAACTCTTTGAGTTGGTCAATGGGAATGAGGCCACCAGACGAGAAGAGAATGTCTTTTCCTGAAGGCCTTTTTCCATCACTCTTTGATTTGTCTTTGGAGATTTCTTCATCGTTATTCTCTCCATCTTCTTCGCTTTCTTCGCCTTCCCTATCGTTGTTGGCGTGGCTTGAATCTCCTTTTTCTCCTTTAAGCTTTGCAATCTGGGCATCTTGCTCTTGGATGTGCTTGGTTAGAGATTCAACCATCTTTGTCAAGTTCAAGAGTTGTTCCTCCATGGTGGAAGTGTTTGTCATCATGACACTTGCATGGAGTTGATAATTTTCAGTGGGAAATGTGAAACTTCTCTCAAAGTTGTCATCTTCTTCATGGATAGATGGAAGACGGGAGGTCGACTTTGACACCTCTTGCATCAATTTTGCTTTGCTTCGCGTGATCACACCGATGCTTTCCGAAGAACCTTTAGATGAAGCTGGAGCAGTTGCATTTGGTTGAATGGACATTGTTCAAGATTTTTGGTGAAGAGTAGAGATGAGAGGTAGAGATGTCCCACCGGGCGTGCCAAAATTTGTAAACACAAATTTTTGTATTTCAATTTGATAAAATACAAAACGCGTTACAAAGATAATTTGATAGAATTTGAAGATAGATTTATGCGGGTTGCAATCTCTAGTTAATCCTCTGATTCTTCTCTTCCATTTGATTCTTGAACAAGCTCGAAGGTTCTTGAAATACCTGTTTTGATGACGCCAATCCAAGGGACTCAAGTCATGATTTTGGATTGAACGTTGAACTTGATTTGATTTGAGAACATTCTTAGAATTTGTAAGAATGCCTTGAAGCTTTTGAACTTGATTTCTTTGGATACTTGAAGATCACTTCAAAGATTTGCAGGAATACTTGAAGATTTTGAAGGAATACTCGAAGATTTGAAGATACTTGAATACTTGAAGATTTTGAAGGATACTTGAAGATTTGAATGCTCAAATACTTGAAGATTCGAAGGATACTTGAAGATTTGAATACTCAAACGATTGAAGATTTGAAGGAGACTTGAACGTTAGATAGAATTCTTCAAGATACTTGAATACTTGGAAGAATACTTGAACTCTCCAATTCTTCGCCTCTTCTACTTGTGATACTAGAGAGAATTCTTATGCTCTTCAATCTTCCGTTCCTTCACGTTGTTGTTAATGAGCACCCCAACACCTCTATTTATAGATTTTAGAGATGGGCTTCGTGGGCTTTATGGGCTTTGGGCCTTTATGCATGGGCCTTAGGGCCTTAAGTGGCCAATAAGCCCATTAATTCATTTTATTAAATATTAATCATATATCTATTTAATTTAGGAATAAAATCCCATTTAATAAAATAGAAAATATAATTGAATATTTAATTCATGAATTTACACGTGGCATGATTTAATTCGACGACAATTTAATTGTCTACACACCAACGCAAGCCTTAATTATGATGTCGGCGGTAATGAAATATGGAGCATGTCTTCTAAGACAATTGTCCATATCATTTGCTAAGGCTTTTGCAAGAGGGTAGCTCAACACAATTCCAGCCCCCCCAAAGCCTTGATTAAACGAGAACCAAACATTCGACATGTAAAACTCCGACGGCGCACCAATGTAGTAGTGCTTCGTATGATCATACTGCGCAACAACGTCCACTAAATTGTCCACAAAAAAGATGGAGTCGTCGTCTCCGATCACCACCCACCTAACACTTCCATCGCCATCATCTTCGCCCACGTCTCTCACCAACTCCTTTATTCCGTGAACAATTCTTACAGCCATCGGCTCTGCGGCTTTCACCTCATCCAAAAACTTGGTTATGTTGTCCGAAACCCTAAAAGCGGGCGACCTGGCCGACCACGGCAGGAGGTCGCCGGTGGGGGCCGCATCCAAGTACACGAACCCACGTGTCGCGTTCGGCCTCCACCACGACTCTGCGTAGTTTCTGCGGAAATGCCAGCCGCCTTCGGAGCCGAGGATTCCGAAAGCAAGGTGACCCAGATTGGTCGGAGAAGTTGATTGAGGGGATTGTGTGTGCATGCGGAAAAAGGAAAACAATTCGGAAACTGGGAATTTTTGGTAAATTAACTGATTTGGGAGGGAGATGGTGAGTATCAAGTATATAGCTAGGCCTGAAATTAGGAGGAGTTTGCATAGATTAGCTGCAGCAAATTTACCACATGAAAATGAAGAAGCCATTTTAGTATCGATCAATTAAATCACGTATGCTCGCGTTTTATTAACTCGTGATCAAAATGCTAGTACAGTCTAGCTCTTGTCAAATATATTAATAACGCTATGTAATAGTTTGGCGGGGATTAAATTTCTATTTGCATATTGATGTAGAAGGGACAAGAGGATTAAATTGGTGCTCAACTTTCTTTTTGGTGGTTTAAATTTTAACATACGATTTCCGTATAAAATTTTACTTTCCAAATGCCCAAAATATAACTATGAGAAGCATTATTATAACAATACAGAAGCATAATAATTTGTAACTGATTCTTTCATTAATTATAACTATTTAATTTTTTATAATGAAATTATATATATTTTTAATTAAATTATCATATATTTATATAAAAAATAAATTTAGAAATATACTCATGCACTACATTGGCGCCACAAATAAGTCTTACATTATATCCTTTACATTAAGTAGAAGAAAAAAGATTGAATAAATGAACTCCCCAATATTGGCTCTCTCATATATATTTCTCGAAAAGTTGATTTAATTGATGAGGAAATGCGTTGGGGTTATATGCGCTCTTTTGTAATAGTAATAATAAATTTACAATATATAATTGAAATTTTAGAAGTTTAATAATTGCATGATAAAGCAAGGCCAAAATTATTTATAATCAACCAAAATATATACGTGATAGATTAATCATTTTTGTATAATCCCAACCAGCTAGCTAATTACCGGTACCGTAGAGTTTAGACAACGAATTGATATGAAATTCGTTTACAAAAATGCGCGTAGCATAGGATAGGTTTGTACAACTGTTGCAACTTGCATCGTTAATTAGTCAACTTAATTAATTAGCGAATAATTTTACTATAAACATGCATTTTGAACTGATATTGCGTCGTCTAACACGCTTTAAGAGCAAAAAATGGCTGCTAGTCAACTAGAAAATTAAAGATAAAAACTCATTGATGGTCAAATATAGCAAATACCTAACTCATTAAATTTTGAATTAAAACCGTTATGGGAAGTAGGTCTAGAATTGGGTAGAGTGACATAAGGGCTGACTATCATACAAAACCCTTATATCATGGTGAATTTATCGTGAAAAAATATAACTATATATGTATATATCATGGTGAATTTGTCGTGAAAAATTATGACTTCGTATTAATTGTATTCATGATAGGATTCAAGCCCCCGATCACAAGGTAAGAGGTATTTTGATTAGACATATCATACTAAAAACGATGAATATTTACTGTGAAATGGTGAATTCATAACTCAAATTGGATTTGACAAAAAATACGTTAATTCTTCAAATATTTAAAGACCGAAAAGTATTTCTAGTTTATAGGTTGAAAATTATTGTTATTTGAATCAACCACTAGATATATAGATCATGTCTGAACATACAATATATAATAATGAAATAATGATGGTATAAAGTGCGGTTGTAATTGTCAAGCAACAGCACGAAGTATATGACCACGACCACATGAGTAGACACGGCCAAAAGAGTTTTCTCTATAATGGCAACCTGCTTCCCACCGTTTAGGCATCATTTAATTATATAAATATATTTGTAATATGCATTGTGTCGTCATTTTTCTACCACTACAATATGGGATATAACAGAGAAAATTAATTTGACCTACGCCGCCGCTTATTCTTAATCTAGATGTTCAATTAAAGAGGGTGGGACAGGGGAGGGGGACAGGGACTAAATCACTTAATCTACTTAATAAAAGATTAATATAAGTCACAAAAATAAAAATATATTAATTCTAATTATATTTTGTGTAAATAAATTATTTTACCTATAATAAAAAAAATTAAAATACTACAAATAAAAGAAAAAAAGTAAAAAAAAAAATAATACTCCCTCTACAATATCGTTTCCACTTTTGTCATTTTGGTTCGTCCACAATATCATTTCCACTTCCATTAATAAAATTAGAGTCCACAAACTCCACTCACAACAATAGTGAAACCCAAACTTCACTTACAACAATATTCACTAGTATCAACTACTAGTCATCACTTTCTTAAAACTCGTGTCGTTAGGGCTGGTAATCGGTCCGGTTCGATTTTAACCGAACCGATTTTCCAGTTAACCGGAACCGAATAAGGGCGATTTCACTAACCGCTAACCGGATATTGTTGATTTCACTAACCACTAATTGTCAACCGAATATTAGCGGTTTGGTTGGTTAATCGGTTAACCGCAAATAACCGATTTGGTTAATCTTTTTAAAAAAATGCACTTCTATTGCTACTCAAGGGATTCAAATATGTGCCTTAGGAAGAAAGAGTAAAGTATTATCCACTCCATCAACTCATCATTTATATTTACATAGAATAGAAAATTATTTTATAGAAACTTATAATCATTTTCGATTGCTTTCGCAATTGTATCAAATTTATTTTAATCTTTCCAACTTGATCAATTTTATCAAACGTTTTTAGATAATTGTATCTTTTTTGCCCTTTTTTAACTTGCTACCTAGAAATTGTTTCTAAAATCTAAAAATTTAATTGAAACAATAATATCCTTGTATATTTACAAATTATTTTTTCGAGCAAAATACTAGGTTATCCTCCGGCACATCATGCATGTTATGATTCAACCATTGGAGTGAAATTTCGATAATAACATTGACACAATTTGAAAAGGGTATGATACAAATGGTAAATTTCAAAGGTCAGGATTAAATTGATATAATCGCTAAAGAATGACTAGATATAATTGATAAATATCAATATTGAGATAATATTGATAAAATCATTAAAGATCGGGATAATATTGATAAAATCATTAAAAAGTATAGATATATATGGTCAAGTGCTTAAGGATCGTACGAGAAAAGCAGTAGTCAAAGAAGGTTGAGAAAGCATGCAAAATAGGGATTAATGAAATTGGAAATGACCTAATTATTGACCTAACTGACGACGGTTAACGTTAAGTCCAAGTCTAAGGAAGTTGGGCAAAATACGGAGCAATACCAAATACACATATTTGTACGTGGAGTGGACTCTCCCCCGCATTTCCTGCTCTTATATAAACGCTCGCGCCTTCCCCAATTAATTCACCATCTCTACATTCATTTCTACCAATCAATTAATTCTTCACCTCGCAACCATCAATGGCCAAAATATTTGCTCTCTCCATATTTCTCACTGCACTGCTGCTCGCCAATGCAACAAGGTACCCATCATCACTCACATTTTACGAGCATCTCAATTCCCATATATAATTTGCATTGAGCTCATCAACTAACTTATTTTAATTTACAGATCAGAAAATGGAAGTGAGCCCAAGCACGAAAACAACGCAGTGGATGATCCGGAGGCTGTAGCTGCCATGGTTCATATGTAAGCCCATACAATTAACTTGCATGCTAGCTACTACATTAATATCCCTACCTTCGCAATTACTTAATCACATGATGCATTATACTTTTATAAAAAAAAAAAACATGTAGTTCCAACACATGCTGGCTTTCAAATCAAGTTGATATATTAAATTTAGATGTTATACAAATTAAATGATAGTATGTCTGTGAAATTATACTCCAATTTACGGCCATGCACTGCATTTTGACAAGTGAGATCAAATACGTGTTAATTTAATTGTAATATTAACCAAAAATGTAGGAGTATCCAAAATAGAAGCGAGTCAAGGAAGCTTGAATCCGTCACGTGCGGGACGGGGAACCCCATCGACGACTGCTGGCGGTGCGACCCGAACTGGATCCGCAACCGCCGACGCCTGGCCGACTGCGCCATCGGCTTCGGCCGCAGCTCCGTGGGCGGGCGGGACGGGCGGTACTACGTGGTGACGGACCCTAGCGACGAGGACGCCGTGAACCCCCGGCCGGGCACCCTCCGGCACGCCGTGATCCAGGACCGGCCACTCTGGATCGTGTTCAAGCGCGACATGGTGATCACGCTGAAGCAGGAGCTGCTGGTGAACAGCTTCAAGACCATCGACGGCCGCGGCGCCAACGTCCACATCGCCAACGGCGCCTGCATCACCATCCAGCACGTCACCAACGTGATCGTCCACGGCCTCAGCATCCACGACTGCAAGCCCACCGGCAACGCCCTGGTCCGGAGCTCGCCCTCCCACTCCGGCTGGCGGGGCATGGCCGACGGCGACGGGATATCCATATTCGCATCCAGCCACGTGTGGATCGACCATAACTCGCTGGCCAGCTGCTCCGACGGACTCATCGATGCTATCATGGGATCGACCGCCATTACTATCTCCAACAATTACTTCTCTCACCACAACGAGGTCATGCTGTTGGGACACAGCGATGACTACGAGGGAGACAAGGTGATGCAGGTGACTGTGGCGTACAATCATTTTGGGGAGGGGCTAACGCAAAGGATGCCGAGGTGCAGGCATGGGTATTTCCATGTGGTGAACAACGACTACACTTCGTGGGAGATGTATGCTATTGGTGGGAGCGCAAATCCCACCATCAACAGCCAGGGCAACAGATTTCTTGCCTCCAACAACCCTTTTGCTAAAGAGGTAACGAAGAGGGTAGTAAATACAACGGATGGTGAGTCGTGGAGGAAGTGGAACTGGAAATCGGAGGGCGATCGGCTGCTAAACGGCGCGTATTTCACGGCGTCGGGGCAGGGTACAGCAAGCAGCTACGCTAGGGCGTCAAGCCTGGCAGCGAAGCCTTCTTCCTTGGTAGCAACACTCACCAGTGATGCTGGGGTGCTACACTGCCGCAAAGCCGTCCGCTGCTGAACAAAATACTAGTATCAAATTGTTTTTGAATTTCAATTCTTTCTAGGAGCATACCAAGATATAGGCAATTCATTTAACCCGATCTCTATCCATTTTTGATGTATCTATCTTTGTTTCTAGTCTTTACATGTAGCTTCAAGAATTAATTTGTTTTTAGCGATGAAATCTGCATTATGTACTTCATTAGTTTTATCACCTTATAATTACCATTGCTTCTCCTTTTCATATATATACACGGTCCAGTTGTCATTACTTTCTTCTTTTAATTTCCCCTGCCTCTATATTATATGCCCTTCTCTATCTAGTAGAAAAATACTAGCACACAACGATATTTATATATATAGAGAGAGGTTCCATTGAGAATGCTAATTGCTAAATGTGTTGAGAATTAAGAATTCGTCCGAACAGTTGCTCCCTCGGTGTTTTTTCCTTTGAATTTTGTTCTTAAGAGGTTTTAATAAGACTCGGACCTTGAGGGATTGGCATCTTCTGTGTTTCTCGTTTTTCTTTCCTTTCCTGTCTTTTTTAATACAACCTCAGTTCATCATAGTAAAGATATATCAGACTACATAGCAAAATGGACGTGAAATGGCATATAACTTATGCCCCAACAGACACAAAAAGTTTATGCAAAGTTGTCGATCAACTTCAATGAAAAATTGTTTTATTGAAAACAAACTAGAAAATGTGTAGTATACCATTGGAATTAAGCTACGTACGCGCATCTACTTTAATTTTTAACAAAAAATAAGGCACATATTGGGTATACTTTTGAATGGCAACTATATCAGACTGCGCTATATATCCATACAGAAACTTGGAAAAATCCACAACCTTTTTATTTTCTTTATAACCACTTCATCCAAATTCATAGATCCTTGATACTTGGTCGATCTTCAGACTCTCAATATACTCCCTCGTCCGTAAAGAGTGCTCATCACTTTTGGTGGCATAAATTTTAAAATAAATGTTATGTGAGTGTGTTTTATGAGTGGAGAAAGAGGCTCAAATTTATTGTTGTGTTATGATAATGAGAATAAAAAATAAGAAATTTGTGGTGGACCATGTATGATAAAGTTATGAATAAATTGAGAAAAGGAAAGTAAAAAAATAAAAAATAAAAAAAATAGTGGGATAAATATCCAAAAATAGAAGATAGGCACCTTTGTGGGCCGTATTAAAATAACAAAAAAATACATGCTAATAGGGGACGAAAAGAGTATTTTTAATGTTTTATTATATTCATCCCCCATCTATTTTCTAAGTATTAGTATGTACGAAATGTATGTATTTAACTTTGACTGATATTGGAAGGATGGTCCAAGTTATAACATTAAATTTTATATTCCACTTTTGATGTCCCATTCTCAAATTTTTGTATTAAGTTTTTAATTATTTTTTCTTTAATTTAAATATTTTATATTTATTAACCAAATTAGAGTTTATAATACACCAAACATGTGGTGTGATTTGAAGAGCAAACAGGTTTGAATAAAATATTGGAGATGTGTTTTGAGTGGTTAAAGGATCCCTCAAAGGGTATTTTATTTTTTAGAGTTCAAATCTCATCATTCTCCCCCGGGTAAAAAAAAAATCAAATATAGGTGACGGCCTTGCCTTTGACGAATATAATATGCAATGGGTAGTTTAACGATTTCCTCGAGTGTGTTAATTTCTCACTCAGCAATGAGTGGGTTAATTCCTTGCAACAAATGTTAAGAAAAGAGGGGTGTCGCGTTGGTATGTGGCGTTGGATGGTCAACGGAAGAAGAAGGAGGTATTTTATCATGCATGCATGTGTGTCTGTTGCGAGAGAGAGAGAGTTGCATTGAGTGAAAAAATGATGAGTCAATAGTGCTCTTTTGTTCCTCCTTTTATAGTAGTTAGCATATTTTTGTGGGGATTTCATGATCCCCACTATTAATTATATTTAGATCTTAAATGAGATTAAGAAAGTTGAAGGAGATTAAAGAAGTTGAGTGAGATTAATTTTAATTTTTTTTATTTTTTATTTTTTTTTTTTTTTTGATCGGGCAAAGTCATGTTAGATGTTAGTGGTTAGTTCCCCATCCACTCCAAGAATCACCTTATCTCTCCATTCACCAAAATCCACCTTATATCTCCAATCTCCAATTCGCTCCCAAGAGGGATCGAACCCGGGTCACTTCACTTAAGTGAGGACCCGGTGGCCAGTGGGCTAAGCCCCCTGGTTGGTATAAATACACTTGAAGGTTTGTTCTGTTTTGTTTTGCCTATTCTATCCTGTAGGGTGATTGGCGTTGGCCCAGTCCCGGATTTACACTTGATACTATTATGGTATGTCGAGAGAAATGAGGATCGTATATTCTACTAGACACTCATTTTGTAGTAAAGGCTCCTTTACTCGAAGAGCACCTATATATATATTAGAATTATAATAGATTGTTGCTGAAATTTTAAATTTAATTGGCTACGAAGAAGTCTACATCTTCCATTCATAATCTGGAAACTGTCTTAAAGCCCACAACACCTTGGAGCCATCTATCGTTTGCATTCTTTATTTTCGCTCCAGAAGATTGCGATTTTAAATTGATTTTTTAAGAATATTGTATTTTTCTTTTTTCTTACACCAACTTTCAGAGATTTTCTATGTACAAAGATGAATCATGATGTTCCAGACTTGAAATTAAGATACGGATCAGCTTAGCAGGATAAGCCCGAAATGTTTAACTGAAATTTGAAAGACGCAATTAAAAAAGTTACAAATTTGTGTTGCAATTGAAAATAGATCCAAAATGGCTGTTTTTCAAAAAAAATATATATATATATCAATGAAAAACAAGCCCTCTGTATGTCTGAGAGCGTCTATTGGCCCAACAAGACATATTGAGCCTAAAATAACGCCTAATCCAATTTTTACAACAGCAATCAGAAAAGTATACTCCCTCCATCCCATTGATAATGGCAATTTTTCTAGGCATGAAGATTAAGAAAAATGTGTTTAGAATGTAAAGTGGGTAAAGTGAATAGGAACCTCATTCTATTTTTAGAGTATCATTATCAATGGAACAAACAGAAAAGAAAATTGTGCAATTATCAATCGGACGAAGGGAGTAATAGGTAAATATATCGAAAATTCAAGCCAATAAAATGTATGAAACATCTAATAACTGGCCAACTTATTTTCCTTTCCAACCATTACAAATACACATGAATCACACGGAAAAAGGGAAAGGAAAAAGATACTAATAAACATTTAGTACATTATCGATCAATTTCAGGCTCTTCAAATATATATTAATTGTGAATGAACTCAAAGCATTTAGTGAAGGAACCTGTGTACGGATCAACGGGCACCAATCATCTGAGCATACCCTCCTGTAAATGCAATACAATAACTTCATCCTTGTAAATATTCCATCAGATCTTGTTGCTTTTGTAAATCCCATGTGACTACCTTGCCATCCAATCCTGTGATGAACGTGTGACAATCGATAATGTAAAAAGTTGTGATACATTCAAATTTGAGGAAAAGTTGGTTCGAAAGGCAAGTGCTACAATATACTCGAACCTGCAGTGGTGAAGGTAGTAATTGTGGCATCCCTTGTTTTCTTCAAAGGCACAACAGAACTAGAATATGGAAGCAGGAAGAGGATAAGGCCAATGGCTAGATTTCTTCTCTTGTAGGCAGAAGTGAAGAGGAAAACAAAATGTACAGTTGAGGAACGATAAAACAAGGGGGTTAGAGTCATACGTTATACAGTTTTCATGAGCACATATTCTTGAAGACTCATTCTCATTGCTACCAAACTTCGATTGGCCGTACAATTTTCCAAATGTTTCGGAAAACTGCGCAGAATAGAAAATTAAACGTTAGAGTGTGCTATGGTAATCAACAAGAAATATCTATAACCAACTAGTTTATTTTCCAGTAACAAATAAAAGAGCAGGTTTAATACTTGTTTCACAAATAAAACTTAGTTTAGCACCACATCCAAAGGTCTCGGGCTCGAGTCCACCATAGTGTGGTCTTTAAATTTAATTGTTAATTGACCAAAAAAATAGTCTAGGTATAATAAATCAAGCAATATTGTGAACCTATAAATTGCATTGCCAGCAGACCCAAAAATTTGTTGTGGTTCCAATATACTCCCTCCGTCCACAAAAAGTGTGGTCTTTTTGCCATTTTGGTCCGTCCATAATAAGCGTGGTGTTTCCATTTTGGTACACATAACCTTATATTATCAACCTCATTCACACTCAAAATTTACAAAAAACTCATCTAACAAACCATTTAAAAATTGACTAACAAATCAATTCTAAATCTAATGGGTCCCTTTCTCCACTTTATACACATCTCCCAACCATTTATTAAAACTCATGTCTCCAAACCACACCACACTTTTGGCGGACCCTAATGCAAGTAGTCAGACTCAACTGTCAGTGATGACTAAACCAGAAGAGTAAGATGATCACATACCTGTGAACCATATTTTGCACTTGAAGGTTGTTTCCTCTCATCAAGAAATCTCAAGAAACTCCTACAGTTAAAAAACCAGAATCAGTTAATTTAATTTCCAGCATAGCTATGGAATGCATCCTGGTGATGCCACTTTTCCAGAACTCTTCACTCTATATTGATGATTTTATACATGAAGGCAAAATTAAACATTAAGAAACTAAAAAATGACAAACACTCGCATAACTTAACAGATAGCACTAGAAACATAAGTCAAAAATCTCCAGAGGGTAAATGGTAGCCCGTAGCCCTTTGTAGAAAAATTCAGTACACTGAAACAATTCTACCCGAGGCAACCATTCAACTCTTCTAAGAAGAAAAAACTTCTGATGACTTCCTGTACATGAATTGATAACCAAGTAGCATACATATAAAAGTCAAGTGGAAAAGTTGGTACTCACCTAACATGATCACACTATGATACAAGTTGATGACTATTTGATTTTTATTCAAACAAACTTTTTTCTATAACATATACACAGTGAAAGTGTATAGTGATGCAATAATAACAGAGAATTTCAAGACAAATTCTGAGCCACATCATCCATGTTAATAACATATGAAAAATAAGTGGAAAATAAATTATGAGAAGCTAAGTAAGAAGTTCATCCTACCATAGTCCCCTTTCATCGGCCGCGAATACCATGGGATTGCAATCATATCCCACGCCAATAACCATTCTTTCAGAAAGGAACAAAACCTAAATCATATGTATCATGAAAAATTTATACATAAAGAAGATAAAAAAGAAAAACTATTAATGTTTCAGAGTGGATGCTGACCCACATCTCGAAGAGGCAAATCTCGGAATGCTACACTTTGAGCAGATGGAGAAGAACCAATCTCATCAACAAAGTAGATCATTGAATCATGACCTATTCACAACAGAAAACATACACTGTCTTGAAAACTGATTTCAAATCCCAAGAGCAGCTAAACAGAGTTTGAATTATAGAGCTATAGCATGCAACTAAATGCAACTGATCCTTAAGTGATTCAAACATCCTTTAAGACCAAGTTAGAATGTGGGTTTGGGTTATCCAGCAGCCTATGTCCCATTTATCAAAGGATCCTTTTTCTTTTCTCTTCTTTCTTTTTTTATGATATAAACTAGCAGCATACGCTGACATGAAGTTTCAAGCAAGACCTTTGTGGCAACACAGAAAATGATTATTTGCTCACCTGCATAGGCTAAGGTATTTCCGCTTGGGGACCACCTGATACCGAAGGTCCAAGTGTGTGAGAGATCAAGCTGCATGATTTGCTGCACAAAAAAATAATATCACATAGACAACCAAGTTAGTAAATAGATATAGAATAACGTGCTGAAGAATGAAACCTAGAAGGATTAACTCTTCTGTATAAGCCACATTCTACGCAAGTAAAAGCATTATAAGACCATTCTCATGCTATTTCTCACAGAGTGCTCAGAATCTATATTTCATTACCATTTTTTAGAATTTAAGTGTTTCTACAAATTTGTTATTGACATTGATATCTTAAGTAGTCCCATTATCAGTATTAATACAATTTTGTTTTCATATATTAGTTGAGGAATCCAATTCCAAGTGGAATAAAGGATGCATCTAAATTAGACGCATGTATGAATACTACAGAGCATTTGTGGTGTATCAGAAACCAAAGTAAATTGAGCATGCACATTATACCAAATCAGACCAAGAATGAATAGCCATCAATCATAATGTTTCAATATTTGACTAGTCGGAAAGGTCATGTCAACGGAGATTCTGAAGTTCAATGCCCAGGCAATAATTTAAGCAAAGGATTTGTGCTGTGAGAAATATAGAATCTAGATACTGATACTTTTGCAATACTAAAACATTTGGAACTTCAAGTTCCTGATCTTTTTTCTAGCATATAACATTCAAAAACTTGAAGTTACTCAAGAACCAAGAGTGTATCATACTACGTTCCAGTGTGGCAATGGAGCAAAATAATTTGAGCTTGTTTCTAGTTATGCAATGAAAAACTGAACACCCTTATCCCTAATTTTGTAATGAACTTCATGAACCACTATGAAGCTGAGTCATAAGTTAATAATCAGATTTCTTGTATTGAAAGTTTTGAAACATAAATAGCAAAGTTTTTTTTCTCATGAATTCTGTATAGTAGCCAAACTTCCCGGATAAATCACAATGAGTCAATGAAGTACGATCAGAAGATTCATATCAACAGATATTTCTTACTGAATCAATCAAGGCCAAATTCTTTTAGGGGGCGTTTACTTTGAAGGATTAGCATTGATAGATAAAAATAGTAA
This sequence comes from Salvia miltiorrhiza, assembly GCF_028751815.1. Classification (NCBI taxonomy): domain Eukaryota; kingdom Viridiplantae; phylum Streptophyta; class Magnoliopsida; order Lamiales; family Lamiaceae; genus Salvia; species Salvia miltiorrhiza. Next base: position 52,564,267 of record NC_080389.1, read on the forward strand.
GGCTAATCTCTTGTTTAATTTGATGGATTGGAACTTTGGGATATCCAAAGGCCCTTGATTATTTCAATCATTTGAGCTACTTTTGCTTGATTTTTATCCCATTGAAAGGGTGGGATTGGAGAAATCCCAATCTTAAGGATAAAAATACTCAATCATGCAAAGTAAACGCCCCTTAGTGTCATGCTAAAGATAAAAAAAACAAATCAGACATCTAGACTAGGCTATTACATAGTAAGAAAGTTGAAAGGAAGTTATCAGTACCTCTCCAAATTTTGAATCAGAACCACTGGAAGAATGCCTGCAAGATTATAAGAGTAAGCATGCATACAATTATAAATGAGAACTCAAACGACTGAGAACTTTGGGCATCCTCAATGATACATACTTGGTATCTACACCTTTGATGAAAGTAGAGAAAACCCGGCATTTTCCATCTGTTGAAGTGGTTGCAAGAAATATCTGAACAGATGTTGAGATTATAGAAGTAAGAGAAGGTAGATCGGCCTTCTGAATTTAGAAGGCAAAGGGATATGTTATTTCTGTGTCAAAATTCACTGATTGACACTTCGGCAAAGAGAACTGTGCCTTAAGGCCAATTTGGTATTACGATGATCATTATACAAGACAATAAATATCTGTATCTAAATGGAATAGTAAATTTGTGGATGCTTGAAATCTGAGACCCTTCGCAGTGCTTGTACAAAGCTTTTTTCTTACATAATGTTGCTTGATGACAACTAATTTAGGTGAACTCAAAGTTTAGCAATTTAATTACGTCCATTTACATACCCTGATTACTTGTTATCTGTCAAATACTTCCTGCACAGGCTTTATAAATCTCCAAATCAAAGTTCACACAACGCTCAAGTGCATCACATGTTATATACCAATGTCTTCCTACATATTGAGTATTGATATATTGGTAGTGCAAATATCATTGAGAAACCTCACATTATTAGGATGCCAAGCAATACTTGTTACAGAAGAATCATGCCGCTTCCGGATAATTTTACTGACCCACCTGTAGGAATTTGTAAAGAAGCAATATTAAGGCATCAACAGACACTCTTCTTCATAATCAAATATATTAAAGAAAAGGACACCTTTCAAAGTTCTGACTATAAAAAAGATAAATATCATAATGTACTCAAACATATCTTTCTAAAAGGTCTAAAGATCAATTTTGATGTTAGTTGACCCATCTAAATTGACAGGGATGCTATAAGAAAAGAATTGTGTACGACTACATTTTCCCATTCAAAATTCTAAAGTAAAACAGAATGTCGGGTATATTTCACTCAGCTTCCTGATAAACCTAGTAAACTGTTTTTCTTCTATCCAAGGTAAACTCACCCCTGCAAACCATAAACCAAAGTAGCTCATGGCTATTTCCACACTGGAATTCCGAATTCTGCTGTCTTTCTGGAAAATCTTTTCGTTAGTTTCTTCATTGATCCTATACAAGTTGCATACGACTGAGTATGTTGTAGGAAGATTCTTCAAATATAACAAGCTCATAGCCACCATTTTTGCTGGAAAAATGCCCTCAATAAAGCGAAAAGATTGTTGAGGATGACAGACTGAAAAGCAGTAAGTTGAACTCAAAACTAATTCCAGCAGACTGAACCATTTGAACATGTTCCCACTAAAATAAGCATGTTAGTGACCAGGTCCTTTATTCCAACTGAAACAAATATTTTGTTTCATGTTTATTGTAATTCTGACAACTGTTTCTTGTGCTTGGTGTATAGCAAGATAGCTACCTTAAAATGTGAAATTCAGAATTTCTATACAAAAGAAATCAATACAACTAACCTGAAATTGGTAAGTAAACAAAAATCATATCCAATGTTTTAAAACCAGATTGGTGAGAGAACAACTAGCCTTATAGGCCATTGGTAAGATTGATCACCCACCCAACCCAACTACATTATGTCATACAAGGGATAAGGAACAAACATGGAACTAGAATTTACTCCAATTACAGATAAGCCACTAAAGTATTGTTAGGTACAGGTATTAGAATCAAACAAGCATCATTCAAAAGGTAAAACTATTTTGCTTTTACACTCATAATATATTCTTTGTAATTTGTTTAATTCTCTTGTATGGATTGATTATTTTAATTATTTTCTTTATTTTGTTCAATGATCATTTGATTCATATGTATATGAATTGTCAGAACATGATTTCTTCTCAAGCCACTATTCATTCCTCAATTTAATTTAATTTTATTTTTCACAAATAAATAGTTTTGACTTCTTTTTTAGTAATACTCCCTCCATCCCAAAATAGTATGCACGCCTTTGTCCGGCACGGGTTTTAATAAATGCTAGGTGAGTGTATCATGAGTGGAAAAAGGGGCCCACTTTTGTTGTAGTGTTATGATAGTGGGGATAAAAAATAAGCGATTTGTGGTGGGGTAGTGTCCAAAAGTGGAATGTGCACACTTTTGTGGGACGTACCAAAATGGCAGAAAGTGCTTACTATTCTGGGGCGGAGGGAGTATTAAACTATCCACGACAAGATATTTTTATTGTGTGAAGTATAAGGTCATATTTCGTAAATTCATGGTTCTTTCAACATTAAGCTAATCTATATTGAAGAATTCAAACAATCAAATCAGAGATTGGCTATTAATGATTGCTAAAATTTACAAAATTTTAGCAATGATTCTATTATGTAATAATGCTAGAATATGAAGAATAGATAAGAAATTCCATGAGGCAATTATGCATCATTGTAAGTTATGGAAGGACCTTTAATCATCTTTCTGGTCTCTGAAACACTGCGCACATCTACAACATTCTAAACCAGCACTAACAGCTCATTGTAACATGTGGGTATGAAATGAGTTCTTTTGACATGTATTGTTACCTAATGATTAAAAGAAACTGGGTGGATGGAAAATAATTTACCATATTACTCAGATTAAGAAAGGGCGGAATTTTAACCAAGAGTACATCAAACCAACAATGCCGATTAAATAAAATTTCTTCTGGAAAATGTTATGTATGACATGCATCCCCTTTTAAACATAAGACACTAGTAGTAGATCTTACCAATTGTTCTCTTGCTCATAGTAGCATATACAAACAGTTTTAGCTCCACTTCCAACTGCAAATTTGTTTTCTGAAAGGAGATATTAGTTAGATAAAAAACTGAAATAGACTCTTCACAATATTGATAAGATGCAAAACTAAGATGCTCTAGTAATTTTCCAGAGATTTATACGTGGTCACATAATTACTGTAAAAGACAGATTACAAATTGAACTCTAGAGCAAATGGTAATATGCAATTATGCATGAAGAGAAAATAGAGTCACCATATCATGCATTGATAGGTTTTAGATTCATCTCAAGATACTCTACAAATGAAACTTGATTTAATCTTTCATCAGTTAAGAATTGTCACCACCACCCTTGATCACATAGTAGCACAATTGCTTAAATTTCAAGATCAACAAGCTTTAAGTATTTCTCAACTCCCAGTCCAATCAAGAAACATAATGAGTTTCAACAAGTCCATACAGAATCTGTTCGAAAGAGTCTCCACTTTTCGAGGAGTTAAATTCAGGAGAAAGTAAGCAAGTAGCTAAAATATAAGTGTTGTAAAATATTTTTGTATCTAGGTTTTTCTTCTTTATCTTTTGTTATTTTAGGAATAGATTTAACCAAGTAGTAACCCTAGCTTTCTACTCCCTACATACATGGAGACTCTCTTACTGTGAATATACAGTTTATTCCTTCTCCTATATGCCTCTGTGCTTTACTACTTCACATGGTATCAGAGCGGGCACCTAATAATTTTTTTGCGCCGCCGCCCCTGTCCTATTTCTGCTGTGATCCTCTCTGTCCTTGTTGGTCTGCCTCCAGCCGCTGCTACTGCTCCAGATATGCTCTGTCCATGGTTTTGCTTTCTGCCCTTTTACATAATGTCTGAATCTAATTGCCTTAGGAACCACTATTCAATTGAATGGTTCCAATTATCTCCTATGGTCTCGAGCTTTTATGTTATTTTTAGGATCTCAGAAAAAATCGAAATTATGTTCTTTCTACTCCTCTTGCTGCTATGGATCCCGAGTATGATGCTTGGACTGCTAATGGTTGTTTTGTTTTGACATAGATTCTCAATAGCATGGAAGACTCTATGAATAAGAACATCTTGTTCTTGGAAACTACTAAATCCATGTGGGATGCTTTGCGAGAGATGAATTACAATGACAAGAATGTCTCTCGTGTGTTTGAATTATTTGAGAAAAAAATTCTCATAGTTAGTCTGGCTCTGTTAATGACTACTTCTCTACTCTCAAAGGACTTGCTGATGACATTCTTGTTGATCGTCTCTTATCATGTGATGCTGTGATGTCGTAACCGAATGGAAGGAATTCATGGTGGCCAAATTTTTATCGGGTTAGACGGTGATCTCCAGCCCATTCGAGATAGTTTAATGTCTAGTGACAATATTCCTATGTTATCCAATTGTCTAGTGCTTTGTTTCACCACTAGCCGCGATAACTCTGGTTCATCTGATCATTCCGCCATGGCTGCTCGAGGTCAGAATTCCCATTGTGGTCGTGGTTGTGGACCTAATGATTGACACTGTGATCATTGTTGTCGTACCAACCATATTTCTAAGTGCTGGAAGAAATTTGGCAAACCTAATTGGGCCAACATGGATTCTGATCAGCCGAGTTCTTCCTCCTCCACTGATATGGTCTCGGCCATGTGCTGTGAATGACAATATGCTCCACTCTTCCAGCACTTCCTTAACTACTGCTGTCTGCACTTCCTCCACTACTGTTGCCTCTACTACTGCACATGTGTTTGCCATGTCTCATGTTAAGTCTTGGATTTCGGGGTCCGATGCCACGTGCTACTATCCATATTACTGATACAAAGTCTCTTTTCATGTCTTTTTCTTCGTCATATCTACCATCTATTCGTTTGCCAATGGCACCTATTCACCGATAATGGGAATTGGTATTGTCAAATCAAATCTACTACTTGTTTCCCTATATATATGAGAAACTCTCTTGCCGTGCTATATGCAGTTTATTCTTCTCTCCTATATGTCTCTATACTTTACTGCTTCACAATAAGAATGGTGAAATTTGGGAATGCAGTTTAATCGTAGAAATAAGTTTACATAAGAGGGTGCTGCTTGTATTAGCTGCAATAATAGCTTTTACATATTCTTATTTTATTCTAAATTGTACTTGGAATTTTGACTTAGAGATTCACTTCAAGAAACTTAACACCTAATGTATAATAGATACACTACATAGTTATTACATTCATATATAATTGAAATACAAAGTATAGCAATGCAAAATAATAAAAATATTGGACATGCAACATATACAAAGGATACTATCCACAACTTTCTAAGATGAAAGGCAACCCAAATATTCTGAATGTTAACACTTTCCCTCATGGTAAAGGTTCAGTTGTACATTTGAAAAGTTAAGCATCGTGATGACTGCTATGCATCATTAGTTATACCTTCTATAGAGTACAATTAGGATAAGAGGCCAACTATGAAAAAGATTGTATAACTATCAAATATAAAAAAAATTGCATGTGACATCAATCCACATAAATTGGTTAAAATACCTTTTGGACTCCATTGCACACAAAGTGCTGCACGGTTTAGCCTGAGGATTACAAGAGTTGGGACCCATTCTGTGGCTTCTTGTGACCAAACATACCTAAGAGTAATAGAATAGTTTATGTCAGTATATTGTTCAATTGCAGCAAGAAATTGCCAATTGCATGACCTAGCAAATAGTAGTAACAAATGAAAGACACAATGAATTAATAAATAGTAATCTTAATAAACAGAAAGACTGTCGACACTTAAGTTATGGCCACTTACGAATTCCGATCATGAGAAACAGTGACTATCTGGTCCGAGCGTCTGCTCCAGTCTATTCCTGAAACAAGTTGATCATGCTGCAACCAGAAGCAATAAGTGAGAAGAAAGGAACTGATTGGAAACCGTCCTCCTAGAGCATAAGCAATAAGTTAGATGAGAAAGACTAAATAGGGTGCTTGGTGTGGTGTTTTCAGCGAGGGGAAAGGAAATGAAATGGAAGTTGGTGTGTGGTACAGAGGAGTCATTCCTTGATGGTACTTTTGAGGCCCCAAAAGTGGGAATCAGCCATACCCTAAAAATTAGAGGAATCAACCCCCTTGCCCACCCATTCTCGACTATAATTATTGCCATTCCATTTCCATACCTCTCAAAATGTAAGTACTCTTAAGTCCTTAGTCGTGATCATCTAAATAACTCAGCAGTGATGACTTCAAGCACCATGGCAGAACAATTCACAAGTATATGTATGTATAACTGTGCCAGGTCCACATTTGATCAGGATAAATTCTATTCGGGAAGGAAGTGTGACACTGTCAAACTTAGTTAATTTCTATTCGCAAGCCTTGAAGTAAGAACTTTGTCCATGTTATTTCTTATTCTCGTGTGATTGAGAATATCCAAAGAGTATCATCTTTCAAACTGAACATTGTCTAAGATTCACGCTTAAAATTTTCCACCAGAACATGAGATTCCTTCTCCCTCTATGCACCATTAACAGATTTTACTCAATACCTAACTATGTCAGGAGACAAAGAACCATAGCCATAGATAAGAGATTCGCTACTTTCTAACCAGGTGTCGAATGTTCTATCACAAAGCACATTCCATCAGATGCAGATGCTGTAAAACCACTGTAATTTCAAACATCTCTCTCTCTCTCTCTCTCTCTCTCTCTCTCTCTCTCTCTCTCTCTCTCTCTCTCTCTCTCATACACACACAAAAGAAAGGGTCATTACCAGTTTACCTTTTGAAGAACATGGATCTTCTCCCACTTGCCTTCCAACATCTTATAGATATGCACTTCGTTGTTATTGGGACAAAAAGCTATCACTACAATTCGAAAATGAAAATGGGAGAAATTACGACCAATTCAAATCGCCCACCGAAACGCAATTAAAACATAAAACAGAAATAAAGAAAGAAAGAAAAAAAATCATGAGAAATCGTCAGAGAGGGTTTACTGGAATGATCTGGGCTCCAAGCATGACAGGTGATGCACGGAGCGAACTGATGAACTGAGACTGAAGCCATGATTGTATTCAATTCTTGTACCAAACTTAAACTTTTCGGGAATGAAGTTGAAATGATACAGAATTCTTCAACCAAATTTCGAAATTGGAATTGAAGCGATGGTTGAGACTAAGATCTGTTTGGTGGCATCGATGTATCTTATGGAAAGAGATTAAACAGCAGCTATCTTGCTAGATTAGCGTGGTTGCTACGGTTAGTTGGCTGGGTTGATGAACAGAAATCGTCGTGGTGGTGAAGGTGAAGGGCATATTCACATACTACTCCCTCCGTCCCATTAAAGTTGGCCATATTTGTTTCGGCACGGAGATTAAGAAATTGAGTGTTATATGTTTTAATAGAGTGTGGCCTACAATTGTTGACCAAATTAGTGAGTAATTGTTGACTTAATTAAAATAATTTTGGCATTTTTAGAAAGTGGCCTACAATTGTTGACCAAATTAGTGAGTGATTGTTGACTTAATTAAAGTAAACTTTTGCCATTTTTAGAAAGTGGCCAACTTTAGTGGGACACCCAAAATAGAAATGTGGCCAACTTTAATGGGACGGAGGGAGTAGTATTTTTTATTTTGTTTTTTAGAAGAATTCGCTCTCATAGTCTAGCAATTAGTAATGTAGCTACATATATTCATTTAAATCAGAAAAAATATATTGTAATTGTGATTTAGTTCGGAATCCACGGATAGCAGCACGAATAAATCAAAACTAGTACTCCCTCCGTCTACGAAAGAATTTAGGGAGTGATACGGATTTTAAGAAAAAAATTATTGAGTGTATTGAGAATGATAAAAAACTATTTTAATTACTATTGGAAGTGATGAAAATTGGAAAAGTAAGGATAATTAGATATTTATAAGTAGAAGGTATTGTCCAAAAATAAGTAGAAAGTTCTTTTGTAGACGTCCCAAAAAAAATTATGAAGTTCTTTCGTGGATGGATGGAGTAAGTGCTAACTAATCCGTCCAAATGCAGCATAAATTCATTATTATATAAAGTTGTGGAATTATACAATGTAATTTTTTATTTAATTTAGATGTTTGTAATTGCAATCAATCAATCACTAAAAAAGAATAAATAAAAAATTGATTTAAATAATATTAATAATGAGTTTAATTTTACAAAGTCTGAATAATTATTAAATTTGTAATTATATCATAATTTATCAAAAATTCCATCATACATCATATTAGTTATTGTGTCATACAAAAGAGATTGTCATTGGCTGTTGTTTTATTGTCATAGCAAAACAAACACTCACAGAGAATTGCCTTCTTTGAAACAGAATAAAAAATTTAGTGAAATCTGATGGACTCATAATTATTCTAGTAATAGGAAACTTCTTACACGCATTTTTTTCCTGAAATGAGTTTTCCTTCAATTATGCGTTCCCCAAATTAAGTTACTATAGGCCTAGTGTCATTGTAAAGCTTATTAGATAGATCAATATTTTTGAGAAGCATGATTATGCATCCCTCTTTCAATTTAATTTAATGACTCGGCAATTCTAAACACTTGATTGTGTTGAGATATTCAATCGAGAAAACTTCTTCATCTATGTCAACTTGTCCATCTTCTTTGCAAATGTTGTCAGAATTTAGGTAAACTCTTTCTTTGGCAGGCATTAGAGACATGATGTAATCATTAATCGTATTAATCATCTCATTGTTGGGGGCCAAGATAATAGGTCTATCCTTCAATTTTTCTGGATCAGATGCATTATTCATTATGTCAGGGTATATGTTTATCACTATAGCTGCAATATGATTTGTTGCATCTTGTATAAAAATATCTTCGGATAATGTCACATCAAATTGTTGGGAACTTAATGAAATGTCATAATCCTAGTTTTGATGATACCAAAATAAATAGGTTTCACTTGTAATAGACTATAATTGTTCGAGCTCAAGTGTTAGAGTTATTTTTCTAGTTTAGTTGTTGTTCTGAAGACTGAAGACTGAAGAACGAAGGACTGAAGACTAAAGATGCCGACTGATGTAACGCTTAAGGCAAAGTCAAATACTGATATTTAACTTATCAGTCGACGGATCAGTTTCAACTGATTACTTAATGCGCGCCACATCGATTCAGCGGACTGAAACTAAAGTCAAGTATCAGTTAAACATTCTTCATCGGACTGAACCTCTAAAGTTTGAAGGAAGTCACGCACTCCAGAAGTATAGCCGCATTAAATGCAGAGATCTCAGGATCGTCCTTTCTCTGCAGAGGCCATTCCTTTTGGTGATTACCTTTTCAGAGATGTCCTATCTCTTACTCCTCAAAGTAGTCGTTCTCACCAAACAAGGAACCTCGAAGATTGAAGCCTCATCCCAAGTTCAAATTACTCTCTAACGAAAGAAATCTTGAAGACCATCTCCGCCAACGGGTCTATTCAAGACGTCTCCTATAAATTGCGCCCGGGGATCACTTCAATCTTCACCGATTTAACATCATAAGCTGAAACGTTGTCGAATTCGTTAATCAGCAAAACCGAGCCTCCCCAAAGTTTGAATCGAAGAAGAGAATCACAAAGCCAAAAATCAGTCACTGCTGATTACATATATTCTCTTAGAACTTAGGCAAATATTGCATATCCAAAGCCTAGGTAAAACTAACTGCAGAGAACTTGTTCTTTGTGGTTTAGTTGGCAAGTTTTCAAACCTCTTTTCAACGGACCGAATTGAGAGTTTGTGTCGAAAAGAAGTTCAGGCCAGTGTCCTGTCTCCGTGAGATCTTAGTACCCAGTGTGCGCTAGGAGTGAGAAATCCAACCCAGTGTGTTAGTACTGAAGATAGGCTCTTCAGTTGTTTCGGTTTGTTGTGCACCCGTAAGCACACATTCAGGTTTGTTGTGTACCCGTAAGCACATGCCCAGTGAAGTTGTTGGTCTGATCAACCGACCGTGGATGTAGGAAGTGTTTTCCGAACCACGTAAAAATCTTTGTGTTATTTAAAGCTTTCAGTATTTACTTTCTTACTTGTGCTCTTACTTTCTTAAACTGAAAACTGATTAATTGCAAAGAGAAACTTAACTGCTGACAACGTGATTAATTTCACAGGTTATTTCGAAACAAAAGTTTTCAGCTGCGCGTTTATTAGTCTAACTGATCTATCCTCAGATAGTCAGTAAGATTCATAACATCTCTCTGTTTAACAAACTCGACTGAAGCCTTATGTGTATCAGTTAAAGTCTTTGACTTAACTGATAACTCTTTACTGAAGAGTATTCAGTATCAGTCGTCAACCTTGTTTTGATAAAACTATTTTCACTTAAAAGGTTGAGTCAGTTTGTATTTAAAGTTCTATGGAAATAAGACATACTTGTCTAAGTATGGATGGAACACTCGGTTCATGAGGTCCTTGAACACAGCTGGTGCGTTGGTCAATCCGATTGACACCTCTATGAAATCATAATGGATATATCTAGTCGGGCTGCTCTTATCTCATAGCATGACGATGTCTTCCATATTGTTTATCATGTCGATGATGTTGACGTGGTTGTTGCTGATGTGGTTGCTGCCCTTGGTGTGGTTGGGGCAGAGCTTGGATTGCTCGCAGATGCGGTGCTCGAGCAGACGGGTTCGATTTTGGACCCGTCCCTTCTGGCTTCTGTGTAACAGTTATCATTGACAGTCTTGCAGAATCTCCTATGGTTCTTGTTACACTTTGGGCAGGCCAGGACCCTCTGTTGGTCATCCCCTATCTGTTTAGGAGTACCCTGGTTTTCTTAGCCCTGTTGTTGGGATGATTGCCACTGCCATAGCTTCCTTTTCGCTTGGCAATTGCTACTGTTGTCCCATTTGTTTTCTTTACGAGCATCTTAAGGTAGTCTATACCTTGACTGTGCGTGGGTTTTCCTTTACCAATGGATAGTAGTGACTAAATATGTGAGTCTCACTCATTTCTTACTCCTGCGTAAAATCTGTTTGGCTTGTTAGGGAAATTCAATATCTCATGACACAATTCATTTCCAAATTTCTTTACGCATTTCTTATTGTGTCCACCATCATGGAGCATGCCTTGACATTCGATTAAAAAGTTCATCATACTTGGTAATTGTTCCAACTCTCCGCTCGAGATTCCAGAAGTAGCTTTATTACTACCGATTTGAAGATCAAGAGACAGTTTGATGCTTAATGCATCCTTCTAATTGTGAAAACACCACTTTCTAGTGGTTAAAAGCTAATGACAAACTAAGTCATTATAATCGTCACTATGCTCATCGTGATAAGACAAGATCTTATGGTGCGAGTCTATCTATTGGGATACCGCTCTTCTTCAAGATTACAAATCTCGATTGGCAACCACTAGGATCTTAGTCATGTGGAGATGTTGGCATAGGCATTGTTACTGGTCTTTCTCTCGGCCTTGTTGCCTCAATGTCCATCGCTCTGCTATGCGATTTCGTGTAAGATAATCCCCAATGGCTTGCCAAAGCCATCTGGATCTCGTGCCTTTGATCGGCACAAAAAATTTTCAGCCATCTTTTATTCCGTGTCTACTTGTTCTGGCGCATATCTCGACATATCACAGAACATCGTGTTGTATTGAGTACTTGTCATTCTTCCTGCTTCAGATTATAAAATTCAATTTCTTTCTTTTTGTGATAACTCTTAGATATATATACTTGTCATATATTTCGGTCTTAAGCTGATCCCACGTTAAATTCCCTAACTGCTTAGTTGTCATCGTCTTCCTCCTTGCTTCCAACCAGAACTCAGGTGACCCAGGCAACTGAGAGGATACGCAAGTAAGACGTTCCTGATATGTGCAACGCAAGAAATTTAAATGCGCTCAATAGCTCGTACTCAAGTCTCAACTTCCGATGGATTTCTTATCCTACTGAAGACAAGTGGTTTTGTCGTGGAGATAGTTCCTCTATTCTACGTTCTGGTTGTATGGGTGTTGGGGCTATTTTTTTTTCTAGCCCTAGTACCTTCATTACCTTAGGGAATTCTTCTCCCTCTTCTTGGATGCCATTGTTTCGGTGGCATACTAATGAGTCGACATACAATCATCAAAACATACAGTTGTATATCATCACTTCTGTAAACCATTTCTTGATTCTCAAATCTTGCTCACACTCTTTCTCATGAAAGTATATAAATAACATAGCGGAAGTGACTTGCCGCAAAAGACTGATAGGGTCGCTACATAGACATGGGAAAATTAGTATCAATGAGGACTATTTCATCAACATTTGAATATAGATATGGTGATCTATCCAAGCATTATACATGATGAACTGGCTATCTTGCAAGGTCATCATGAAAGGGCTCAGTTCCAAAATGCCCTATGAACCAGCGTTTCCGTACTAATACTAGTCAAAATAACTAAGCATACATAGGGGCATACAAAAGCATCGAAATGATCGTCGTTTTCGAAATACACAAATAACGTCCTACTAATTGCACAAGAGATTGTCTGTATGCATTACGTGCTTGACCCTTGGGTTGAAGCATACGTGTTTGACTGATTTAATCTGATGAGTATCTGTTTATCCTTGGGTCACAGAAAATCTACCAACAGTTAGTAGATCGCAATGATTCAAATCACAAATGGCAATTAGGCAAAGTGTTTCAATAATTTGCCAAACAATTGAAAATGAATAACCATAGGGTAGAAATGAATTGACTGAAAGGTCGAAGCAAAATGACCTAATAGTCTGACCCCGTTTGGCTTTTCAGATGAAGATTTAAAATATATAGGTTTAAAGACCCATATATGACGACTACTGAGATTTTGGCCATGTGGACTGGCCAGGTCCGACACAACTACTTCTCAGTCACTCGGAAATACTTTTCCGAACTTGGTAACTCTTGTTCATTTGCTGCAAAAGGTATACTTGGTCTAAAATCACCACTTTCTTCTTAACATCTTGAACATGTCCTTGACAATATTCTAGAGCTTCTCAAACTTAGAGTCTGCCTCCTAATTTAATGCAATCCCTAAACATCTTCTATAGGCGAAATGAGGTAGGCTCAACCTTACTCATCAATCTTCCACTACATGATCTTAAATGTAGTACTTCTAGTACTTAGTGTTCCTTCACATAGCGCTTGAAATGCAACTATATAATTTGAAGCACTCTTCCGTGTCATTGCAAAAAAAAAAAACTTCTGAATCATCACGCCTTCAATAAGGAAATAGATTTTGCTCCTCTGAGCATCTTTACAGGGTATGTGTCACCATACGTAATCCTAAGTCATGGAATGACCTTAGTCAATGCTTTCACTCCGGCTACTAAACTAAATGCCTAATCCAAGACGTTCTAACTGAGGCGATGTCCTTGATAGGTTAAGGTATGTATATTTATCTTGAGTATATCCTTAGGGTCTCATTAGAATCTTAATTCATTTGTTTCAGCATTGATCCACTGTCGGCGCTTCTAGCTATTATTAAACTCTAAACCATCTTCGAGAACTTCTCTCGCCTTACACACTTGCGTAAACTTTTATGATCAATCATAATGGTTGGTAATTGCTAGTACCCATATCACATCTCGTCTTTCAAATTCGTAGTAGGTGATCGTAATCAATAGGGATTCTCGGTCATGTCCTCATCTATTGCGATAGGTACTGTAAGTAGAATGGTTCCGAATATCTGAAACTATAAGCTGATAGCTTTAATCGTAATATTATAACATTATATACAAAGCATTTTGACCCCTCGTAAGTCTAACTCTGAAGTTCATACATGAATCATGAAGGTTATCCTCAAGCCATAGCTAGTGATAATCGAGGCTAGAAGCGAGTCTCAGCTTATTAGGGATTAGCTAACTGATTACATAAGTCGCACTCATCGCTATAAGCAATATCATACTTAAACTATCATCGAATAAGGAAATAGTCGATTAGGTGCTCCGTCTCGCGTGAACAACCTGAATGAAGAACTATGTCTGCGTCAGTGATTCGTGCGTGGCACTCCGCTTGCACTGCTTTCATTGGATTCTCTTCCTCTTTCTTAGCTCTTCACTATGGCTATAGTGAAATATAACTGAGTTTCTAGTTTCTATTGTTCTTCTTGTAACAGTGATCATGCATTCTTAACGCATCTAAGTTTATTGAGATATCTAATCAATCAATAAAGCATAAAACTTGAATGTAAGCATCAGTACATTCATATAGAACATGAACTTCTCAATGTTTTAAAATCATTACCACCTTCTTTCTTGCTGAGCATGACGATGTGATGAAGTGATGAGCTTTGGTTGACTGACTCATATAAACTAGTGATCATACTAGAAAAATTGGTTAACTCTAGGGTTCAGAGCAAATAAACCTGCTCTGATACCACTCTGTCACGACCGACCCTAATTAAGGATAATTAAGCCGGGGAAACCGTGACTAATGGAGGGAGATTAGAAGCGGGGTAGAAAGGGAATAATCAAACAAGGAAGGATTGCATTTCATCATTTAACAAAAGGGATATTTATAAAATAACAGAGGTTTAGTCGTATAAACTCAAATAATTAGTAAGTTCATATAACTCCGACTTAGCCAAAATAACATAAAACTTCTGAGTGCGCAGCGGAATAAGGTTCTGATTACATGTATGAAGACATGTATCCCCAGAGTTCCTTTATACATAAAGATAAGACAAAAGACTCCGCTCGTCACTTCATCACCATCGGCAGCTGCTCAACCTGCACATTTAGAAATATATGCAGGGCTGAATACAAAAGTACTCAGTGGGCACGTATGCCTAAGTATAAAAATACATGCTTCAAAACTGTAAATTGTCATGCCATCATAAACAGTACAACAAGGGAGTTTTTCGCTAAAAAGGCCCAAGCTTACTAAGTTCATTTGTGATCCTTAAAGTTCGTCTGCAGACTAAGTTCTCTTGTAATCTATCATATCTTTTTGTGCCGGAGAGGTGGCCACCTCTCACGGACACTTGACCGGCCAACCCGCTAGATGACTCACGGTCACTGGTGTACACTAGTCCTGGCAGGATAGCTATCAACTGCTCAGGACCCGAATTCGATTACATCATTGGCAAAGCCAAAGCAGATAGATATCATACTAAAATTGAAACATTTTATGGCAAGACAATACTTGAAATAACTTTAACTCAAAGATTTTATCATGAAATAACTTGCTTGAACGTAACATTTAAACTCATTTGATATATATGAAAGTAATGCCCACCTGATAGTAAAGCTTTGCTACAAATTAGTGACTCCTTGACGAGCTCTTATTCTTGCGCTCGACCTTTATTGCGATGATATAAAGTAAGATATTTGCTCGAATAAAATCCTCAATTAATGAGAATGCGTAATTTAACTATGCATGACTCGTATTCCGATAATTATTATTCTGAGATAATAATTTGGAAGATTCTATTATAAATCATACTTGTCGGATTAAATAAACAAATTAACTAATTGAGGATCGTCTCATGAGGATGGATAAATAATTAATCCGCTCATCTTAGAGTATTTTAACTCACTTACTAATTAATAGCCTCATTCTAAATTAATCAATAATTAAAATTAGCTCAATTTAATTAATAGATTAATCTAGACTACCCTTAAATCGGGCTAAATAGATAAAATCTACCCAACATAAATGGGAAATCTGGGCCCAGTCAGATAATTATGGCAGCCCAATCTACATAAGATAAAAGCCCAAAAGCTCAACCTCCTTATATAAAATAATTCAGCCCAACTGAAATAGACATCAAGCCCACATAAGAATAAAATCGACCCAACTGCAATATGAAACAACAGCCCAACTTTAAAAAAAAACAAAAGGCCCAAACCTCTACTTCTCCTCCCCCTCGCTCGGTTATCTCTCTCTCTCTCGCTGAAAAACTCACTCTCACGCTCAATCGATGCCTCTCTCGACCTCGGCTCCGACGAGGTTGCCGGCGTCGCCGCCGCCTAAGCCCGGCAAGGTCGTGCCTCCCTTCCTCCTCGTACATTTCTCCCTCTCGCTAATCATCTCTCCAATTCTCCCAAATCCGGAAATCGTGCAAGCCCTAATTTTTCTCCCAAATCTGAAATCGCCACTGCCGTGGTTCTCTGGCCGTCAATCGGCGAGGCCGACGTCGCCTCGCTCTCTCTTCCGAGCCATTCAAGTGTCCCAACTCAGACGTCAAGGTGGGCAGAGAGTCGAGCCCTGGTTCTCCTCTACTTTCGCCTCTGTTTTCGATCCTCCGCCGCCGCCTGGGAGCGGCGTCGTTCATCTCCTGAAAACTGGCGTCCCTCCTCTCACTTCACAGATGCGAGGTAGAAAGGAGGTGAGCCCTAATTTCCTGGATCAGAAATCGCCTCCACCGCCGTCACCGGAAAACCAGCGAGCGAGGTTGCTTCTGTCGCCATTCTGAGGTCCGACGAGGTCGGCTCCCTCCGTAGCTGTCGGTGCTGGGTGAAGGCACCGCGAACCGCTGTCGTTGCTCTTCCGGGCGATGGTGAGGCAGACGCAATTTCAGGATACACAACTCAAAAGAATTGAGCCCTAGCTTCTCTTTCCACAAGGCGTCGCCGCTCTGTGATTCGGCGAGAGCCTCACCGTCGTCGTCGCCGGGTTCTCCCCTGATCTCGCCTGACAAGCAGCATAGCTCTGCCTCCGCCGATGCTCCTCGGTTCGGCGAAACAGGGCAGCCTCCCCTCCTTAATGAAAGCTAAGTTCATTCTTAATACTCTATTGTGAACGAAACTCAAAGTTTGTTGTAAACCCAGTTCATATTTCTATTGAGTTCTAGCATTTCTATAATTCGATTATGTAGTGGGTAAAACTAGCCATAGTAGTTTGTTTATCATGCTTAAGTGTAGAGTATGTATGATGGGAAAGTAGTATATGGAGCTCAATGAATACCTTGAATGCTTTGCGAATGTTTGGTGCATGGTTGGCTGCTGCTGTTGTTGAATCCAGAGGATAGGAACTGAAATAAACTGTGGATTGCTTTCATTCTGAATGCAGGTTGAAAATTCAAGAAGGAAGTTTGCAGCTGAATTGTTACAGGCGTGAATTTGGTAGTTATACTTGAGTATCTAGTCATCTATGCCATGTGAAAGCCTTGAGAGAGAATAGGTAGAGTTGCGGCTGATTGACAGCTTCTCTCATTTTTCTCTCCCGCATGCTTGTAGGTATGTAGCTGTAGTGTTTTGTGATAGTGATAGGTTTTGATTGTAAGTAGGGAATAGTGGTGATGTAAATAATTCTCTTAAGTCATTGTGTAAAGCTATATCTGCAAATCTAATTTTTTGTATCATTGCATATCTATAAAATCGATTCTAGGTTTTGCTGAATAACTATGCTTCGATATAACATCTCTACGAATTAAATAACTAATTTAACTCGTTCTCATTAGTCTGAACCAAATCACGACTTTCAAGTAACTAATAGAAATAAAATCTCTATCGCATATCAAACAACAACTTTAAGTTGACTTTGCTAAGTCAGTTATAGATTTGAAAATATAAATTATTAACTGGCTCAATAATTTATATCCCGATTCTCTCACGCGAAGCTAACAAGCATAACTAAAATAATAATAGGCAAAGAATACATATGATTTATAATCCTAGTTGAATTCTAAATATAAATAATTATTGGACTTTTCAATTACTGAAAGATGCAATAATAATTATCGATTTACTGGTCTTAATCATAAATAAAAGAGCGGGCTACTACAGAATATGAGATTCCCTTGAAAGTATTAATAGACGGACTTACGAAAAGCATAACATATAACATTAAGAGTTCACTAATCATCATCAAGTCTATTCGACACATCAATGGCATCTCAACTTGTATGTGTAATAGGAGTTTAATATTTTTGAGTTTGCATTAAAAATTTATAAATGTCAAGTCTTATTACATATGAATAATATATTAGTGCTCGAAAAATATTTGATTGAATACATTAAAAAGAAGCCTTTAATATTTGGTTAGTTAATCATTATATCTCAAATTACAGTTTTTCTTTATAAAAGAAAGTATATGTTAATCTTTTTTGCATCAATTTAGTATTAAATATTATTAAATATAATTCATTTTTATCAGAAATTAAATTACCTGGCTTTTGAAGAGTCTTCCACTTTGTGTGCAGGATGTCGTCTGATTTTGCCAAATTTGCTTTCACACTTCCTCATGCATTGACATACTATATGAAATTAGCAATGTCGTGAAGTAGCATTTTACATATTGTAATGTTCCCAAGAACTTGCTTCAAATACTCTTTGTCATCGTCTGACGAATTTATTGTGTAACATGCTTTCTTATAATTGTCTTTCAGTTCGCCGTTTACCTTTATGAAATTATTGTAACATGTTGCGCCACTGACATGATTCAATAGCATCCTAAGATGATACATTTTCCTGTTAGACAAAGGAACATGGAAGATGCGTCATATGGCAAAACATTTTTTTTCGCTTTGTCCATTTATTTTATATTGCATTTCAAACGTAGTATTGTGGAAACTCGGTGTACAATCATTTTCTAGCTTCCATGCACGTTTTTCTTATTTTCTACCATCCATTGTAGTAATTGAAATTCTACAATCGTACACTTGGATAACACATTATCATTGTAATCTCCTTCTCTGAACACACACGTATGTTCTCCTTCCAAATGAAAAGATAAACGTTCTACGTGGGGAGTCCGATAATGAGTTGGGAACTCAAAAATCCTTCACATAGCCTCACGGGGCAGAAATATATATCTACAATTTGTTGAAAGTAGAGAGAAAAGTAGAAGAGAAGAGAATAGCGTAGAGAGCGTAGAGTAAATAAATCTGTAGGAGTGATCTATTGTGAGGACTAAATGCCTCTATTTATAGGAGATACAAAGCTAGGGTTAGGTCATTAAGTAGGGAAATATATATATATATATATATATATATATATATATATATATATATATATTATATATATATTTACAACACTCCCCCTTAAATGACTAACCCTAAAAATATGCTGCATCATTAAAACCTTGCCAAGAAAAACCCAATGGGACAAAAACTTGGTCAAAGGAAAAAGAGTACAGGTGCTCCCCCTTGAAAAATGATCATGATATATCTTTGAGTCGACGCATGTCGATCTTGTGTACTAGCTTTCTGAATGTCGATGTTGGTAACGCCTTTGTAAATAAATCTGCCACATTATCACTTGAACGAATTTGTTGGATGTCAATGTCGCCGCTCTGTTGGAGGTCATGTGTGAAGAAAAATTTGGGAGATATATGCTTCGTCCTGTCACCTTTGATGTATCCTTCCTTGAGTTGCGCAATACAAGCGGCATTGTCTTCATATAACACAGTTGGATTGTCCTTTGGTGAAGCCAATCCGCACGTCTCTTGTATATAACTTGTCATATTTCGCAGCCATACACACTCTCGGCTTGCTTCATGGATTGCAATGAGTTCAGAGTGATATGAGGATGTTGCAGTTAGGCTTTGCTTCACAGATTTCCAAGATATAGCAGTTCCTCCACATGTAAAAACATAGCCAGTTTGAGACTTGGCTTTATGTGGATCTGATAAATAACCCGCATCTGCATACCCTACTAAAGCGTAATCAAGACCTTTAGAATAATATAATCCAAGGTCAACGGTTCCCTTTAGATAGCGTAGAATGTGTTTAATACCATTCCAATGTCTTAAAGTGGGAGCAGAGCTATATCTCGCAAGGAGATTTACAGAAAATGCTATATCTGGTCTAGTGTTATTAGCTAGATAAATCAATGCTCCAATTGCAGTAAGATATGGTACTTCAGGACCAAGTGTTATTTCTCCATCTTCAATTGGTCGAAATGGGTCTTTATTCACATCAAGTGTTCTAACGACCATTGGTGATGTTAATGGATGCGCTTTATCCATGTTAAAACGCTTTAACACTTTTTCTGTGTATGAAGATTGATGAACAAATAAACCTTCAGGGACATGTTCAATTTGCAAACCTATACAAAATTTTGTTTTTCCTAAATCTTTCATCTCAAATTCTTTTTTCAAGTATTCAGCAGTTTTATTGAGCTCTTCAGGAGTCCCAATCAAATTTAAATCATCAACATAAACTGCTATGATTGCAAATCCATTTTCAGTTTTCTTTATGAAAATACAAGGGCATGTATCATCATTTTTGTATCCCTCTTTCATCAGATATTCACTGAGTCGATTATACCACATTCGTCCGGACTGTTTCAACCCATACAACGATCTTTGGAGTTTAATTGAAAACATATTTCTAGGTTTTGATTTACATGCTTCGGGCAATTTAAATCCTTCAGGGATCTTCATGTATATGTCACTATCTAGTGAACCATATAGATATGCAGTTACTACATCCATAAGGCGCATATCAAGCCTTTGTGACACAACTAAACTAATCAAAAATCTAAAAGTAATAGCGTCCATTACTGGAGAGTATGTTTCCTCATAATCAATTCCTGGTTGTTGAGAGAAACCTTGTGCTACGAGTCTCGCTCTATACCTCGTAACTTCATTTTTCTCGTTTCTCTTTCTAACAAATATCCATCTATATCCAACAGGGATTTTGGATTCCGGAGTTAGCGCTATAGGTCCAAATGCTTTTCGTTTATGTAAGGAATTTAATTCCGTTTTTATTGCTTCTTCCCACATTGGCCAATCATGTCTCTTTTGGCACTCTTTAATGGACTGTGGTTCAGGATCCTCATTTGAAATTTGAAGAGCCATATTAAAAGCGAATGTGTCGTTCACGACAATATTTGCTCTCTCCATTATTACATTTGATGATGAATAATTAATTGAGATCTCATGATTTTCAATTTCTTGTGGTTCGTCAAGAACTTCATTATTTTCATTTGATTGATCAATCATTTTTGCCATTGTTTGGTCCATATCTTGCACTTTTCTTTTTCTAGGCATAGAATCTTTGGAACCAATTGGTCGACCACGTTTTTGACGAACTTTAGAATCATTTGTTGCCGCTATTGTTTGTCCTTCAGGGACATTTATTTTAGCTGGAGCATTTGCAGCAGGAATATAAGATAGTGTCACTTTTCTTGTGTCTACGAAAGCATCGGGAATTTGGTTTGCAACCTTTTGTAAATTAATTATCTTTTCGACTTCTTGTTCACATTGATTACTTCGTGAATCAAAATGCGACAAATTTCTTTCATTCCATGATATTTCCTTATGCTTTTCTGGATGTAGATTTGTTCTACCTAATGTTGGAAATGTCATTTCATCAAATTAGCAATCTGCAAAACGTGCAGTAAATAAATCACCAGTTAAAGGTTCTAAATACCTTATAATCAAAGGTGAATCAAATCCAACATATATCCCAAGTCTTCGTTGGGGACCCATTTTTGTACGTTGTGGAGGTGCAATTGGAACTTGAACAGCGCAACCAAAAGTTCGTAAGTGAGAAACATTTGGTTCTCGACCAAAAATAAATTTGTAAAGGAGAGTATTGGTTATTGGCTGCTGGCCGAAAACGAGCTAATGTTGCAGCATGTAATATAGCATGACCCCAAGCAGAAATTGGGAGTTTTGACTTCATAAGTAATGGTCTAGCAATAAGTTGTAAATGTTTAATAAATTATTCTGCTAAACCATTTTGAGTATGAACATGAGCAACCGAGTGTTCAATCTCAATCCCAATAGCCATACAATAATTATTGAATGCTTGAGATGTGAACTCACTAGCATTATCAAAACGAATCTTTTTTATTGGATTGTCTGGGAATTGAGCTCTTAATTTTATAATTTGAGCAAGTAGTCTAGCAAATGCTGCATTTTTAGTAAAAAGTAAGCATACATGAGACCATTTTGAAGAAGCATCAATCAATATCATGTAGTATCGAAATGGTCCATTTGGTGGATGTATGGGTCCACAAATGTCTCATTGAATTCTTTCTAAGAAAGATGAAGATTCGATATTAACCTTCGTGTAGGAAGGTTTAATCACTAACTTGCATTTTGCACATGCATCACATGTAAATTCATTTGTTTGGAGAATCTTCTGGTTCTCTATGTTGTGTCCATATGAATTATTGATTATTCGATGCATCATAGTTGCTCCAGGATGTCCAAATCTATCATGCCAAATCATAAAATGTTTTGTGTCGTTGAACTTCGGGTTCATGACATGGTTTGCCTCAATTGCTTTTATGAATGTGTAATACATTCCAGATGGTAGTGTTGATAGTTTTTCTTTTGTTTGCTTCAAGCCACGTACAAAAGAATTTATGCATAGATATTCATTATTGCCTTCTGATGTTGTTTCAATGTGGTATCCATTGTATCGGATATCCTTAAAACTTAGTAAGTTTCTTATGGACTTACTAGAGTAAAGGGCATTCTCAATATTTAATTTAGTATCATTTGGTAAAATGATACAAGCTCTTCCGGAGCCTTCAATGATGTTCGATGCACCTGATATAGTATGAACATTATCTTTAGCTAATGTTAACTCAAGAAAATATTTCTTATTTTTTAGAATGGTGTGTGTGGTGGAACTATCATCTAAGCATATATCACAATGATCCATATGAATTTCTGAGAAATTTTTTTTTCGAGAAAAACAAAAATAGATTACTAAATAATCAATTGAAAAATAAACCATTGTTCCAAACAAAAACTAGACAAATCAAAGTTTGGTAAAATAGATAAACTTCATAACATGGAGAAAATAAATGAATAAACTATGCTAAATCCACTTTATTGTCTTCTAGCACACCACCTCCAATCATGCCATCAATGTTTCCATTTGGGTCAGCAAAGAAATCTGAGACATCTAAGTGAGTTGTATCAATTGTGCCATCAAAGTCAAGAACATTGGTCTCGTTCTTCACATTTTCCTTAATTGACTTTTGATAAAGATCAACAAGGTGTTTCGCCGTACGACAAGTACGTGACCAATGCCCCGTCATGCCACATTTATGACATGTATCTTCCCATTTGGATGAGTTGCGGTCTTTGGATGGCTTGTGCCTTTTGTTGCTAGATGTTGCATGGTCTACATTACCACGTCCACGACCATGTCCACGGTCACGTCCACGACCACGACCAAAGCCACGCCCACGTCCATGTTGGTTCCCACGACCACGGTCATACTCTTGTTTGATCGTTGCATTAGCTTCAGGTAATGCGGTGGAACCTGTGGGTTTTAACTCGTGGTTTTTCATTAGCAACTCATTATTTTGTTCGGCAACTAATAAGCAAGATATAATGTCAGAGTACTTTTTGAAACCTCGCTCTCTATATTGTTGTTGTAAGAGCACATTTGAAGCATGAAAAGTTGAGAATTTTTCTCAAGCATATCTTCATCGGTGATTGTTTCACCACATAGTTTCAATTTAGAAGTAATTCGAAACAATTCCGAATTATAAGCACTCACACTTTTGAAATCTTGCATTCTTAAATGCATCCACTCAAAACGAGCCTTAGGAAGAACAACAGTCCTTTGATGATCAAACCGTTCTTTGAGGTTTTTCCACAATTCACATGGGTCTTTGATGGTAAGATATTCAACTTTCAAATCATCATGAAGATGATGACGAAGGAAAATGAGTGCCTTAGCGCGATCCTGCTGGGATGCGTCATTTCCTTCTTTGATTGTCTCTCCTAGAGATCTTGCAACCAAATGAACCTCGGCATCAAGAATCCATGGCATGTAATTCTTGCCAGATATGTCAAGTGCAACAAACTCAAGTTTGGTGATATTTGACATTTTGTGCAACACTGCACAAAGAAAAATCAAGGTCAATTAATTCATAAGGGTATGTTTTTTCTTTAGGAATAAACATATATCACCCACTATATAGTTGCTCTTCAAGAGCATGAGATATTCTTCAAGAATATTAGTTGTGCTACTTCGGGAGCATCAATATTAATTAAATAGATAAAACAATTTAATAATAAAATACTAACTAATAATGGATACCAAAATAAAGCTTAAAAAAATGAATTTCAATATTTTTAATATTCTTCCGGAATACTAATTTATCTCATGTGTTCATCGGGAACACATTATATTTAAAATGAATAGATATCGTTGTGTTTCATCAAAAATTTCAACGATTTGTTTTTAATAATCTTCCGGATTATTAAAAATTGCATATTTTTATTTCTTCGGGAAACAATAAAACATATTAATTGCATAATAATGAAAAATATAATAAGCAATTGAGTAACTCATGTAAAAACAGTTTAAGAATAGACTAAGATTAATGTGAAAACTAAGAATTAAGCAATATGATACATTGAGATTATTAACGTGAAAACAGTTTAATCAAATTTAAGAAATTTAGAGATCCAACATTTTATGATATTAATAAACTAGGATTTAACCATAATCTTTTGCTAGATCAAACTATTCACCACACATTCATATAAAACAAAATACACATTGAAACACTCAATCTGACAAAGTTAATGTGAAATCAATTGACGCCTATCAAGTATTCTCTCTACGAATATTATACAGATCGGGAAAAAAATCCAAACAATTTCATGTAATTAATAAATTTAAGAATATAGTAGTACCTTGCAGGAAAGACAAGATTCTTTCCTAGGGCAAACAATCAAGAATGAGGGTAGGCACAATCTTGTAGAACAATCACGAACAATCTTGTAGAACAATTGCGAACAATCTTGTAGAACAATCGTGCTGATAACGTGTTGAAAGTAGAGAGAAAAGTAGAAGAGAAGAGAATAGCGTAGAGAGCGTAGAGTAAATAAATCTGTAGGAGTGATCTATTGTGAGGACTAAATGCCTCTATTTATATACAAAGCTAGAGTTAGGGTTTAGGGTTAGGTCATTAAGTAGGGATATATATATATATATATATATATATATATATATATATTATATATTTACAACACAATTGATGTACTCGGTGATTTCATCATTATTTATTGTAGTTATTCTTGTGTTCATACTATCGCTGACTTTATTGATGTATTTGAAGAGATACTTGACATATTGTCCTTGATTGCAATACTCAACATTGATGTGGACACAATACTTCATAATCAAGAGCGAATTGTATTGGACCACATATCTGTTATTAAAAAGAACTCCATTTTTTTTCACTGTGGCACTTGTATTTCTTATCCTATAGATCGAAAATGCATTATCATCAAGTTATGTACGAATAAAATAATCCTTTGGGTATTTTTTTACCGCTTTGAATTCACCATGCAAGGTAAATTTATTTTTATCGGTCCGTAAGGACCATGGATCGTGCATTCTGCGATAGCTTGGTATAGTTCATGATTAACTTTCTTCTTTATAATTTCAGCACATATAAAATCATCTATGTTCTCTATAAGGTAGTGCTAAACCTCACGTTTTATAAAAATAACGATGTGCGCATGAGGGAGCTTTTGCTTTTGAAATTCAACTGTTGCAATTATTGTCTGAATCAAATGGAATATCATAAATTTATTAAGTAAGTAAATATTTATTCTATATATAAGTCGAAAAATGATATTAATGATCTAAATATATAAAATTCTCTCTAAAAGTATAATAATAATAATAACTTATGTGCATTATGTTCGCCAAACAATTTCCCTTACTTCAGATCATTTGTAAATTCATCAAACTTCGTTTTGAATACTCGAACCAATATGCCTTGTCTATCTTCTTGTCTTAGTCATTTCTTGTTAAGGAACCTCGTGATCTCTGGCCATTTCAAGTTGCATGTGAACATAATGAACAATGATAGATATCATGTTAGCCTGCAAATTGCCATGGCATCATGATAATTTTAAATCATGTATCGCTTCCCTCCAGTAAGCGATGATGGCAATATGTACGGTTTGCCAATATATGTTGTGTCAGTATTTCCCTTGCTTTTCAGATCATTTAGGTTCTTGTATATTTCTGACTTAAGGTTTGGCTGGTTGTAACATATCCATTAATTGTAGCATTTGCGTTTCCATCATGGTGTATAAAAATGTGCTAAGACTTACTCATTCATCAATCACAATCATTTTATGTGCTTCCTTGGCCAACTTATCTTTTTGAACTCATAAGCGTAAAAATTTGATAACCACATTTTTGTTCTTAATTTTGGGGTTAATGGCATTCAAACGGACAACTTTATTATTCGTCGATAATTCCTGTATGTGGAATAAATGTATATAACCAATATGTTAAAATCAATTATCAAATACACACAAGATCGAGTTACATACACATGCATGTAACAATGTAGAAACCAACGTAAATTAGCATTAATCTTCTATTCTCATACATACAAATATGCTTATGAGTTTATCATGTCAAAACATTGTGGTTAAGAAGAAAAAAACAAGTTAGAATAACGGTTCTACTATACTTTTGTCGTAATAGAGGCATGCAGAAAAAGCATTAGTCTTGGAATTCAAAAGCTTTTAACGAAGTCATTCCATGCAATATATATCGCGGGCATAATGTATATTTATTCCTAATTTTCCAATCATATATCCATGCATGCAGTATGAAAATTTGGATCACATGTGAGAATAACATAGATATGCTGACATACACACAAACCAAACCAAAACTAACAATCGTGATTCGTACCTTTTGTAGCTGAAGATTGTTCAATGAAAGTATAATCTAAACAAAAAAAATGAGGAAGATCAGGAAAAAGGTAAAAGAAATAAAATTAATCTTACACCTTTTTATGGATGAAATATAAGAATAGTTTATTTGTCAAAAAAATCCTATATTGATAGGGTTTATCTATATTTAAATCAAAGTATTTTTGTTTTGTGAAATTGAGTATTTTTTACTATTTTTTCTTATAAGAAATATTCCTCAATGGTTGATTTTGACTTTTTTAAATAAAAATTAAAAATGAAACTCATGATTGCTGATATGCGCCGGGAAAAACTACTGAGAACATCGACATTGGTTGAGCCTCTAATTGGCTCATTTATGCTTCGGGTTCATTTATAAGCCAATTGTTGCATTGGTTTGATTCATCATTTTGACTTATATGAATTAGTTTTGAGTTATGATTTAATTTAAATTCAAAAACTACAATAATTGAAATACCATAAAATTACATTAACAAACCTAAATAAGAAAAATACATCAATTTAAAAAATCGCACATAATTAGTTTTTTTTTTGATAAATTACAAAATTAAATAAAGAAATTTAAAGACTGCGCGAGAGAGAACTTGAACTCAGGACCTCAGGTCTTGGGCATTAACCTCCTACCGCTAGGCCAACACACGCACACCACATAAATTTTAAATAAACATAAAGATGACTATTCTAGCCCTAGTAGTCCAAATCGTACCAAAATGTACTCTATCAAATCGTTTTGAAGCGTTGCGGTCATCTGTCTATCTCTGAGAGCTGAATCTCTCGTCAAATAATCTGCGAAACAAGGTGGGAGTGATTAGCGGGCATCGGCGGAGCTACTGCTAGACTTCCCGTTAACCGGATCGTCATCTCAGACAAAGAAGACGAAGAAGAATAATAATAAAAAGAAACCATTTTGCTATGTGGAAAGATGAGAGAGAAAATGAGAAATGAAGATGTTGGAAATAGAGCTTGCGGACGATTACAAATGAAATGGGAAATGTAGAAGATTAGAATTATAGAGAAATAAACTATATTGAAATTACAGGAAAAGAAACCAGAAAACAGAAGGTCGAGTCGATGAGGATCCTCTATCCGCAAGACGAGATACGCCCCGGTAGTGCTCACGGTTTGGCGTGTCATCTCCAAAGATGAAACAACTTCATCTCGTGGGTAGCAGCACCGCAGACCAACGAGCTCCGATGAACTTAAACGAGGTGAGGGCAAAGCTAGAGAGTGCAAAGTAAGCTTGTATGCAGATTTTTCTGTGTAATGGATGCATAGAGTGGCTGCTCTATTTATAGGCACAGTCCACCCATGGGGGATCCTGTAGCCTTAACTCTCATTAAGGGAGATTCAAATGTTGCTGGGGAGTTACTGGTGTAACAGTAGGCTGTTTGAATCCAGCCATGTAACACCCTCCCATCCCATTAAGACGAGTGTTATAGGTTGTGGAACATTCTGCTGGGAGACCAACGAGTCCCCGTGTGCACGTATGGGCCCAAACGGATTGGGCCTCATTCTTTTGGGCCGAGAAATCGATGGTCCAAAATAATAAGTCCGTTGGGAGCTAAGGTTAGGCCCAAAGACCAATTGCTAATTGCCAAGATCCAAGTCCACGGCCGATGCCGGGAGCTGGGGTTGGGCGGGCGACGCGCGCGTGTTGGCTTTGCAACCCATCACTTGCGCACACAGTTTTATTACATGCACTGATGTAATAACTTATATACTGTAATAATTATTATCCACAAATCAATATGGGATAAGCATTATATTAATATATTTTTAATACTTATCACTTTCTCACAACTCCATATTTCAAGAACCCAACTTTAATTAATTATTACTCACTCACCGGAAATCAATTTTGAGTAAACAAATATACTACGATCATCTACTCGAAACGTAAATCGATCATGTGCCATTTAATTCTGCTAAATTAAATATTTTCGGTACCCGAAAATTAATCAAATATTGATCAACTTAATAACCAATTTCCTACAAGAGATGAATTGAAGAGAAAATAATGTAAAAATAGTGTAGTAAGGTAGTGTTATTTATAGATGAATTAAAGGAAATAAAAAATAAAAAAAAAATAGGTGACTAGCTGTTAAACAGCCATTGGAACCCTTTTTTCAATTTATTTATTTATTTTTATTTTTTAAAATTCGACGCGTGCTGCATATGCGCCTTGCATTTCACCCTCATGAGCTTGGCTCATCTCATCGCGCCACTCCTCAAGCTCCCTCGTCTGCATCGGTTGGTTTATCGTCAAAGTTGATTCGAGCCAGGCGATGAATCGAATTGATGTGGATACTCTGACTGATGCTATTTTTCACGTCTGAGTCTTTATTTTGCATTAACTTTCTGCCCTTAAATTGAAGGTACCTAAAATCAGAAATTGTGTGTAAGAAAAGTCGTTGAATGCACTTAAATGATTTAGTGAAGAAGTGTTTAATATAAAATCTATGTTTTCACAAAACAGCTACATTTTTTTTTCCATAAAAAAAATAAAGAGCATGTTTTTATTGTTTGGTTATTGGCATTTTTCTGTTATTAGGGTTAGTTGTGTAATTTTGTATTTGTCACTGAATACTAATGGAATAAAAAAATATATCTGTATTCAAATTTGAATTATAATATTTTAAATTTTAATCTAAAATTACATCGAACCAAAATTAAATATACAAGATCTCAGAAATTACACTTATTCCATGTCAAGATTTAAGGGATTTGTAGAAAAGGTTTCTAGCCATTTGTGTCTATTAACATTTGTGGTAGAAGTTACTTCCATGGGCTTAAATCAGGCCTAAAGGAAACAGCATAGCATATATTGGGTTTAGAGGAAAGTATTTAGGGCTTCAAATTGGGTTCCGACTTAATTATATCTTCATAATTTAATCATTTTTACTAATAAATATTAAAACTATTTTTTCGTGTTGAGATTAAAAAAAATTGTTTTTGTAACCGTGCGCCGTATATATTCTTATGTTTCGTCTTCATCCGTGCATTTATAGAGTAGCAACGCTATCGTGTAAGAATTGATGGCCTTACATTACATGAAACGCACCTTCGATTTTTGTATGCAATAGCCAACTCCGACTGCAACTCAAATGAAGTTATTCAAAAAGTAGATGAAATAATCTTCAAAAAAACAAAAAAGCAGATGAAAATTGCAACTAATGAATTCGAAATATGTTATCAAATAAATTCATCAAAAACAACGTCAATAAATTGTCATCTTCTGAAGATGCTGAACTAAAGTGCATTCATAACAATTTTTGCCATTAAATCAAGATTAGTGTAGAAAAACTCGCAAAAAAAAAATTATATCGTGACTTTATTGACTTTGTTTTAGTAGAAAAACTAAAGTTGGTTCTATTTTATTAATGAAAAGGAATAATGGAGTTCACGTGTGGCCTTAATTTCTGGGAATTGTCTATTATTATTATTAACCTTTTTGGTTTACTTTTCTTTTTATGTAGTATTTTTTTTTTAATTTATTATTTGCTCCGTCAAGATGGCAAAAAAATTCGCGGGTTCGGGTACCAGCGGGTATCTGCCCCTAATAGGTCGGGTATGGAAGTGAAATTTTAGAGGCGAATTCAAAGGCGATTATAAAAATTATACCCGTATCGAGTAGGGGTGGGAATCGGGTCGGGTTCGGGTACCCTACCCAAAAAAATCGGGTACCCGAACCCGAAAATCGGTGAAAAATTGTACCCGATCCCGAACCTGATTACTAAATCGGGTACCCTAATACCCGAATCGGGTATTCGGGTACCCTAAATTACCCGAGCTGAATTTTGAATTGGATGCCCAAAAATCAAAATGCTTGTCCAGATCCAGAAATGCCGATGGTCGGAGGCTCGAAGCTCGGAGGCGGCGCGGCGTTGTTGCTGTGGGAGAAGAGGCAGAGGACGAAAAGAACATGCCGGAAGGGGCGGCAGCACGAAAACCTCTCGACGGCGTCGCGGTGGAAGGGAGGGCAGCGGAACACTGGGAGTTGATTCTGGTGGTGGTCGTCGATGGGTGCAGAGGGGCGAATCGAACAGGACTCCTGCTGTCGGAGCTAGGAGGCGGCGTCGGCGACTGGAGACTGCTGCTGCGCGGAGGCGACTCGAGACTGCTGTTGCGCGGCTGCGCAGTGGTCAGGTGGGGGAGACCGGCGACGGGGTCGACGTAGGGCTGGGAAGACTGAGGCCGGCGCCGGCGCGCCGCTGGGTGACTGGGGGATTAGGGCGGGCGGGAGTTCAACAGGGTGCCGTTTGGAAGTTTGGAACAGAGGGAGGCGAGCGAGCGTTCAGGCTGTTCAGCAGCAGGGAACAAAACTAGGGCTAGAATTAATTAAATAATTTAATATATATTTAATAAAAAAACCGGGTAATTCGGGTATACCCGATACCCGATTTTTCCCCACCCTAAATACCCGATCCCGAACTCGACCCCTAATTTATCGGGTATAGGGTACCCGATACCCGATTTTTTTGGGTCGGGTAATAGAGTACCCTATACCCGAACCCTAACTTTCCAGCCCTAGTATCGAGTTCGGATCGGGTTCGAGGGTATAGATACCCGCCCCGAAATTTCACTACCATGTTAAATGAGTTTTAAATTATGAAGATATATTTGAATTTTAATTATAAAATTTATAGTTTGTTTGTGATCTTAAATGATACCATTATCTATTTTGATTTTTTATATGTTTGATAAAATGGATAAAATGCTTATTGTATAATAAAATTTTGTAAAATAAATAAATAAATTGATGGGTACCCGATGGATACCCTTCTTTCGTTGAGTAATCCCAGTCTCGAATCTGATCCGATTTAAATGAATATGAAGATGGATACGAGGATAAAGTTTTAAGGCGAATTAGGGGTGGCCGGGAGAGCAATACCCGCCCCGTTGCCATCCCTAAATACGTCGTCATTTTTTCTTATTACTTTTAGGGCCTGTTTGATATGGGTTTATAGGTAGGATAAATTAAATTAATACAGGTTAGTGTGATGTTTGATATCATGTTCTATTAATATGGTCAACTCCTACTTAATCCTACTTCTACATGCTATTTTGTGGGAATAACCCATACTAATAATCCGGCCTCCCCCCTCGGATAACTTTAATACTGCGAAGTTGGATAAAAATTCTGCTACCCTTCCTCACGCATATCGATGCAAATGCCCAAGTAATGGTGGATACACATGATATTTTTTAAATTATATGAGGATAGTTTTGGTATTAGATAATATAATCCTATGAATATCAAACACAATATAGAATTAAGTAGTCATGATATCAAACACCCATGAAATAATATAAATCCACACTAATTCACACTAATTTCTTAAGATAATTTTAATTCTAATCAATTGTTTTGCTTATTACCTTGAGTTGGGACAAACCATCACGTTGGTGGGTCCGAATATCCGATGGTGCGAGTTCGGAGTTCCCAATGTCACATCTTTCCATTTCGATTGTATTGCCCATCGTTTAATTATTTAAAAATAATTATACTTAGTATTCACAGTAATATTATTATATCCTTATAATAGTATCCACTGCTTAATACTATATACTTTGTCCCATATATTTTACACGATCTAATCATAAAAAAATACTCATTTTAGAATGAGAAAAATAAACAATACCTATATATATATAATATTAAAATTACCCACTTTTTTATATAAAAGACATATTTACCCTAAATAAATATAGTATTATAAATAAAATTTACCACCCCCCTCCAATTGTCTTACCCTAATCAATTCATCTTCCCCAACACCCTTCACCATCAACTTCATCGTTTTATCCAACCCATGCCACAACCACCTAGTCTTTCACCCTACAATCATTTTCCTTGCGTCAGTGTTGTTAGAGCTCATGTTTATCTTTACACGCTTATACATTTCCATGCTAAGTTATGCAAGTGTATACATATGCATTATCTTCAACGCTTGCACGCTCGATTGTATGAATGTATATTAACTAAAAGTGATCTAATGCATTCTTAGACGTTGGTTAATGCATAGTGTGAGTGTATAAGCATGAATTAGCTAAAATTGGCCTAATGCACGTCTACATGCTAAAGAGTAAAATGGAAATGTGTACTTTTTATATGTATGAGTATTATTTGTTTAGGGAGCCCAAAGTTTTTATAGGCCCATAACTTTGACTGTTTTGCAAATGTAGGACAAGTTTTTTCGGGCTTGCAATTGTAGGACAATTTTTAAAAAATTGAGCATAAATAGGACAAATTGTGCCTGAAAAATCAATTTGTCCTGCAATTGCAAGTCCAAAAATTTTTATCCTACATTTGCAAAATGACCAAAGTTACGGGCCTAAAAAAACGAGAGAGAAGATAGAATTTTTTAAATTTTTTTATCTTTAAATAAATATAACTTTTACAATTCAAATCAAATATTTACATAAAATATGTCAAATTAAAGCTCTTATTGTGTGATCTTTAATTTGATATGCATATTACATATTTTATAATTAGTCGAATTTTACAATTTTAGGAAATAATAATAATAATTAAAAGATAAAAAAATAAAAAATATAGTTTATAAATAAACCTTGAATTTCATTATAACTCCAAATTTCTCACTCAAATTGAATCTTGTCTTTTTAAGGGTTATTTTATTTCATTTTTTCTTCCCCTATATTTTCTTTTCTTGGGTGGCAAAAAATTTAATATCTTGCCACTCCAAAATTGCCACTCAAAATATTTTTAATATGCATACCAAATTAAAGATCACAATAAGAGCTTTAATTTGATATATTTTATGTAAATATTTGATTTGAAATGTAAAAGTTATATTTATTTAAAGATTAAAATTTTTAAAAATTCTTTCTTCTCTCTCTTTTTTTTAGGACCGCAACTTTGGTCATTTTGTAAATGTAGGACAAAATTTTTTGGGCTTGCAATTACAGGACAAATTGATTTTTCGGGCTCAATTTGTCCTACTTATGCTCAATTTTTGAAAATTTGTCCTACAATTACAAGTCCAAATACATTTGTCCTACATTTACAAAACAGTCAAAGTTATGGGCCTAAAAAAACTTTGGGCTCTTTATTTAGGCATTACGAAATAGGTATTTTCCATTTTGTCTCTTTCTATACATATGTGAAAACAAATGCTTCAAATTGTAGTCCAATATATATATATATATATATATATATATATATATATAATTATTACTCCCTTCGTCCCTAAAAATTGTAACCCAAGGGAGATGACATGAATTTTAAGAAAAAATATAGTAATTGTGTTTGAGTGGAGATTGTGTCTCACACCTTATTGTAAATAGTGAGAGAGAAAGTTTGTGGGGTAATTTTCAAATAAGGAAATGTCACAATTTTCAGGGACGTACCAATATAATAATAAGGTCACAATTTTCAGGGACGGAGAGAGTATTTAATACTCCCTTCGTCCCTAAAATAAGTTCATCTTTTTTCTTTTTGGAACGTCCCCAAATAAGTTATTCTTTTTTTCTTTCCATTTTTGGACAACTACCACACCACTAATAATACTTTATTCATTCTTACTTTTCACTTTTTCACCACTTTCAATACTAATTATAACACTTTTTCACATTTTCACAACTCTCAATACTAATTAGTATAACACATTTTTCCTCTAAAAAAAATAGTATAACACATTTTTCTCCACTATCAATACATTTTACTCCCTCCGTCCCATAATAAGTGGCCACATTTCCTTTTTCGTCTGTCCCACTATAAGTGGCTGCTTTCTAAAAATGACAAAAGTTTACTTTAATTAAGTCAACAATTACTCACTAATTTGGTCAACAATTGTAGGCCACTTTCTAAAAATGCCAAAATTACTTTAATTAAGTCAACAATTACTAACTAATTTGGTCAACAATTGTAGGCCACACTCTATTAAAACATATAACACTCAATTTCTTAATCTCCGTGCCGAAAAGAATGTGGCCACTTATTATGGGACGGAGGGAGTACCATTTTTCCTTAAAACCCGTGCCGTCCCCAAAGAGGAACTTATTTTAGGGACGGAGGGAGTATATGTATTATCATTATTTTAATAATTCTACTCCATGACGGTACTATATTTAATAGTCTTCGATAACCAAATCCAAATTATCATAAAGAATTATTCAAGAGGTACATTCAGATTCTGAATCAGACATCGAACGTCGGAGTAATTAACCAATAAAAGTTATGTGGTGCACAAGTGAGTGAGGGCACGAGTTTGAAGTTTTTCGACATCAACCATTGAAATTTGATTGAGGGAATTTGTAATTCCATAGTCTGGGTTGCCCGTCAAAATTTTCAGTTTTATCATCGAACTTCTGTGAATATTGTAATTGAGCCCTGAAAAATACTGTTGTAAAGTTAGGTTTCTGTGATTGTTTGAAATGGAATTGCAACATCAAATTGACGTTGCAAAATTTGTTTAGCAGACTACAATCGTATTGGTCGGAAAAGGAAATTGATTTGTTTTAATGATAGAATAAAATTGTTAAAATAATAATAGCAGATATTAATTTCTAATTCAATATATATTGGGGCATATTTATGAAAAAGTTGAAAGATTATAGTATAAAATGTTGTTTTTTCAATTATAATAAACTACCATGGGTAGTTGGCATTAATTTCTTTATACAGTATTTGCTTTGCTTTATCTGATAATTACATATTTTGTCTTATTTGTGACGTGAAATTTCTCCAACTGTCTCTATATTACACCGCTAATTTTGTCAAATCTATATAATATATAAAAGAGGAGTTTTTCCCTCCATCTTTTCCCTCTCTTTTTCTCTCTCTTCTTCCATCAATTTTTTCTTTTAGTTTTTCATAATTTAATTCTTTTGTAAATATTGTCAAATTTAATTCATGATTTTTTTTTTCAATATACACCTTAAATTTAATACTATTGTATAAAAACATCAAAAATAAATTTAAAATGAATACGTTATGAAAATTTTAAAATATTTTATTTTCTCTCTTTTCATTAAATATTTTATTTTATCTCTTTTCATTAAAATTTTATAACTTTTTATTTATGTTTGTATATGAAAATATTTATTATGACGCGTAACTCTATAATAATAATGTGTAAATGCTAATTTTTGTTATTGAATAATTTTTATTATACTTTATACAAAGTTGTTAATATAATTTTTAAATTCAAGATTTTATTGAATAATTGACGTGAATTATTTTATTTTATTTTTAAAATATATTTTATTATTTATTTATATTTATTTAAATATATCGTTAATTTCGATGTTCGTCGTGCATCGCACGAATGGACGTTCTAGTGAGAAGTTGAATTAGCAGAGCTCAACATTTCCCAGATTTTAAGGCAGAACCACGGGGATCAGCGTAGCTAAATTCCATTTGAGTCCACCAACACCAACACCACTATTAACAAGAAGCCACCATTCTCTTATCTTATCTTAGTTTATTCTTCAGTTTGCAAAACATAATGATATCAGAATCCCACTTCAACCGTGTCACTAATAATCACCTTAAATATATGATAGTTTAAGGTTTTTCGTATTTTTTATTCTTTTAACCAAATATATTTGATGTTAAATATAACTATGCAAAATATGGCACACAAAGTATGAATAATTAATTTTTTAAAAAAATTATAGCTAATCTGAAACTTATCTCTTTAGATTTTAACGGGATTTCATCATGAAATTCGAATATTTTTTTCATTCGAATATTTTTTGCGCTTAATCTTAAATAAAGAAAATATATAATGTTAAACATAAAAATGCATGAAGATAAATACAAAACGGGCATACAAATTAATTTGTTTTGTACAAAACATGTATGATGGTAAGCACAAAAAATGCATATTCAAATTAATTCTTTGTATGTTAAGTCTTTTCATATTTTACGGGATTTGATTTTGAATCAAAGGTTATTCATATATATTAAGGAAATTGATCGATAATTTTTGTTTATTCTTATTACGGGATTGTGAAATCACCTTCAAATTTCAAGAAGAACCTCAATTTCATCTTCTAAAAAATTCAATCACACTATCATAGTAAAAAAAAAAAAAAAAAAGGCGGCAATTCTCATGGGATAAGAATTTTGGACGAGATCGTGCGACAAAATATTAAACATAAACATACGTAAAATTGGGGTCTATGTGAAATTGTGAATTCAATAACACCTTGCACATTTTTTTTTCCCTGAAATTGTCCTATATTAATATTACCCTCCACGTTTTTTGTGTTCAAATTTGAATTTATATACTAATTAAGGAGGGGTATCTACTATGATTTGTTATTTTCATAACATATTCTTTCAATTTCATCTATCAATTTTTTCTGCTTAATTAATGTTAATCTCTCTAACTCACAATTCTCTCTCTCTAATTTATAAATTCAAGTATTCAAATGTTTTGATAATTTCCTCATATACTTACACTGTAGAAACTTTTGAAAATCTCATAAACTATTAGAGCTTAACTTTAAGCTATTGAAGTTTATAAACTCTCTGAAATAACCGTAGCCAAACACCCACAAATGAATGTATTTTATGCATGATTACAACATATATATGTTGTTTCAGTTACTTCTTCCCACTAGTTCAACTCTTGAAAGAGCCTGTTCTTATAAAAAGCCAAAAGTTGAATGGACATTTGCCATGAGTTTTGACATCATTTTCAAGAGATGTTTTCTCCAATTGCAAAGGTTATAAGCAAGAATTTGGCACATATTATCATGAGATGTTTTCTCCAATTGAAAGCTAGTTACACTGCAAATGTTTACAACTGTTGCAAATAAGACTCAGTGACAGCATTAGATTTAGATAATTCATTTCTCTATGTTTTATAAACTGATAAATTTGCATGACGCCGCTGCAGGGTTATTCTAAAGCTGCAAAGGCGCAAGTTTTGCAATCTTATGGAAAAGCTTGTATTGACTGAAGAAAGTTGCACGTGAGGGGAGATCATAATTTTATAGTCTCTCTTTAATCTTAAATTTACACAACTACTTTATTGTCAATATTCTTTGGTTTTGGATTTAGACAATATCCTCATGATCACTTTTTATTCCACTAAGGATGAGTAATTGAGCTTTGCTTGTATATATTTATATTGAGAAGAGTATGAAATTAGTACTTGTTTGAAGCATTATCTTGATGCTAAAATCACCAATAAGTAAGAGAAATTACAACAAGATTTGGAATGAAAATTTTACTTGGGATGAATAAAGATTTCCAGGGAATCCAAACTACTGTATACAAACTTTAATAAAGACCACAGGCTACAGTAGTTGGCCCAGACATTAACCTTACTGATTTATTGAGGAAAACAATGCATTAGCACATGATCTTTCTGATGAATTTTAATTCCCAAATAAAAAATAAGATTTATTATATTAAAAGAAAAGCGAAAGGCACAGAATGCACAAACCACGGAACACAGAATCCCGAGGAATAAAATGGTGGAGATGGGGAAGTCTACTACTTCAAATTTTCTCGTTTATTTAAATATTCATTCCCACGTCATTTAGTTGTCACATAGTAATAAAACCCATAAAGGAAATGTAGAATGTCACCCTTGCTTGCAAAAATTCACCCATGTTTAGCTCTAACATTTAAGGACATTTTATTATAATATGTCACTTTCTCTCCAAGCATTTTATTTAAGGACATTTTATTATAATATGTCACTTTCCATGAAATTTGAAACTGGTAAATTTGCGGCAGTGTACTAAAATTTTGCGGCATGTTTCTCTCCAAGCATTATTGCATTCACTTATTTCAAAGTTTAGGAAAGAACGAAATTATATATGTTATATAGGAGTATAATGGTAAAGAATTGAATTTCAAAGAAGCAGCAGCACCAGCAAAACGCTAAATCAATTTTGACAAGCTTCTATTAATTTCTAATTCTATTGAATTCAACTCCCCAAGCAAGTTAATCTGCTTAAATACGTGGGAAATTTATCAAAAAGAAAAGTTAGTCACAGAAAATGAAAAAACATTAAAAAGAAAAA
Organism: Salvia miltiorrhiza; assembly: GCF_028751815.1. Taxonomy (NCBI): domain Eukaryota; kingdom Viridiplantae; phylum Streptophyta; class Magnoliopsida; order Lamiales; family Lamiaceae; genus Salvia; species Salvia miltiorrhiza. Next base: position 52,602,925 of record NC_080389.1, read on the forward strand.
TTGAAGAAGAAAGCAAAAAACATGGAAAAAGCGGACAAAAGCAGATAGGCTCCGGACAAAAACAATTTTTTTTTCTAAATTTTACTAATAATACATATGAAATTCTTTCTTCTATCAACCTATGGCATTGATTAGATGACTTATGACCCATGCTACAATAAATGAAAGTTGGAATCAAATTTAAAATATAGTAGACGAAATGATATTATGAAAGAGGTTGATTTGGTTAGGCAGAGGTGTGTGTTTATTTCTGCATATTTTGGTTTGTTGGGTGCAAAGATTTAGCCATAGAAAGCAGTGAAATCGAGAAAACAAAAACGAAGCAAGTATCGAGAAAGTTAGAGGTCGAGACCCAATGCGAGTGCAAACCCCCAGAAGACTGTAAGATCATCTTGATTTTGAGGCCAACCGCAATGCCGAGGCATTTCTTGAACGCCGCCCCCAATTTCTACCACCTCCGCCGCCGCCACCACCACTATTTCTTCTATTTCCTCTTCATTCTCTCTCACACAGCTCCTTCTCCCCTCTCCGCCGCCAACTCCGAGGTCGCCCTACTCTTCTCATGGCTCAACTCTTCTTCTTCTCCGGCACCGGCATTCTCAAACTGGAATCCTCAAGATTCCGACCCCTGCAAATGGTCATTCATTTCATGCTCGTCCAGTAATTTTGTGACAAAGATTAATATCCAGTCTCTCCACCTCGCATTACCTTTCCCCTCCAATCTCTCGTCTCTCATTTTTCTCGAAACCCTCACCATCTCCGGCGCCAATCTCACCGGAGAAATCCCGCCCGACATCGGCGACTGCGCCTCGCTCAGAGCAATCGATGTTAGTTCCAACAGCCTCGTCGGAAGCATTCCGGAAACAATCGGCAAGCTCAAAAACTTGGAGGAATTGATTCTCAACTCCAACCAGCTCACCGGGAAGATTCCGGCCGAGATTGGGAACTGCATTAGTTTGAAAAGTCTCGTTTTGTTCGATAACAGGCTGAGCGGGAGCATCCCGCCCGAGCTCGGGAAGCTCTCCGCTTTAGAAATCCTTCGCGCCGGCGGCAATCAGGATATAGAGGGAAGATTTCCCGATGAAATTTCTAATTGTGAGAATTTGCAGGTTTTAGGCCTCGCAGAAACGAAGATTTCCGGTAAAATTCCGGCTTCTTTCGGCAAGTTGGGCAAGCTTCAGGTTTTGTCGCTTTACACGACTATGCTCTCCGGCGAGATTCCGACGGAGATAGGGAACTGCTCGGAGCTGGTGGGATTGTATTTGTACGAGAACAGCCTTTCCGGCGCGCTGCCGCGTGAGCTTGGGAAGCTTCTGAAACTCGAGAAATTGCTGCTATGGCAGAACAATTTGGTGGGCTCCATTCCTCAAGAGCTCGGAAACTGTAGAAACTTAGTTGTCATTGATGTTTCATTGAACTCTTTGACAGGAGTTATTCCTGAATCGTTAGGAAATCTCACTAATCTTGAAGAACTGATGCTCAGCAGCAACAATGTCTCCGGCTCAATCCCTGCCGTCCTTTCCAACGCCTCCAGTCTGATACAGTTTCAGGTCGACAGCAACCAGATCTCCGGCTCCATTCCGCCGGAAATCGGGTCGCTGAGGCAGCTGCAGGTCTTCTTCGCGTGGGATAACAAGCTCGAGGGCAGCATTCCGGCCGCATTGGGCGGCTGCGGCAGCCTTCAGGCCTTGGATTTGTCGCGGAATTCTCTCACCGGAATCATACCCCCGAGCATTTTCCAGCTCAGGAATCTGACCAAGCTCCTGTTGATTTACAACGATTTATCCGGTGCTATTCCGCCGGAGATAGGCGACTGCAGGTCTCTTATCCGGTTGAGATTGGCAGGGAACAAGATCAACGGGCGGATTCCAATCGAAGTCGGGTTGCTACGCAATCTGGCGTTTCTTGATATCTCCAGCAACCATCTCAGTGGTCCAGTGCCTGATGAGATTGGCAACTGTGGCCAGCTGCAGATGCTCAACCTGGCCGGGAACTCCCTCACCGGAAACATGCCTAGTTCGATTTCGTATCTCAGTAAGTTGGAGGAATTGGATGTCTCGGTGAATCAGTTTGTTGGTTCAATTCCTAGCAGTTTTGGTGAACTTTTCTCTCTGAGTAGGCTTTTGCTTGGCAGCAATCTATTCTCAGGGAAAATCCCGGCAACTCTTGGGCGGTGCTCGCGGCTTCAGTTGCTGGACTTGAGCCAGAATCAGCTGTTTGGGAGCATTCCGGTGCAGATATTTCAGATTGAGGCTCTTGAAATCGCTCTGAATTTGAGCTGGAACGCGTTAACAGGGAAAGTTCCTCCTGAGATTGTAGCTCTGAGCAAGCTCTCTGTATTGGACCTCTCGCACAACCACCTCGAGGGAGAACTCACGTCTCTCTCGGGGCTTGAGAACCTCGTTTCGTTGAACGTGTCGTACAACAATTTCAGTGGGTACCTGCCTGATAACAAGCTTTTCAGGCAGTTATCCAACACGGAGTTGGCAGGAAACCAGGGGTTGTGTGGTCGGGGGCACAGCTCGTGCTTCCTGAGCGATGCACGGGGTGCAAAAATGCCTCGGTGGAGGCTGAAACTGGCGATCGCGCTGCTCACCGCGGTGGCTCTAGGGTTGGGCGTGGTTGGCGTGATGGCAGTTATGAGGGTTAGGAGAATGAACAAAGAAGACAGAGATGCTGAATCGGGTACTTGGAAGTTCACTCCATTTCAGAAGCTGAATTTCTCAATCGAACAAGTGGTCAAGTGTCTGGTGGAATCGAACGCGGTGGGCAAGGGATGCTCGGGGATCGTGTACAGGGCGGAGCTGGGCAACGGAGAAGTGATCGCCGTGAAGAAGCTGTGGCCGAGCACGGTGCAGCAGCAGCAGCGCGACTCATTCTCGGCGGAGGTGAACACGCTGGGGTCGATACGCCACAAGAACATCGTCAAGTTCTTGGGGTGCTGCTGGAACGAGAGCACACGGCTGCTCATGTACGACTACATGCCTAATGGGAGCCTGGGAGGTTTCCTTCACGAGAGGAGGAATGGAGGGTGCTTGGAGTGGGACGTGAGATACAGAGTCATGGTTGGCGCTGCTCAGGGCTTGGCTTATCTGCACCACGACTGCACCCCGCCCATTGTTCATCGCGACATCAAGCCCAACAACATCTTGATCGGCCTCGATTTCCAGCCCTACATTGCTGATTTCGGACTCGCCAAACTTGTTCACGATGGAGATTTCACGCGCTCTTCCAACACGCTTGCTCTTGCTGGCTCCTATGGCTACATAGCTCCTGGTTAGTCGTATTTCATTTTCTCATCTTTAATTTACAGTTAGATTTGGGCTTATGGTTTTTGGTAATGTGCAGAGTATGGATACTCGATGAAGATCACAGAGAAGAGCGACGTGTACAGTTTTGGAGTAGTGATGCTGGAAGTATTAACGGGCAAACAGCCGATAGACCCTACCATACCCGAAGGGGTTCACATTGTAGATTGGGTGCGGCGCAGAAGAGTGGAGGGAGGCGACGTCTTAGACCCCGGCTTACGCCACACCACGGAGCTGGAGATTCAGGAAATGATGCAGACAGTAGGAGTTGCTATGCTCTGTGTGCATCCATCACCGGAAGACCGGCCCACCATGAGAGACGTGGCTGCCATGCTCAAGGAGATAAGGCAGGAGAGACAAGACAAAGGCTCACAGATGCAGGAGAAAGGGAGCTGCAATGGAGAGCCATCATCAGCAATGCAGGGCTTGTGTTTCAACACTGCTAACTCAAGCTTTTCTGCGTCTTCGTTGATGCAATCCACTTCCTCTATTGCCAAATTTGGCCTCACTAAGGAATAGAGTTTGTTACTTTACGACTTTGGAATTATTCTTTGTGTAAAAGGCCTCCTTCGTGGAATAAAACTTACTGTATTAAATGTAAAGCCACATGAAGAGAAAAAGACCACATCTTGAAATTATATTTGAAGGAATCCATGTTAAATGTGCTAAAACTTCTTGATGCGAGAGGGTTCACACTATTCTAGAATCAACTTTTTTACTAAAGTACAATAATTTCCAATTCATCTTCAATTATCAAATTTTATATAGTAGTATATTATTTTTAATAAAATATTCAACTTTTTTTTTTAAATTAGATTAAACATCTTCAATTATCAATTTTTTATATTTTATTTTTTAATGAAATATTCTACTTTTTTATAATTATTTTAAATTATATTAAAATATAATTAAAATTAAAAAATTAATATATTTTTTTTAAAATAAAAGTGAATCACAAACCAAAAAGTAGGGCTGTAAATGAACAGAGCTACTCGCAAGTAGGGGTGTAAACAAACCAAGCCGCTCGCGAACTATTCAGAGCTCGGCCCGAAAAAAGCTCGTTCAAGATCGTTTAGAGAAGCTCGATAAATAAATAAACCAAACTTGAGCTTAGTAGTATTCGGCTCGTTAGCTCGTGAACATGTTCGTCAAGTGATTCAACTTGAAAAATATAAATTATTAGTAGATACAACTTATATTTAGCCACTAAAATTAATAATAAATGTATTAAATCTCTAATTAATTTTATTTGTCATAAGAATATAATTAATATATTTATTATTTTAAATAAAATAATTTATTTTTAAAATAAAATAATCAATATTTTGAATATAAATATAAATTTAGAAAGTTCGTATAGGCTCGTGAGGCTCAAAGTATTCGGTAAGTAAAGTTCGGGATTTGATTCGATACTAAACAAACCAAACTTGAGCACATCACTATTCGGTTCGGCTCGGTTCGATTACACTCCTACTCGCAAGCTATTCGAGATTTAGCTCGAAAAAATTTCATTGGGAGCTTGATTCGATAGGAAACGAGCCGAACTCGAGCTCAATAATTTTATCGAGTCGAGCTCGAGCCTGATAACACTCGACTCATTAAGTTTGCGAACATGTTTAAATTTGATTGTTCATGAACCTTCAATTGGGCCTTCAATCGAGTTAGTTCACGAGCATTAAATGAGTCAAACTCGAGTAACATAGTAATTAAGAATATTTTTCTAAATTTTTAATGAGTTCGAGCTCGAACTCGGTAAGTGGGTGACGAGACGAGCTTAATCAATAAAATAAAAATTCAAATAGAACTCAAGTCGAGTTCGAATACCTGAATATTTAAACGAGACAAACTCGAGTCTGCTAGCATTCGGCTTGGCTAGTTTACAGGCCTACCAAAAGGTCGAAACATGTCGACGAGGCCAATATCATGACTTCATTTGCTAAACTGAAACCGAATCCCCGAATCCCCGAATCCCAATAGCATGGCAAGAAGTTCCCAAGAAGCTCTGTGGCAGAAAAGTCCAAATAGCTTATAAGCCCAAATATTATGTTAAATAAAACCCAACGAATTAAAGTCCATAATTGATTTTCTATATGAGCCCAAAATATATTTTAATCTTGTAGAAGTATTTTACATTATTTTAGGTCCAAGTGAATTATAATAAGCCCACATAATTATTTCTGGAGTGATGAAACGATTAAGAAAGAAATAAAAACTCGGCTGAAATTGCTTCTTCTTCTGCAATCTCCTACCCAAAAAAAATCATTATTTGTTGATTTATTAGATCTTTCAATTGCACAAAATCTTGCAATTTATATTCATAACAATTTACCCACATTATAAATTACCCCATCCATTCCACTTTCATAATTGTGGGTAAATATCACTTTTTGGCCCATTTTTTGAACATTTTTTTTTAAATATTCTAATCTAAGGTTAATTATAAAATAGCATTCAATATTTCATTTTTTTCTTATTTATATGGCCCGCAAAAAACATCTGACTACTCAAAGTTAATGTGTTCCACGTAGGTATCCACATATTCAATACACGTGAACTATTTTAAATTAGGTGACCATTATGTTGGAAATATAAATAATACTACTCCGTAATAAAAAAAAAGTTAATATATCAAACTAGCTTATTTCATATATTCCTTTTGTCCCATTATAAGTGGTTCAAAACTTTTCAGCACGAAAATTAAAAAGAAAGTGTAAATTAGTTAAAAGAAGTAGAGCACTTTTTGTGGGTTCAATTTTTTTATTTATGGAAACAGACACTTATAGTGAAATGACTCAAAATAGAATACATGTCACTTTTAGTGGGACGAAGGAAGTGGTAAATTTAAAAATTAGCCTATCAAATAAAAACTTTAAAAATTGATCACTTTTTATATGAAAGTACAAAATTATTCGTAATCCTAAAATTAAAAAATTAACCACAAATTCATCCTCACAAACACAATACATATTTTTTTAAAAAAATCACCACACCAAATCTCCCTCTCTCCTCATGGCTCTCTCTCTCTCTTCCTGAAACCCAAGCGCAAATCATTGCATTGGAAGGAATGAGTACCACAAAAATATTTGTTGCGTCAGCTAGGACTCACACCAAGGAAGTCCAACAATATTGGAATAAACAACTCCAGATTAACATCAAGTTGGTATTTTTCACCTAATTTCCTGCTCTTTTATTTTAATTTTTACTGGATTCTCGTTAAATAAAATCATGAGGTGGTCTTATGTGCACTCGAGTGCAAAATGACATTAACACTTACACTAAATGACACTAGCAGTAACACTATCTTAAAATAACACTAACACTATTTTTTTTTTTTACAAATGACACTATCACGTTATATAAATAGTACTGTCACAAAATGATACTAACACTATATTAAAATGACACTATATTGAAATGACACTGTACACCTGGGTGCACCGTGGACCCGAGTGTACAGAAAAATTTGTGTAAAATCATAGTATTGAATTGCGTGATTGGTGCATTTATTTCCTACTTTCTTTTCAATTCCCGTTGACTTTGCATCAACGTTTTGATATTGGTTGTCTGAGTTTTTGAATCGATGCAGGGCGCGGCCGCGCCGTGCAGTCGTCTCGCTATGACAATATTCTAATAATTAGTGCGTAACCCATCGAAATTCGATGGGAAATTATTTTAAATTATTATTTAAATTATATGATACTCATTTCATCTTTCAAAATTATGCATATCTTTTCTTTTTGAAATTGGCCCCCAAAATTATGCATACCCTATTTTTAGACACTACCATACATATAATTCTTACAATTTTACTCTTTTAACTTACACCATTTACTCATAATCTATTTAACAATCCCCTCACCGTGGGACCATTTATCCACTATCATTACTACAAACTTTCATGCATAATTTTGGGTGACGGGAGAGTATTAATTTTGTATAAATAATTATTTATATATAAATTATTTTTAAATTTATTTAATTTAAGGTAATATAGTTGAAATTATATTAATATGAATCATATTCCTCAATTAAATGTTAACATTTTGTTAGAATAATAAATATTCTTTTTATATAAATTTTTATTTAATAATATTTTGGAAAAATGTCAATATTGAAGATTTTATTTCATCTGAGCATCATCTCGTCTGAACCACCCTATATGATCATATCATCATCTAATACGACATCTAATGTTTAAACACTAGACTTTTGAGCACCATCTCGTCTAGACCTTAAAATACAAAAATGAACTTTTATGCGTTAATTTTTTTTAACATCACTATTTGGAGGTTTAAAAATCAATTTGACTTGTGAGATTGTATAATTTGGAGCTTCTAATATCATAACTAACTTGTAAACATCATTTTGTATGGAACTTGAAAAAATCTTGACAAACTTTTATGCATTATTAACTTCAAATATTATAATTGGGTTCCAACTTCCAAGAATCATCTCGTTTGGAGTTTGAAAGAACAAATTTAACTTGTGAGTATCATCATTTAATTGAGTTCCGAGAATCATATCGCTTGGAGCAATTCAAATTGTATTAGTCTCAATCGTTCCGCCAATTAAATATAGATTTTTAATTTGGAGAGCAAGAGCTTCTTCTTGTATAAGTTTTATTTTAGTGAAACCTTATATATATATATATAGGGAGAGGTTCAAGAAAGAACCATAAATAAAAGAAGACCGGAGAACCATTTTCAGCCATTCGATCATCAAGATCTACGGTGGATGCATCATCTTGTTGGATGAATGCAGATCCTGGGTTCGAATCCTGAAGGGAGCATTTTTTTTAAATTTTTTTAGTGCATTAATTTTAACAGCGAATGCATTAATTTTTACAGTGGATGCATTAGATTTGATGGTTCTCCCGTTCTCACAAATAATGTAGTTCTCTCTAGAACCACACCCTATATATATATATATATATATATATATAATCAATGTGAAATGAGGTGATTTATATGAATTCTTCACTCGATTGACATTAATATAAATTAATTTAATACACGATTAAAGATTTCCAATGTATTTTAATATTGTATCCTCTATTGTTCTTTATCTAAATTATTCATTTATGCATTACTAATTTCATAATTTATTATTATTATTATTATTATTATTATTATTGTTGTTGTTGTTGTTGTTGTTGTTGTTGTTGTTGACGAAACTGAAACAAATAAAGTTTTTAGATATGAAAAATATGTTTTTCTTCCCTAATACAAATAAAATGTACGGGTATATTTTATAAAAAATAAAAATAAATTTGAATTATATTGATAGACATAAAATAAGATTTTATTTTAAAGTAATCAGGTTATAGAATTTGTGCCTTATTATTCAAACATGTAAATTAATGACCGAACCCGTTTATAATTTACATACACGTGCATGTCTCAATTCAAACTCAATTTAAAATTAATTTTATTGAAAATTAAGAAGATAAATATTATATATATATATATATATATATATATATATATATATATATAAATTCATACAGTATAATATATATTGCAACATATACATATAATATATACGCTTTTGAGAAATATAAAATTAATAACAAATATACATTTAATCACTAACATTCAATTAAAATCATTTATTGTATATAAATTATAATTTTTTTTCTTATCAGACATGTAAATCTAATTTTTATCGAGATAAAATAAATAATAAAATTTATTAATTTAGATTATATGTAAGCTATTATTATTATTATTATTATTATTATTATTATTATTATTATTATTATTATTATTATTATTATTATTATTATTATTATTATTATTATTATTATTATTATTATTATTATTATATAGGGAAGGGCTAAAATAAGAACATTTCTTAAGATATAAAATAAGAATCATTTTCAGCCCTTAGATCATCAAGATCAACGGTTGATTCGTAATCCTGTTGGATGGATTTATGGGTCTGAGTTCGAATCCCAAATATAGCAAAAGTTTATTTTTCACAATTCATACCTTTATACAACAAATTCATACGTGTTCTTCATAAAATTCATACATTAAAAATTGCTCTTATTTCTTATTTTAAGATGTGCTCTCACGGTAGCCCACCCCTTATTATATATATATATATACATTTATTATTAATTATATTTATTAAAATTAATTTTTGTCGAGATAAAATAAATAATAAAAATTATTAATTTAGATTATATGTAAGTTAATATTATTATATGTATATACACATTTATTATTAATTATATTTATTAAGATTAATGAATCTTTAAATAGAATGTAATAGTTATTAATTAATAAATGATGAAGATTATATATGGTAAATTTTGATATGGTGAGATTCTAGATATGCCACATAGGTTAAGGCTTAATCCTATTATAAAGAAGATTAGATTATATGTAAGTTAATATTATTATTATTATTATATATATATATATATTTATTATTAATTATATTTATTAAGATTAATGAATCTTTAAATAGAATGTAATAGTTATTAATTAATAAATGATGAAGATTATATATGGTAAATTTTGAAATTATGAGATTCTAGATATGCCACATAGGTTAAGGCTTAATCCAATTATAAAGAAGATTGGACTATTATGTGTGCTTCATGAATTCCCTAAAATAGGATTTGAGATCGAATAATTTTTTTCTTTTAAATTTTATTTGTCACTAATATTTTTATTAATGTTCTTAAATTAACAACTTAATATTCTTGAATTCACAACTTTTTTTTTTGAATTCACAATCAAGTCTATGAATTCACAACTAAAACTAGAATTCACAATCAACTCGATGAATTCACAACTGAGTTGATAGTGTTGGTCGTCAATTCGAGTTTATAATGTTAAATTTACGACTAGTTGTTTTGGTTGTGAATTCGAGTTTTAAAAACTAGAATTCACAACTGAATTGCTAGTATTAGTTGTGAATTCGAGTTTTAAAACTCGAATTTACAACCAACTCTATTGCTGGTTGTGAATTCAAATTTTAAAGTTTGAATTCACAACTAGCTAGACTTAATGCTAGTCGTGAATTTGAGTTTTAAACCTTGAATTCACGACTAACACTATTTCTAGTTGTGAATTCAAACTTTAAAACTTGAATTCACGACCAACACTCGCTATTCAGTTGTGAATTCGAGTTTTAAACCTTGAATTCACACCTAAAATTAGTGTTAGTTGTGAATTCGAATTGGTTGTGAATTCGTGGATAATTTTTATTTTTATTTTTTGTGAATGGTAAAATAGTAAGTGTGACCAATTTTTAAATTTACTATTCCAAAGTGGCTATTTTCAAAATCCACTAAAAAAAACCACACACATAGTCATCCCCCTTCACAACCTCCTAAAATCCTATATTAAAAGTGGAACAAAGTAACATGCAACAAAGTAACATGCAACAATGTGTGAGATAGAGGATCTCATCCGTCATGGCGTAGGGTGGCATTGTTAGTCGATATGGAAGAAGATAGGCTTTCAAGGTACAAAAGCGACGGTATATTTTCGGGGAATCCGGCACCATGGCTACGAAATTGCTAGATTTGCAGTTGGTGCATCCGCGGCGGCGGAAGGTGGTTGGGAGTTCGAAGAACTTGGAGCAACAAAGATCATTGCCGAGCTTTAATGATCCGCCACTCCAATACAGAAATTGTTAATAACGAGACTTATATTTCATTGCCTTAATCATTAGGCCTTAATGTGACATCCGGGGCAGAAGTAAGGAGTGATCGTCGGTGCACAAGGCACAGACAAAGAGCAACTCCTATAAGTGCTTCAAAGCAGAGGGGTACATGAACAAACCAAAACACACCAGAAAGAGGAGGATTCCAATAATATGCAGGTATGAGACTGCATATTCGAGGAGAGCTTAAATGATTTGATAGATGCTACTCATATCAACAAGATGTATCTTCTTTTTTGGTGATCACATGGAAGAAACTCCAAAGTTAAGCGTGCTTGCAAATACTCGTATTGATCTGTGGCGATAGCTGTCAAGTCTGGAACCGAACTGTTACATTTAATGTTGGGTTTAATTTATAATCTAAAAATAGAACTCTCATGTATATATGTAAGGTCATTATATTATTCATTATTCACCAACTAAAAATAAGAACATTCTCTTAATTTTTTTGGTCTTCTGCTATTGTAAACTTAAAAGTATTATAAGAAATTCATTGTTTTCTCTCGCGTTCATTGTTTTCCTGTGTTTAACATTTTCATCGATGTTCCTATTGTTAATTCCGCGAGTAATTGTCATTTCCAAGCAAGTCATCTAAGCAGCTTCACCGTAGATTCCATTAGGAGGCTCAAACCGCAAGGATTCTCCAAGAATCTCTCACGTCGATTCCATGTTTCCTCACCATGTTTAGTTTTTTATCCCTTGTATCACTCATCTAACTTGTTATGGCTAAAACCCGCTATAGAAGTAGCAAATTTTTATTTTTATTTTTATTTTGATTTTATGTTGTGATTTTTTTCTGTTATGCTAGTTGTTTTCTTTTATGTTGAGATTTTATGTGCATAGTGAGTTTTGAAACGTAAAAATCATTGAGAGTTTTGAGACTTAATTATGATGTTTTGAAAATGACGTTTGATTATTGATTAGTAAAACTTTGATATTTATTTTGAATTTAAATAAGTGGAAAATCAAAATAAGTAGGTTTTTTTTTCGATATTATGAGTATCCATCCATATAACCACCCATTTAAACTAACCAATTATATGGGTGACCGACTACAATCCACCTGCCTTCGAATTCATGTACCATACCAAAACCAATTGTTCATAGTCTCTAATATGAAATATCTTATACTCATTTTATTCATCAAAATTATAATATTTTTGTTATTTTTAGCGTCCACCAAAATATGACACTTTCATTTTTAAGACATGACACACATTTTATCCTTATATACCTTGATAAACACCCTTTATTTATTAAAAAAAAATTATATATGACCCACACTTAATTTAACCTCAACTATTTATTTCATATAATGATGAATCCATTTCTCCATTACATAGAATTCACCAAATATTACATATCAATTTTGAACCAAATTGTCATAATTTTCATGAACGAAAGGAATACTCCCTCCGTTACAGCTCGGTACGGAATTTAAGAAATTAGTGTTTTAAATGTGTTTGGTAATAAAGTGAATAATTAATTAGATATTTCTTTACCTATATTTATTTCATATAACTAAATTGATCGACTTAATTGAAACTACCTAGAAAAAAATATTTATCAAGTTAGTTGAGACATAGAAATACTTTTAAAAGATATTTTCTCCAGCTGAACTGTAGAAAGCGGGATAGTATCCCCTTGCGAATTGCGATTTTGGTCCCGGGCTAATTGAATTCTAAACCTGACAACTCAAGAAATGGCTAATCACACAAGTTTACTCCTATCTTCAATAATTTGTAGTTTGATTTTAGATCGCATTTTTATGTGAATGACTTTTATGATGTCGAATTAGATATTTAGTTCACTCGAAATCCATTATACTATCACATTTAGGCCCCGTTTGATAGCCAAATGAAGATAAGGCTTGTTAGTTTAAAACAAGGGGGCCCATTGCAGATAAAGCTTGGTGAATAATCTAATGGTGCATTTGATAAATTAGTTTGTAGGACAGATAAGAAATATTGGCTGTTTGGTAGCAACGGTGGTGGACTAGATTAATTTTTGAGATTACATTTTTACCCTTTATTAAATTTACAAAAGTTGCAACTCCACGCCCACCACTCTCGTCTTTCTTTGACTGGAAGCACCCTTTTTTTCTCTGACCGGCAATCTAAAATTAGACATTAGTTTTTTTAGAAGATAAAAATGACAAGAAAATTGGTAACAATAATAGATAATTGTTTTGGTGCATCAAATGAAATATATAGACCTAAAGCAACAAAACTTTTTAAGCAAAAACATGATTCACACAAACACCACGGAGAAGCTATTGAAATTGTAAACAGTTATTAGAAGCTACTAAAATAAATTTCAAGAAACGAATGATGGGAGCTCGAAAATGCACAGTAAACAGTTATTTAAACACATATTCACACGGAGAAGCTCTTGAAATTGTGTAAAACTACAATGCTTTGCTACTTCCAAAAGATTCATAGCATAACATAACTGTGGAGTGTTGGCCCAATATCATTAATTCCCCCCAAGCCCAAGACCAAGCCCATCCCCTTTATACCCTAAGTCCAAATCAGCCCCCCCATTTCCTCACCCCCCTGCGCCGCTCCTCTCTCTCCCCTCCTAACCTTTTTTGTCTTCCCCTCTCCACCACCCTTCCTCTTCCCCGACCTTTGATCTGCTGATCCCTCGAGCTCTCCCCCCAATTAATGGCTGCCCCCTTGTGTCTTCCCACCTGCCTTTTGCTCGACCTCTATTAATCCCCACTGCATTGCTTTCCATTGTGGACGAGTTTTGACACACTGTTTGACCGGAAGGCTCTGCTATTCCTTCCCGAAGTGTCGCCGGATTCCTGTTGGTGGTTTCCTGTTTGGTGGCTGTGTGTGTGAACCTCGCTCCGATTGATTGCGTGTATCGCCGGATTCCTGACCGTTGGATTCCTGTTTGGTGATACACTGTGGATTTTGGTGGCTGTGCAAAGCGAGACTTGAGTGCCGATTAGTTCTCCCTGTTTCCCTGAGCCTTGATCATTGAGCTGCCGGAAGAAGCCGAGTCTACTTTGGGAAAATCTGAGCCAAAGTGTCCCGAGGACACATTTTCCCACTTGAATCTCCTCTGGACTTTCTCACTGTTCTGTTTTTCTTTCGTTTCTTTCCTTGAACTGTTGACTTGCTTTGTTTTCTGGTGATTTGCAGGTTCACGCAGGTAGTAGAAGAAGCTGGAAGGAAAAGGAAGAAGCACGGAGTGTAGAGATTTGTTGTTGCTTGAGCAACGTGTGAAGGCGGCAGTACGGTCGGGAACCAAGCGGTGAACCTCCGGCTAGGCGAAGATACCCAACAATAACCTTTAACCATATGTGTTGCTTCAAAGTAGAGATGATTAATTAAGCTTATTGCATAACAAGAACACAACTTGTTTTCTTAGTTCAAAAAGGTATGTTAAGGAATACTTTCCTCCTACAGATTCGATTCGAAAAACTTCATCTTCTTCCTCGCACGTTGCCTGCCGCCCGTCGCCCCCAACACTCAAAACATCCAACATACAAAAAATTGCAAAAATAGGGGGAAATTTCATCAATTACAGAAAGAGAAATTCCATTAATTACACAAGAAAATCCATCATCAATGAATTCAATCAATACAAAGCTCGATTAAACGTCGGAATCCATCTGAAAAATAGATATACCCAGGAGAAAGAAAGAGATTCCAGCGAATAATTGCGAGATTATACCGTACCTCAGTGTTTGTCATAGAAATGGCGTCCGGCGTCCCTCCAACGTATTTGCGTTTTGATTTTTGAATTTGAGAAGGGTAAAAATGAAATATTACTTTTTTTATATATATTGTGACAGTGGGTTTAAAATAAACTGACCAATTTGGCCAGTCTCAGAAACAAGGATTAACAGCTGAATAACAGCGGGCCATGGGTTTCCAACGGGCCCCATTGGTAATTAAATGTGGCTATCAAACACGAAGTAGACGTGAGTTTATTAAACAAACCAGCCGAAACTTATCTACCAAACAGACCCTTAGTATTTCACTTTGTATCCCTTGTTTAAATTTTTACATTTCTTATACTATTCTTTTTTTTCAATTTGAATTTTATATGTTTAAATTTAATTTTGTGATTATTAATTAGGATTTATTCCATCTAATTAGGGTATATAATTATTTTTATTTAATTTCACTTTTATCATCTCATAGATTCAAAATTGTGGTATTTTTTTAATTATTATTTTAAAAAATATATAAATAAAGTATAATATATAATAATATACTAAATTTTATTTTTGTAAAAAATATTATTAAAATAAAAGATATAATAATAAAATACGGTGCATAAATAAACAAATTTATGGAACAGTAAGAGAAAACGGTAGCTATAATTCATGGGAGTAACTCTATTTATGTCAACTTGACGGGCTAGCATGGACCAAATAATAAAATTGGTTGGGGCTTTATTTAATTGGGATAGGGAAATCAATGAGGACCCAATCATGATCTCTCAATGTCATTTATAAATGTGTAAGAAATATTATAATGGGGGACGAAGAAATTTCATTGGGGAGTGTAGACAATTAAATTGTCGTCGAAATAAATCGTGCCACGTGTAAATTCATGAATTAAATATTCAATTATATTTTCTATTTTATTAAATGGGATTTTATTCCTAATTAAATAGATATATATGATTAATATTTAATATAATGAATTAATGGGCTTATTGGCCACTTAAGGCCCTAAGGCCCATGCATGAAGGCCCAAAGCCCATAAAGCCCATGAAGCCCATCTCTAAAATCTATAAATAGAGGTGTTGGGGTGCTCATTATAACAACGTGAAGGAACGGAAGATTGAAGAGCATAAGAATTCTCTCTAGTATCACAAGTAGAAGAGGCGAAGAATTGGAGAGTTCAAGTATTCAAGTATCTTGAAGAATTCTATCTAACGTTCAAGTCTCCTTCAAATCTTCAATCGTTTGAGTATTCAAATCTTCAAGTATCCTTCGAATCTTCAAGTATTTGAGCATTCAAATCTTCAAGTATCCTTCAAAATCTTCAAGTATTCAAGGATCTTCAAATCTTCGAGTATTTCTTCAAATGTTCAAATATTCCTGCGAATCTTTGAAGTGATCTTCAAGTATCCAAAGAAATCAAGTTCAAAAGCTTCAAGGCATTCTTACAAATTCTAAGAATGTTCTCAAATCAAGTCAAGTTCAATGTTCAATCCAAAATCATGACTTAAGTCCTTTGGATTGGCGTCATCAAAATAAGTATTTCAAGAACCTTCGAGTTTATTCAAGAATCAAATGGAAGAGAAGAATCAGAGGATTAACTAGAGATTGCAACTCGCATAAATCTATCTTCAAATCTATCAAATTATCTTTGTAACACTTTTGTATTTTATCAAATTGAAATACAAAAATTTGTGTTTACAAATTTTGGCACGCCCGGTGGGACATCTCTACCTCTCATCTCTACTCTTCACCAAAAATCTTGAACTATGTCTACTCAATCAAATGCAGCTGCTCCAGCTTCATCCAAAGCTTCTTCGGCAAACGTTGGTATGATCACGCGAAGCAAATCGAAATCATTGCAAGGAGTGTCCAAGCCGATCTTTCATCTTCCATCTATCCATGAAGAAGATGACAACTTTGAGAGAAACTTCACATGCATTCCCCACTGAAAATTATCAACTCCATGCAAGTGTCATGATGACAAACACTTCCACCATGGAGGAACAACTCTTGAACTTGACAAAGATGGTTGAATCTCTAACCAAGCACATCCAAGAGCAAGATGCCCAGATTGCAAAGCTTAAAGGAGAAAAAGGAGATTCAAGCCACGCCAACAACGATAGGGAAGGCGAAGAAAGCGAAGAAGATGGAGAGAATAACGATGAAGAAATCTCCAAAGACAAATCAAAGAGTGATGGAAAAAGGCCTTCAGGAAAAGACATTCTCTTCTCGTCTGGTGGCCTCATTCCCATTGACCAACTCAAAGAGTTCATCGAAGCAACAATGAAGAATAACTCCGATGGAAGCTCCAAGTCATCGTTAACTTACTCCAAGCCATATACTCGGCGAATTGACAGTATGAGGATGCCTCTTGGCTATCAACCACCAAAATTTCAACAGTTTGATGGCAAAGGAAATCCAAGACAACATGTGGCTCATTTCATTGAAACATGCAACAACGCTGGTACTTATGGAGATCATTTGGTCAAACAGTTTGTTCGCTCATTGAAAGGTAATGCCTTTGATTGGTACATCGACTTAGAATCAAACTCAATTGATAGTTGGGAACAACTGGAGCATGAGTTCCTCAACCGCTTCTATAGCACTAGAAGAACTGTCAGCATGGTGGAGCTCACAAGTTCACGTCAATTCAAAGAAGAGCCAGTCATTGACTACATCAACCGATGGAGAAACCTTTGTCTCAACTGCAAGGATCGATTGTCTGAATCATCTGCCATCGAAATGTGTATTCAAGGGATGCATTGGGGCTTGCAATATATTCTGCGAGGAATCCAGCCAAGAACATTCGAGGAACTAGCCACTAGAGCTCATGATATGGAGTTGAGCATGATGGCAAGAGGGATCGAAGGACCACCAATCCAGGAGTCTAGCAAATTCAAGCCAGAATTCAAGAAAGGAGGAAAACCATATGACAAAGCACCAAAGAAGGAATCTATGGCAGTGAAAGCAACTTCTGTGAAATTTCTAAAGAAAGAAGTTAATCAGGAAGACAACCAGAATGCTCCACGAGACAATCAGAACTCTTCCCGAGACATGGGGCAAAGAAGACTTACCTTGAAAGAAATGCAACAAAAGCAATACCCTTTCTTAGACTCTGATGTTTCAGGAATTTTTGATGACCTGCTCAAAGAAAAGCTTATCGAGTTGCCAGAAATGAAGCGACCAAATGAAGCAGGGAGGACAGACGATCCAAATTATTGCAAATACCATCGTCTGGTTGGGCACCCCATACATGATTGCTTCATCTTCAAAGACAGGGTCATGCGGTTAGCTCGAGAAGGGAAAATATCTCTTGAAGAAGACGCTACTGCTGTAAATATGGTCTCCACCGACTTGAATGACATAATAGAAGGTATTGGAGCTCTGTATGATACATCCAACCAAGTAGATGAAGAACTTGAGATAAACATGGATGAAGACAATGATGCATTGGCAATCACATTCTCCAATGAAGACTTGCAACTTGGATCTGAACCTCATAACAGGCCATTGTTCGTGAGTTGTTATACACAGGAGCAGAAGGTCAATCGAATTCTCATCGATGGAGGCTCGGCAGTCAATATCTTGCCACTAAGGACTTTGAAGCAATTGGGAATCCAAGCAGAAGAGCTGTCAAACAGTCGATTGATGATTCAAGGTTTCAACCATGAAGGGCAAAGAGCTCTTGGTACTATAAAGCTACGATTGCAAATGCAGGACATGGACTCCGCGGCGTTGCTTCATGTGATTGATGCAAGGACATCCTACAATATGCTTCTAGGGCGACCGTGGCTTCACGAAAATGGTGTCATTCCTTCTACATTGCATCAATGCTTCAAATACTATCAAAATGGCACCGTAAGAAAAGTGGTTGGTGATCGCAAACCTTTCACAGAAGCAGAGTCACATTTTGCCGATGCTCAATTCTATTTGGGAAGAACTAAAGCAACAATGGTGGAAAGGGATGTACCACAGGAGGAGTCAGGATCCCGCCAAGAGAAAGAATCTCGCCCAAAGATGGAAGGTTTCACCATCCCTCTGACTAAGATTGATGCCAAAAAGCCCATTCCTCAGCCACCCAAAGATTTTGTCCGACCAAAGCAAAGTGGCGCCACAGAACATGGAGATCTCTCAGACAAAGAACTCTCAAAACACTTTGGTCCGAAGGCATACAAACTCCTTGTGAAGGCTGGATACAATCCCCAAGAAAGCTCCACGTCAAAGTCTCATGTGAGAAAAACTGCTAATACAAGCCAAAATCCCAAGGCAGGCTTGGGATACATGGTGCAAAGCCCCATTCGTATTGCCATCAAGAGAGCCACTGCTAACTATGCTAGCACCAAGCAAATCCCGAAATCTTCAAGCAATCGGAGAACCCAAAGGGTTTCTGTTTTCAAAAGATTGGATGAAAGAAAAGCTCAACGAATATCTGTCTTTAAAAGGCTTGGCAAAGGCAAGTCATGGAAAAAGGACGTGACAAAAAGGGCCAATGAATTGGATATAACAGAAAAGCTAAGGAGCTCGATTCCTTCTCGTATGAAGAGGTGTACCACTTTGCTCATATCATGTGGAAAAGAATTGAAGGCCAAAATGAAGACAATCATCTTTACACGGGATGCCGAAGACGATGAAGATAGAGAGAGTGTGGCTTCATCTTACTACATTACTAATGGTGCTAACAATCCAATTTCTCATACTACTCAAGGTCAAGTGCGTTGCGAAGATATTGTTACATCAAACCATATCACCTCATGTGAAGAAGTGGTTGTCGAAGAAGAAGACGCTGAAATAGCTCCTCAACAGTTTGAAGAAGGAGTTAAGGCTACTGTTGATGAATTGAGAGAAATTAATTTGGGCACTATTGAAGATCCACGACCCACTTACATCAGCGCATTGCTGACCGTTGATGAGGAATACTCATATATCGAATTGCTCAAAGAATTCAAAGACATCTTTGCATGGTCTTATAAGGAAATGCCGGGGTTGAGCTCCAAGATAGTTGTTCATCATTTAGCTGTTAGAAAGGATGCACGACCAATCAAGCAGGCCCAGCGCCGATTCCGACCAGAATTAGTTCCTCTAATTGAAGCTGAAGTGAACAAACTCATCAATGTGGGTTTTATTAGAGAAGTCAAATACCCAACATGGATTTCAAGCATTGTTCCAGTAAGAAAGAAAAATGGACAAATTCGTGTATGTGTTGACTTCAGGGACTTGAATGAAGCATGCCCCAAGGATGACTTTCCATTGCCAATTGCCGAATTGATGATCGATACCACAACTGGGCATGAAGCATTAACCTTCATGGATGGATCTTCCGGTTACAATCAAATTCGCATGTCACCAAATGAGGAAGAGTTAACAGCATTTCGAACCCCGAAAGGAATCTATTGCTACAAAGTGATGCCATTTGGGTTGAAGAACGCTGGTTCCACTTACCAAAGAGCCATGCAGAAGATATTTGATGATATACTTCATAAAAATGTTGAGTGTTACGTGGATGATTTGGTGGTTAAGTCCAAAAAACGAAACAATCACCTGCAAGATCTACGAATGATTTTTGAGCGACTGAGAAAGCATCAGTTGAAAATGAATCCATTAAAATGCGCATTTGGCGTCAAATCCGGCAAGTTTCTTGGGTTCATCGTTCGCCATCAAGGGATAGAAATTGAACAAGCAAAGATTGATGCCATACTAAAAATGCCCGAACCTCGAAATATCCATGACCTGAAAAGTTTGCAAGGGAAGTTAGCATACTTACGAAGGTTTATTTCAAATTTAGCTGGAAGGTGTCAACCATTTAGCTGAATTATGAAGAAGGGTATACCATTCGAGTGGGATGAGTCATGTAGAAATGCTTTCAAGAATATCAAATCTTACTTGATGCAGCCTCCTGTATTAGCAGCACCTGTGCCAGGACGCCCCTTGATTTTGTATATTGCTGCTCAAGAACGATCCATGGGAGCTCTGCTTGCGCAAGAAAATGAAGGTGGAAAAGAGAATGCATTATACTACTTGAGCAGAACAATGACACCAAATGAGTTGAAATATGCTCCAATTGAGAAGCTGTGTTTGGCATTGATTTTCTCCATCCAAAAGCTTAAGCATTATTTCCAAGCTCACACTGTCCGCCTTATATCCAAGGCAAACCCTTTAAAGTTTGTGATGTCAAGACCTGTTTTATCGGACAGGCTTGCACGTTGGTACCTCCAACTGCAACAATTTGAGATTGTGTATGTTCCTCAAAAGGCTGTGAAGGGACAAGTGTTGGCAGACTTCTTAGCAGACCACCCAATTCCGGCTGAATGGGAGCTAAGTGATGACCTCCCGGATGAAGATGCACTTGTAATCGATGTCGCCCTACCATGGTGGATGTTTTTCGATGGAGCATCTCATAAAGAAGGTGCTGGTGCCGGGATCGTGTTCGTGACACTAGAACATCAAGTGTTGCCATTTTCCTTCACTCTAACTGAGAATTGCTCTAACAATGTAGCAGAATATCAAGCTCTGATCCTCAGTTTGGAAATGGCGTTGAATATGCAGCAATCTCACCTCAAAGTATATGGTGATTCTAAATTGGTGGTTAATCAAATACTTGGACTGTATGAAGTGAAGAAACCTGAATTATTGCCATACGTCAAGTATGCTCGCAAGATCATTGAGTGGCTTGGAGATGTGGAAATCGAACATGTTCCAAGAAGTGAAAATTAGCAAGCAGATGCCTTGGCTAAACTCGCGTCTACCATAGCTATGATCAGTGGCGAAATTCAAATTCCAGTGTGTGAAAGATGGGTTATACCACCTATTTTTGAAGAAGAGAAATGCGAAGAAATTGAAAGTCATCTTGTTGAGGTCTTCGAAATTGAGGAGGAAGATTGGCGCCAGCTGTTGGTCGATTACTTGAAGTATGATAAATTACCAA
The DNA here is from genome assembly GCF_028751815.1 of Salvia miltiorrhiza. Taxonomy (NCBI): domain Eukaryota; kingdom Viridiplantae; phylum Streptophyta; class Magnoliopsida; order Lamiales; family Lamiaceae; genus Salvia; species Salvia miltiorrhiza. The sequence continues at coordinate 52,624,526 of NC_080389.1, forward strand.
ATGATCCACGTCGAAGGGTTGACATTCGACGGCGCGCCACTCGTTTCATTTTCTTCAAAGGGACGCTTTATAGGAGGTCTTTTGATGGAGTATTTCTCAGGTGCCTAAGTAGTGAGGAAGCTGCTAAAGCCATGGAAGAGGCGCATTCTGGCATTTGCGGTGCTCACCAGTCAGGTCCAAAGCTGCACTTCCGAATCAAGAGGATGGGCTACTACTGGCCAACTATGGTGAAAGATTGTTTGGATTATGCGCAAAGATGTCAAGCCTGCCAATTTCATGCAAACCTCATCCATCAGCCGCCCGAACCACTACACCCCACGGTTGCGTCCTGGCCTTTTGATGCCTGGGGCATGGATGTTGTTGGTCCATTGACAAAATCATCAGGGGGGCATTTATACATTTTGGCAGCGACCGATTACTTCTCCAAGTGGGCTGAGGCGATACCATTAAGAGAAGTGAAGAAAGAGACCGTTGCTGAGTTTATCAAGACCAACATCATCTATCGCTATGGAGTTCCTCGCTACATCATAACTGATAATGGAACACCTTTCAGCAACACGGTGATAAACAAGCTTTGTGAAAAATTCGGCTTCAAGCAACGGAAGTCATCGATGTATAATGCACCGGCAAATGGGTTGGCTGAAGCATTCAACAAGACTTTGTGCAATCTGTTTAAGAAAATTGTTTCAAAATCAAAGCGTGACTGGCATGAACGTATTGGGGAAGCATTGTGGGCATATCGAACCACCTATAGAACTCCTACGCAGGCAACGCCTTACTCTTTGGTATATGGGGTTGAAGCTGTCATTCCTCTCGAGCAACAAATTCCCTCTTTGAGAATGGCCATTCAGGAAGGGCTAACTGAAGAAGAAAATGCACGTCTGCGTCTGGAGGAACTCGAAGCTCTAGATGAGAAAAGGCTGGAAGCTCAGCAAAAGTTAGAATGCTACCAAGCTCGCCTCTCAAAGTCTTTCAACAAGACGGTGCGAGTGCGTTCTTTTCAAGTTGGAGATTTGGTCCTCGCTGTGAGGAGGCCAATCGTTGTCACTCATCGTGTTGGAAACAAATTCGTATCAAGGTGGGATGGCCCATATGTTGTCAAGGAAGTCTACACAAACGGAGCATACAAGCTTCTTTCTGATGACAACGTCAGAGTTGGGCCTATCAACGGCAAGTTCCTGAAACGTTACTATCCTTGAAAGGTGGTAGAAGTTGAAGCATGTACATATATATATAGTTAAAAAAAAAAAAAAAGCCAAAAAAAAAATGAAAAGCAGAAAACGCCAAAAAATGAGTCAGATGAAGAAAAGCAACAAAATGGAGTGTATGAAGACAGCTCCTTGACGCACGAGCCTAAACTGCATGTTACTCCTGGCCCGCATGAGTATAAACTGTGCACGGCACCCAATCTCAAACACTTGTTGATCCTATGAACTACGTTTTGACTTGATCCCTTTCAAAAGGGTACGTAGGCAGCTTAGATAATTTCTAAGTTCAGTCATAAGTTGTGTTTGACTCTTTTCAATTTATATCATCAAGTTATGATTTAAGTTGATTATGTGAAACCAAAACACGTTTCATTCCAAAATAGCAAAAAAAATCAAGTCATCAAAAGAAGCACAAGCATCGGGAGAAGATGTCAAAATATCCATGACAAACCAAATGAGAATCATCAAAAGAGGAATGATAAAAATGCAATATACTAAGCAAAAGGGTCTTGATCTCTCAAAATCTGCTGCATAGACTCTAGTGAAAGCTTCAAGGCTTCCAAATTCTTCAAGACCTCATCATTTCTCGAAGCCTCCTCAAGCTTGGCCAGGTCTTCCTTGAGTACCTTGATCTCACCACGAGTAGTCTTGAGTATCAGGCTTCGCTGCTCCAAAGACACCAATAATTCTTTCTTGCGTTTCTCCAACTCATCAAGATCCGCTTTTAAAGCATCACAATTCGCAGCATCCTTCTTCTCTTTGGCAAACTTCTCTTGAAGGCAAACCTTGACCTCTCGAACTTTGAGTGTGTGGCCTTCATTGATCTCATGAGAAGCCGACCTTACTTTATCAAAAGTGGTGGCTTTGGAGAATAGTTCATCAATACTATCTTCAAGGTTGGAAAGGTCAAGACCACAAATAATCTTCATACGGGAAAGGCCACTCCGTATCTCGTCTTCAAGCGCCGATAGAAACTCGACTTTGGTTCTCTCAACCTTGTCACGAAGCTTTCCCCAGATGATCCTGCAGCACGACTTGAGTTCATCATCGATCATGCGTGTGGCATTGAACTCGGAAGGCGCCCCACATGATGGCATTGGTCGGGGGCGGGATTGTTTAGCAAGACAAGGAATCTCGTTTGACTTATTGGATTCAATGGATACACAGTCGATTGGTGAGCCCTTCTCAAGATTATTTCCAAACACTTCTTTCAAAGTCTACAAAAGGGCAAGAAGAAGATGCAATTAGAATGTGGAATTATATATCAATACGAAAAGAAGATAAGAGATGAGGAAAGACCTTGTTCACATCGACATCCACTAGAGTTGGCTCTTCCTCAACGTGACCCTCGGCCGGTTTTGAGGACCCCGCAATTCTCTTCTTTTTCCAATTACGCTCAGAATTGCTACTACCAGAATCAGCTATGAGGGTGGTAGAGACGACCTTCCTCTTTCCATCTTTGGAGTTGATTGCTTCTTCCTGATCTTTTCTTTTAAAAGTGATATGAGCCGGAGAAGAGATTTTGTTTTCAGAAGAAAATCTGTACGTCATATCCCACCAAGTCTTATAGTCGACTGAACAATGTATCTTCATGTCCAAAGAAGATCGGGGAAAACATGCCCTTGATCGCGATCTGTGCAGCAAACACATGCGCCAAAGGTTGAGACCTTCTTCCAGAGATGTCCTTCGAATGTTCTGAGTAAGGCTGCTGGGTACGATTTGGTAATAGCTAAATTGACGGCTGAAGCGGTGAGGACCATAAGACTCCACGATGAAGTGGTCATCCAGCCGGCGAACCAAAAAACTCGAGCGAATAGCCATGAAGAAGCATTGCTCAATCTCTCTTGTATTTTCACCATCGACATAGAAAATGTCATCTTCCTTGGTGAATGTGGTACAATTCCAACGAATCGAGTTGTACGACTGAATTCGTTCGCGGCACGCAACAGGCAGATAATACTTCGCAGCTCCTTCGCCTGAGTATAGAGTCATCCTGGCGACACCAAGGCTTCTTGGAAGGGGAATGTGAGTATTGAAATAGAGCGCTATCCAACCATATATGAAATGAAAGGGTAGCGTCACCGGGACAAGAGAAGGCTCCATAGAATTAGAGATAGTGTTCAACCCTTTATAGATGCTGGCTAGAACTGGAGCTGTAAGGGCAACTTTCTGTTTGCACGCCATCAAACTTGCCATTTTGAAAGAGGTTGGTCTAATCGACATGGCGTCACCATCTGGAAAAACAAAGATACACAACCAGCAAGCTATATGAGCTGCCAAGTACATAGTGGTGTGATACTTGTCACTAGCATCAAGCTCGATGAATGGAGCCCTTTCTTCAGAAGACCATGATTGATGCGCTTCAAATGAACCACTCGGATTATGAGTCGATTTGGGGCGTTGAGATTTCTTTGCCCTGCGAGCAGGAGGATGAGAATACTTTGAAGCTTTCTTCGACCAAAATTTGATCCATTCATCGATAGAAACTGAGCTCTTAGGATCCTTGCCATCACGATGCTTAAGAGAATAGTAAGCAGAGAGTAAATATCTACAACTCAAGGGAATGAACGGGTTGCCAAACTGATCTTTGCCAAGAATCTCTTTCGCGCTTGGTACAACCTCATCATACAGTGTCCCGGTACACGGAAGCCCTGATAGATACTGTAAATCCCATAGAGAAATAGACATCTCGCCAGATGAAGTGAGAATGGTGTTCGTCGCAGGACACCAAGCTTCACAGAACGCTTTAACCATCTCGGGCTGGCAATCATAAGTGAAAAGAGAGGCATAAACTGCATCATAGATACCAACAACTCGGAGTTCATTCCCGCAGCGGCTAAGGATATCTTCAGTCCACTCCCAATAGCCTTCAAAGAAATGAAATTCCCCACGAAAGCTTGTAACCCTTCCCCATTTGGCATCTTTATCGATGATCCTTCGCCTCAAAGTCAATAGAAAATTGGACTCCTTGCTTTGCCAAGGACGGGCCGGATGCAATGTATGAGCTTTCGACGCTTTGTTCAAATTGATCTCGCTGGTCCATTCCGACTGATATAGAGAATTCAAAAGTTTGGGCCAAGGTTTCACATAGTGGCCTATCAATGCTGGAAATACTCTTAGATGCGTGCCCATTTCCGTCTCTTGCTCATCATCACTCAAAATCAACAAATAATCTTGACCCTTGACCACAATATCTTTGAAGACCACCATCGTGACACTGCAAGGAAGCAACAAATCCAGACTTAGAAATTTATTTACATTTAAATGAAATGTGAATTAAATTCAGGTCAAAATAAAATGTGGCAATCTTAAATTCTCAAATATATATATATATATATATATATATATATATATATAAGAGATAAGAAAAAATTTTAAGGGTAGGCCTTAATTAAATTGGGTCTCATTGGGAGTACTATAAAAAAAAAAAAAAAAAAAAAAAAAAAAAAAGATAAGAGATAGAGAGAGAAAGCCCAATAGCCCATTTTCTATTCATCTCCCATTTTAAAATAAAAGCCTATCTCTCTATATATATATATTTTTTTTTCACAAAAAAAAAAAATCGGCCCATCTCAAACCAATTACCCTTAGCCCACTTCCTACCATATCTCTTTCACAAAATTAGCCCATCTCCCACTATCTTTTTCACAAAAATCAGCCCATCTCTCCTCTCTAAAAAAAAAAAAAAAAAAAAAAAAAAAGAGAAAAACGCAGATCAAGAACTAGCAAAGGTTGGTTCATAGTGGTACCTCTAACTGCCGAAAATAAAGTCACCGACCACCGTCCCTCGGACCGAACACCGGCGTCCGTCTCCAAGCTGTATGGAGTCTCCGTTATAGCTGCTCACCGCGCGACACAGTCCCGAAGCTCAGCCACCGTCGCTCTTCCCCGCCTCCGACGAGTCAGCCGCCGTTGGTCCACCGACGACGAACTTTCGGTCCTTTGAAAAGACCAGCTGTATCGACGTGTCTGCTACTTCAATGAAACGAGGTCGCCGAACGACTGAGAAGCGCCACCGTCACACCATCGTGTCTCCTCTGCCCGCTCCCTTGACTGTCCAAAACATCCGATTTTTTTTTATAGCAGAATATATGTATAGAAGTAGGGAGAGAGATGGGAGAATTCTTGAAGAGAAGTGAGAGCGTGAGAATAAAGTGTAGAGCGACGGATGAAGATATACTGTTGAATTTAAGCAAGAAGAGGAAGGTTTTCTCTAAGCTCGAAAATGACAGCTGCGGCGAGGAAGAATTGGCGGAGAATTCAGTGTTGCCGGCGGTGTCTAGAACTTCAAGTTGTTCTAAACATGAGAACTCAAGTGACGTCGTAAAGATGAGCCTTAGTTCGCCAGATCTGGAGAATGCTGGTTCGCACTCCGAGGGTTTTGAAACGGAAATTTCCACGTCCACTGGACTCGTTTTCAGTAGAGAGGCGACTCCAACTAGCGAGCTTTACGGAGACTCGGAGCATGTCCTATTGCAGCAATCGCCGTTCGACGCCTTGACTGTCAAAAGCCTGATCTCTCCTTCTTCGCCGGAACTGCTGACAGCACACATCGTCGACGGCACTCGACGAAATCAGCAGGAACTCGACAGCTATGTCAGCGAAACAAATGGTACATCAAATAAGAGAACACCATGAGTGTTCAATGGCACGAGCTCAAGAAAAAAAAAGAGGAAAGAGAGGTGAGAAGATTCACCTTGATGAAGTTCAGTCGTTCCTTGCCAATGTTGTTCCTACCGCCGTTGGTCACAAATGATAAACCAAGCTGTCGGTGATTCATCAACAGATGACAAGAACGCAATAAGTTAGCAGCCATTCACGCCGTCGTCTCCGACAAGTTGCCATCGAAGAACGAGAAAACGAGGCACCGCTGCCCCTACCCTATCCATGCAGAGAACAAATAAGAATGATGAGATAACAGCTTGTAGTAAGCCAAAGACAGAAGCTCGAAATGAAAGAGAAATGGTGAAAAGGAACCAACCTCGATGTAACACGGTTTCTGCGTCGTCAATACAGCCCTTTCGCTGCTCGAAAACTCTCGACCCCTTTCGCCGGCGCCTTACGAAAACAGCAATAAGCTAAGTTCTCGTCCTCCGATCACCTTCGACCCTTCGGCGGCACTCCGCGAGAACTAGAAGTAAGCCTAGCTTCGTTTTGAGAACTATAGCTATGGCTACTATGGCTATCGAAGGAGAACTCTTAGAGCAGGCTGCGTAGAAGATGATAAAGAGGGACTGCTCTGGCTATGAAATACAAGAGAATGCACGCTGCCCAAGTTCAGATGGAATGAAACTAATGACAGAAGAAGGCTTTATTTATAGGCAGAGATAGCTACCAAACCCCTGAACTTAGCCGCCGAAGAGTGGAGTTCCAGCTATTCTTCCAGCTATGAAAGGCCCTTTAAAACAAGCTGCCAAAGCTTAAAAAGGATTACATTTAATACAACGAAGGACGTTTATTTGCTGTCAAAAGTGCTTATACGCAACTGAAAAGCTAAAGTTGTTGCATGGGGTCATAAATGGGCCTAAGAAGAGTAAGGATAATTGGGCCTAGTTTAGTCGGCTTTCTTTCCCGAATGGGTGCACCACAAAGAACTCTGAAGCATTAGACTTACGACCGCTGAAGGTAAGGAAGAAGTTATTTGATCTTCAACTGCCAGCTGATAAGTACGTAGATCCCGAAGAAGAAGAAAATTTGCAGTCATGCAGGTGAAAAAACTGATCTTCCGGTGGATGCTTCAGCTTCTGCTGTGTGTTTAAGGGGTTCCATTGGTTTGGCTGATTTAAATGAACCCATTCACATTGAAGAAGCAACAGCTCCATCATCAATTGATTTCCTAGGCCTCCTTCAGAAAATGGAGAGGTTAAAGCCATAAACCAGCATGCTAAATCAACTGCTAGTTTTTTTAAGTGTAGCTGGAGAACCAGTGCATGTGCGTGATGGAACTTCAAACTTCAAAGAAGCCCAATAATCCGTTCCCGTGTTTGGGTCGACAAAACCCGAGTTGTTTCCGGAAGACGGGGCTCCGTTTTCGGTTGCGAAGCGCATGATGTGAGCATTGGTGGCGTCGAGCTCCTGCTGAAGGGTGAAGACCTGGCACTGAAGAATGGCGATGGCCCCCACACACAGCCGTAGACGGGATCTTTCAGCCGATCTTCGGCTTCGTAAACCAGCGACTTCACTGTGTCCTCGCGCTGGTGAGGCGGGATCTCGTTCAGCAGCTTGCTCACGTTGTTGGCGCCGAAGATCTTGTGCACGTTCACGAACTTCGTCGGCTCCTCCGCCGTGAAATACGCAGCGAAGATGCAGCCGGATAGGCATCTCCGCCGCAGGAATTTGCAGGCGGCGCACGGTGGGCTTGAGTAGCTGCTCGAAGATGATGAAGAAGAAGCCATGATTCTGCAAAGCAAATCTATTCTAAATGGGCCTAATGATTCAAGTTGATTTGAACAAAACTCATGCAAAATGGGCCAAGTTGATTTATTAAGCCCAATATGTCATGCTTTGATGAGTTCCATGTGATATAATCAAGAATTTTACTCGAATGATTCAAGTATAAAGCCCAAACTTTAATTAGTGGGCTAGGATGCTATATAGCCCAAGTTGTTAAGTTAAAAAAAAAAAAAAAAAAATCAAGTCGAGAACTCCTAAATACGAGTATAAACTATTTATAAATCCAAAGAAATTTAAGAACTCCTAAATACGAGTATAAACTATTTACAAAATTCAAAGAAATTCAAGAACTCCTAAATACGAGTATAAACTATTTACAAAATTCAAAGAAATTCAAGAACTCCTAAATACGAGTATAAACTATTTAAAATTCCAATCCAAATTGAAGAACTCCTAAATACGAGTATAAACTATTTACAAAATTCAAAGAAATTCAAGAACTCCTAAATACGAGTATAAACTATTTACAAAATTCAAAGAAATTCAAGAACTCCTAAATACGAGTATAAACTATTTACAAAATTCAAAGAAATTGAAGAACTCCTAAATACGAGTATAAACTATTTAAAATTCCAATCCAAATTGAAGAACTCCTAAATACGAGTATAAACTATTTATAAATTTCAAAAATCAAATGAAGAACTCCTAAATACGAGTATAAACTATTTAAAATTCCAAAATCAAATGAAGAACTCCTAAATACGAGTATAAACTATTTAAAATTCCAATCCAAATTGAAGAACTCTTAAATACGAGTATAAACTATTTACAAAATTCAAAAAATCAAGAACTCCGCGATAAGAGTTTAAACTATCAAGATATATTTCGAGACTCGTCTATTACCAAAGGCATTTCGTCTATAAACAAGTCTCGATGGGGCAATTTGTAGACAATTAAATTGTCGTCGAAATAAATCGTGCCACGTGTAAATTCATGAATTAAATATTCAATTATATTTTCTATTTTATTAAATGGGATTTTATTCCTAATTAAATAGATATATATGATTAATATTTAATATAATGAATTAATGGGCTTATTGGCCACTTAAGGCCCTAAGGCCCATGCATGAAGGCCCAAAGCCCATAAAGCCCATGAAGCCCATCTCTAAAATCTATAAATAGAGGTGTTGGGGTGCTCATTATAACAACGTGAAGGAACGGAAGATTGAAGAGCATAAGAATTCTCTCTAGTATCACAAGTAGAAGAGGCGAAGAATTGGAGAGTTCAAGTATTCAAGTATCTTGAAGAATTCTATCTAACGTTCAAGTCTCCTTCAAATCTTCAATCGTTTGAGTATTCAAATCTTCAAGTATCCTTCGAATCTTCAAGTATTTGAGCATTCAAATCTTCAAGTATCCTTCAAAATCTTCAAGTATTCAAGGATCTTCAAATCTTCGAGTATTTCTTCAAATGTTCAAATATTCCTGCGAATCTTTGAAGTGATCTTCAAGTATCCAAAGAAATCAAGTTCAAAAGCTTCAAGGCATTCTTACAAATTCTAAGAATGTTCTCAAATCAAGTCAAGTTCAATGTTCAATCCAAAATCATGACTTAAGTCCTTTGGATTGGCGTCATCAAAATAAGTATTTCAAGAACCTTCGAGTTTATTCAAGAATCAAATGGAAGAGAAGAATCAGAGGATTAACTAGAGATTGCAACTCGCATAAATCTATCTTCAAATCTATCAAATTATCTTTGTAACACTTTTGTATTTTATCAAATTGAAATACAAAAATTTGTGTTTACAGGGAGTATTATTTGAATTATATTATTATGTAATTTGATCAAATATACAAAAATAAATGTAAAAGTTTTAGTTTGGAGGGCTTCATGCCTTCACCTGCCCCACCAATGACTACGAGTCTACCGCACACGTTCTTAGTCGGAGACAATGGACTATTTTAGCTTATTCCATATTGATAAAAAAATAAAAAAAATAAAAAACACTAACCTATTTTTATGTAAATATATCAATATAATTTTAATGAGATGATTTAAAAATAATTAATAAATAAAATAATATAATCATATCTTCTACCCTTCCATGCGCGGCCAACCCTTTGTCAATTCCCCCAGTCCTTTGTTAAAGTTGCGCCGCCATCACCGCCGCTGCCACCACGACCACCTGATGCCTCTCCTCACCTTCTTTCGTCTCTGCCACTGCCTCTACCATCACCACCCCACTATCTCTCCCAATGACGAATTCAGAATTTTTAAATTGGGAGTGTAAATAATAATTTCATAAGCATAAAACTAAAATATATTTAATGTTAAAAATAGTGCATCCTAAAATATTGTTAAAAATACAAAAGAAAATTACTTAACTATCTAATTTGTCTCCCGGACAGTCTTCATTTCTTCAAAACGTTTCACAACCCCGCCATTGGAAACCTGTAGAAACACATATTTCTCAAGGAAAGTAACCAAACAATTATTTAGAACTTGATCTCTCATGCTATTTTGCAACTTATTCCTGACATAAATCATTCCAAAAATTAATACCTTTAATTATATTTGAATTACCAAAAAATTGAATGAGAGAGAATTTTAAGATGGCACAGAGCAGCGTGCCTACAGCAATGAACGAAGTTGATTGTCGGAACAATAGAAGCAAAATCAATCGCCGGAATTTGGTATTTGGTAACGTCTGAAGCTGCGCATATGTTTCTATTCTTTTTTTTAATGTTGAATTCCCAATTCAACTTGTGCAGCCTTTTGTGTTTAATTAAGAATTGTTTTGATGTGATGATGGGCTAATCGTGTAAAAGAAAGAAATAATGGATGATCGGCTTTTCAAAAAATTGGGCCAATATATAGAAGTTACAATTTTAATTTGGGTAATTACACTTTGAATTGGGGGTGCATATTTTAAATTTAAAATAATTATATATAAATATTAATACTGTTTTTTTGGTTTTGTTTTGGGATGCAGTTGCACCCCCTAGTTCTATATTGGATCAGCCACTGATCTCTCTCTCTCTCTCTCGCTTAATTATCTGCCATTCGCCTCCATCGCCCGTCGCGATCTCTCTCTCTCTCTCTTTTCTTTGGGTTAAGGTGCAGATAGGCCCCTCAAGTGGAGGCCCTTAGAGCATTTCAGTCCACTTACTAACTGTGTGTGCAAATTGGCCCCCGAACTCAAAAAAACGGTGCAGATCGGCCCCTCTGACTTAACACCGTTATGGGCCGTTAGTCAAGGGGGCTATCTGCACCGTTTTTTCGGAGTTCAGGGGCTAATCTGCACCTTTTAACTTTTTAATTAATTCATCTCTCTCGCTCAAAATTTGATCGTCGTTGTCGCTGATTCAAGCTCCGGCGAGGCCGGCGGAGGGCGCCGCCCCTTTCTTTCTCTCTTGGGCCCTAAACCTCGGAGCTTGCTCGACTGCACACGCTTAGCGTCAAGGACGAGCCCTAATTCTCCCATTCCGTCGGAAATCGCCGCCGCAATATCCGGTGAACCCGCCGCCTGGCTTTTCTCGATGAGGAGTCGCCTAGCTTTTCTCGATAAGGAGTCGCCTCTTTCTCTCAAATCTGGCGAAATCCGGTGATAAAGGCCGACGATGCTCGTCGCCATCTACGCTATCGGCGTGCTGTTGAAGAAGGACGCCTTCAAATCAGAGACCATGGCCAACATGATCTCGATCTCGATTGGGGTCACAATCACCGCCTACGGCGAGGCAAAGTTCGATTCGTTGGGGGTGATTCTGCAATTGGGGGCGGTGACGTTCGAGGGAGAATTCGAGTTTTCATTTTGATTATGTGATTTTCGGGAGCAATGACGCCGATTTGGAATTCCCGATTTGGGGCTTGGGAACTTGATTTCGTGATTTTCCTCATCTGACGGCGATTGACGCCGGAAAAGTTGGTCGGAGAAGATGAGATGTGATTTTTTTTTAATGAACGGTGTGCAGATTAGCCCCTGAACTCCAAAAAGGGAAAATGTGCAGATTAGCCTCTGAACTCCAAAAAAACGGTGCAGATCGCTCCCTCTGACTAACGGCCCATAACGGTGTTAAGTCAGAGGGGGCGATCTGCACCATTTTTTTGAGTTCGAGGGTCAATCTGCACACACAGTTAGTAAGAGGACTGAAATGATCTAAGGGCCTTCACTTGAGGGGCCTATCTGCACCTTAACCCTTTTTCTTTTCTCTGCCACCAAGCACTCCCTGCATGCCATTGCTCCACCATCACAACAGTGGAGGGGCGCCGTCGTTGAGAAGAAGTGCCAACACCGTCTTCTTTTCGCGTCGCCTTTCGTGGATCTACTGCCACTTTTCTGTGCACCATCACTATATAACAATTGCAACTATTGCACACTTTTTACACGATTACACACCTTTTTGTAAAAAAAATAAAGAATTTTGCAAAAAAAGTGTGTAGTTGTAAAAAAAAGTAAATACAATTTTTCGCTACTATTACACGATTTGACAAAATTATGTAATAATGAATTTTGCACTGTTACACGATACAAGGATATTTTGGTAATATAAATTATTATTTTCATATTTTGTTTTACTATGTACTTTTGATTGGAATATGGTGCTACCTCTTCATAGTTGTGTTTAAATAAATTAGAACAACTCACTCAAAATAATACCCCCTCCGTCCCAACAAATATGAGGTGTATTTTCTGGGTCGTCCCAATAAAGATGCGTTGTTTCTTTTTGTGGTAAAAATGAAGCAATTTAAAGTCTTAATTAATAAAATTAATTACACTCCTTATGAATTAAAAGACAAAACAATTAAAAAAAAGTAACTATATTTTTTTATCTTTTATTTATTAGTTATCTTTATAATACGAAAGTGACTATTTTTTTTAGACTACGAAAGTGACTATTTTGATGCACAAAATTTCAATTTGCTCCAGCACACCATGTACATGGATCTTAGTACCCGACCTACGACCCATCATTTATATAATGTGTAAGTGACGGTTCTTTTAGAGGTGACCGTTTTATATGCATGTGTTAAGAGTGGTAGATTGGTTAATGTATGAATTCGAAGGTTTAAAATTTGAGTTTACCGTCACACAATCTTTAAATTATTTATTCATTTATATAGAAAAAGAATACTTCCTTCGTTTACGAGAAGAAGTCCTAAGAGAGGTGGACACAAACTTTAAAAAAAAATATTTGTTTATTTACTAAGTGGAAGAAGTTAATGAGAGAAAGAACAATGCAAATTAAAAATTGGTGAGTCCATGAATGACATTATGTGTAAATAAGTGGGAATCTTAAGGGTAATAGTTAGTGAGATTATTTACAAAAGATAGGTTTAGACATATTGACATATTATCGTGGACGAACGAAAATGATAAATTATGACTTTTTTTCATGGATAGAGGAAGTAACATGTATGCATGTGTTAGTCTAGCGGTAAAGTACTTAATATTTGAGGCGAAAAGACATAGGTATATCTTTAGAATTTTGTTCAAAAATAAAGAAAAAGTAACTATTTTTATGAATAAAATTCTTAAAATTATTTATTCAACAACAAAGAAAAAGTGACTCTTATTATGAATAAAAATGAACGAGTTGGACGAAAAACAAAATTTAAATATATATACTAACACACAAAGTCTATATATATATATATAATAGAGAAGGTCTCTTGTGCAAAAGTCTGTACAGTATGGACCACTCACATAGACATGAGATATGAGCATCGCACAAACGCTTGTACAAAATCATTTGTGTAAATAAAATCATCATATGAAATTATATACAGAAATCTGAATACATAATTTTTTCCTACTCTTCTTGTTAGCTTAATAGTGTACTAGTCTTGGTAGCTTAATAGTGTGGATCGTGAAGATGAGAACAAATAGTTGGAGTCACGGGTGGTTGGAAGAATCATCACAAGATAGCATAGAGAAAAGTAAGCAAACAAACAAGGCGTAAACATATTCTGCTGTCGCCTCTCAGAAAAATATATGCATCCATTGGCTTTCTAAGTATTCGCTTGAATCCCCACCACTTTCATACAAATTAAATCAGTTCATTCAAAAGTATTATATTTCCACAAACATCCAAATATCGTATTATCTGTTCAATAACTCTCCGCCAGAGAAATAATGTACGCCCCAATAAATATCAGATATAATTAATGTTTTTTTTTTGTACAAAAAAAGCATCCTATATAATGTGCCGGTGGTGTTAGATATCCCTCACTTTCGGACGTATTTAATCTCTTCGTTAAGCATTTTTTTCATATATATCTTAATTATGATGTAATTACATGTGCACAGTTTATACGTGGACTATTTATTTTTTATTTGTATTTATTTTTTGTTTGGCGGTAGTCACACAAATAAAACTCTATTCGTTTGATTTAGATAGTTCATTTTATTTTTCACAAATATTTAGAAAATATAATTATTCTTTAAAAAAATAGTATGTAATTTATATGTAATTGTTCTACTTTGTCAATATTTATTGTTCCACATATTATCTTCACAAACATTAAAAAAAGTCATTTTAATAAAAGAAAATTTTGAAAAATAAAGAAAGTAGATTATAATATGGCATTGATCCCAAAAAAGAAATACTGGAAACTAATTTTCTAGAACAAATTAAGTATAATATTGATCACATTATATTTTTTTTCAATATTTTATAATATTTCAATTCAGTATAATGGTTCTTTCCACTTTCATAGCTCATAAGATATCATCATTAGTAGGGATGACAGTGGATCTTGGACCTGGCCCAAATTGATCATGAATTGAGATCCGTTTTTCAGGATCTGGATCTTAATTTTTTGGACCACACGGATCTGGATCTCAATATTTAAAATGAATTTGGATTTGGATCTTGAAATTTTAGATCTGGATCCGACCCATGGATCCGTTTTATTTAATATATATTTTATATTTATTTTATTAATAATATTAAATATATTACAAATTAAAAACAATACATTATGTCTTAAAAGAAACCCTAAATTCTCCTACAGTAGCTGTACCATGGTCCATGGATGATGGAGATTTTTTTTTCTTAGGAAATGTAATTTGGAAGACTTGTTATCATTGACTTGAGTATTGAGATTTGTTTATTTTGAATTTTTAGTGACTTATTTTTATATGTTGAAACTTTGTATTGCGTGAATATGTTTTGTACAATATTTTTTATGATGAAACTAGATATTGTTGATTTTGTGACGTTTTCTTTAAATTTAATTTAAAAACAGTAGATCCATGGATCAGGACCCGTGGACCCGCGGATCTGACGGATCTGTATCTGGATCTCAAATTTTCAAATTCATTGAATCTGGGGCGGATCTGCATCCCATAAATTAAAATGGATTTGGATCTGGATCTGATATTGATGAGATCTGATCCAAATTCGGCCCGCTGCCATCCCTAATCATTAGGCAAGTGAGAAAACATATCTTCTATTTCTTTTTACACAAAAACTTGGGTACAACGTGGTGTACCGTACAATCGAGTTGGCTCGCGCCTAACATAATGTTATTTATAAGATTCAGGTCAGGATACGAGTTTGGATCAAAGTGCGGGTCATGGTATAAATGAGGGTGCAACCTGATTGTATGGTACATCCAGTTGTACCCAATACCACCTCTTATTTTTAAAGGAAAATAACAAATTCTTACAAGTTTTATATTATACTTTTTTTTAAGTTAATATTAAAAATATAGTTCGAACTTTAATATTATGGCGACTTTTTAGTTCGAATATATTTATAAAAATTACAAATAAAGTCTAAATTTATTTATGTTGTTCAATTTATAATTTGAGTCAAAATTTCGGTCAATTGACGGGTGACGTGGGTCCCCGAAGGCCGACTTGACAATAAAAAAAATTACATTAAATTCTTTATCCCACATCAGTTCCAAAATGTCATATTTTACATCAGATTAAAATCTAAACTCTTAAGTGAAACAATGATATTTGAGAGTTGATGTGGTGATAAGAAATTTGATGTAATTTATTTTATTTTATTTTATTTGCCAAGTCAGCTTCCGGCAAGCCACGTCACTTTTAGTTGGTTGGAATTTTGACTCTGACTATAAACTGAATTAAGTGATAAGTTCAGGCTATATTTCTATTTTTTGTAAATATAAAGTCACCATAAAATCAAAGTATGGACTATTTTTTAATAATCACCTTTTTTTATACAGTGGAAACCTGCAACTACTACTACTACTGATGCATTACAGATAAATTTCATTTTTGTGTAATAGCTAGAAAATTACACAAAAGAGGAAAAGCTTTGTACCCAAAATATGTAAAAAGCTACTTTCTTTTTCCAGGCGGTTATTTATAAAATGCCTTACTTCGAAATAATTTATCGAAGTTCTAAACTGCTATTAAAAGACTTCATATTTGTGATTAACATTTTCCAGTTTAAGGAGTCTATCAAACAAATTCTGAGTCCAAAAATAAATTGGGATTTCTTTAGAGAAACACTACCCATGTGATACTGTATACTCCATAAAGTATTAATTGAAAAAAAATCCAAATACCTTTTGAGAAACTTACAAGTTCAGATATATATCACAAGTTATTTTCAAGAATTTATAAGCTGAGATTGACACTCTTGTAGTAAAATATACTCTTGAAGACAATGACATCCCATCCGCGATCCTTCTTTAGCAAAATTCCAACTCTCTCTGTCTCTCTCAATATGTATAAGATTGCAAGTTCACCTTGCTGTACGCAATTAATCTCGTACCGGTTTCAATATAAACCGAGCAATAATGTAATAAATAAATATCTTATGATTTTCCTAACAAAAGACCTTTCTTAGTTGTAGTAGGTGTGCATAAATCTGAGTATTAGTTACAGTCTTACCTTAAACTCCAATATTTTTCGACCACATTTCTACTCTTGTACCTCCATTTCTTGTTGATCATTTGCCACAGTTGTTGGATCCCAGAGCTGATCAACAATGAAGAATTCATTGATGCTTGCTAAACTGTTACCGACGATGCTTGTACTGCAACTATGCGGATACGTCGTGTGCAAAGAGTGCACCAACACTCCAACTCAATCGCACACTCTGAGATACCAGCTGCTGACATCCAAGAACGAGACGTGGAAACACGAGGTGCTCTCACACGACCATCACCTCACGCCCACCGATGATGCCGTGTGGTCGAGCTTGTTTCCCAGGAAGATGCTGCGAGAGGAGGACGAGCACACTTGGGCCATGATGTATCGCAAAATCAAGAACTCCGGCGGAGCCAAAGGCTTGCTCAATGAGGTGTCGTTGCACGATGTGAGATTGGACCCCAATTCCTTACATGGGAAGGCTCAACAGACTAATCTAGACTACTTGCTCATCTTGGATGTCGATAGCCTGCTCTGGAGTTTTCGCAAGACTGCAGGTTTGGACGCTCCCGGCAAGCCCTACGGCGGCTGGGAATCGCCGGACATGGAGCTTCGCGGCCACTTTGTCGGTATCCTCCTACATTTCTTCATTCATATATATACATATACTCTGTCTGTTCTGTTCTTGAGATTCATTCCGAGAGTTGAGTGAAATTTATTTGATTATATAAATTGAAGGACACTATTTGAGCGCGTGTGCACAAATGTGGGCTAGTACTCACAATGAGAGCCTCAAGCAGAAAATGGATGCCGTAGTTTCTGCTCTATCAGCATGTCAGCAGAAAATGGGAACAGGGTATCTTTCTGCTTTCCCCTCGGAGTTCTTCGACCGTTTTGAAGCTATAAAATACGTTTGGGCGCCGTATTACACCATCCACAAGGTATTACTGTCTACTGCATTTAGCGTTGTGTAAGAAGGTCTGACGGGTCAAGATCAGTCACACGGTTTTCATGTTTTAAGTGCTCGTTTAAGTGCTGGTCCTCATAGTTCCCAACTTTGATAGATATTGGCAGGGCTTTTGGATCAGTACACTCTGGGTTGCAATGAACAAGCTTTGAAGATGGCTATATGGATGGTTGAGTACTTCTACAACCGGGTGCAGAATGTGATAGCCAAGTACACAATCGAGAGGCATTGGACGTCGTTGAATGAAGAAACTGGAGGCATGAACGATGCTCTATACAAATTGTACAGCATAACTGTGAGCTTCACTGATCTATTGTGTGCTCTACCTTTCCATATTAAGTCTGTGGAAAGCATTCATTGGTGATGTTGTTTTGCAGGGTGATCAGAAGCACTTGACATTAGGCCATCTGTTTGATAAGCCATGCTTTCTAGGAATGCTAGCTATTAAGGTATTTCATCCAATAACACTCCATTTTATACTAACATACATGATAAATATGATTTCAACATTGGAAAAGTTTATGTATATAGCCATGATCTTGATGTTTTTTCAGTCACAGATTAATACAATCTTCTTATTTATTTAGGCTGATAGCTTATCTGGTTTTCATGCCAACACTCACATTCCCGTGGTTATTGGATCTCAAATGCGGTATGAACTCACAGGCGATCCATTATATAAGGTATTATAGTTTATGGACAAAATAAAACAGAAACTGTATTAATAATTTCCCTTTTATTGATATCACCTTTCAAGCATTTTTCACTCTCATCACACTTTGATCATCTGTCATAAATTTTGAAATAAATGGCTGGGAATTTGGAACAAAAGCAGTTCTTAATCATCAAATTTAGAATTCAAATTACTAAGGTATAGAAGGCTACTGTCCATTTAAAAACATTGAGGTTTCTCTATGTCTGCCAGGAAATAGGAAGATTCTTCATGGATACTATTAACTCCTCTCATAGCTACGCCACGGGAGGAACATCTGTGAGCGAGTTCTGGTACGGACATCAAAAATCCGAATCAGCATGTTCATAAGTCCTATTTCCCCTTGAGTGACTGCTGTGCCACTAATTAAAGTAACAAACCTGTCTGTATTTCCCTCTTTGATTCTGTCTAGGTCTGATCCAAAGCGTCTAGCTGATACACTGCAGAAGGAGACTGAGGAGTCTTGCACGACTTACAACATGCTGAAGGTGTTGTCTATTTACTATGTTTTAGTTTCTAATAGTGTAATATCATATAGATATGTAATGGATGTAACTAAAATGGTGGTTGTGAACCTATAGGTTTCGCGGAACCTGTTCAGATGGACGAAGGAGATGGCGTATGCAGATTACTACGAGCGAGCTCTAACTAATGGTGTGTTGAGCATCCAAAGAGGAACTGAGCCTGGGGTCATGATCTACATGCTACCCTTAGGCCCTGGTGCTTCCAAGGCCCTCACCTTCCACAAGTGGGGAACGAAATACGACTCTTTCTGGTGCTGCTACGGCACAGGTACAAGCAAGAAAACAGGATTTGGTGTTTCCTTGTGAAGCTTTGTTTTATTTTATCATGTTCTTTCTTGGCAATAGGAATTGAATCATTCTCAAAATTGGGAGATTCAATATACTTCGAAGAGGAAGGAAATAGTCCAGCTCTTTACATAATACAATACATAAGTAGCTCTCTCAACTGGAGATCGGGAAAACTCACCCTCAACCAGAAAGTAGAGCAAGTTGTTTCGTGGGATCCACGCCTTCAAATCACGTTTACTTTCACCTCATCAGAAGAGGTATGTATTTCTGATGCAAAACTTGACAAAGAACTCAAACCACAAGAAAGTTGCCTTATTGCTGTACATCTTTCACCTCTAGTCGAATTTGGACTGAAAAACTAGGTATCTTTTCACTTGTTTTCTCAGCAAACAGCAAATGGAACATCTACTTTGAACTTCAGAATACCTCTCTGGACAAATTCTAAAGGCGCAAAGGCAATGCTCAACGGCCAAAATCTGCCCCTACCATCCCCTGGTGAAAATCATTTAGGCCTAGTAACTTCTCAAATAGATATATATATATATATATATATACATATACCTTAATAACTTAAGAAATTTTTTCATTTCATTGCTCAATGCAGGCAGTTTTCTATCAGTCTCAAGAAACTGGAGCCCTGGTGACAAAATTACTTTCGAGCTGCCTATAAGTCTAAGGACAGAGGCAATCAAAGGTATAAATGTAAACCAACCAAAACTTTTGTATCTGCCTTTGTGCTAACAAGTATTCTTGATGATCTTTAGATGACAGGCAAGGATACTCTTCGCTTCAGGCAATATTCTACGGCCCCTACCTCCTTGCCGGCCTTTCTCAGGGCGACTGGGACATTAATGCAAAATCGGCCACTGCATTTGCAGACTGGCTCACTCCGATCCCATCTGAGTACAACTCTCAATTGATATCTCTGTCTCAAGGACCCGATGCAGCGATACTCTTTGTCTCAAACTCAAACAACACGATAAATATGGCAAACGTGCCTCTCAGAGGAACCAATGCTGCTGTAAGCTCAACTTTTCGCTTCATTTTGAAAGATGGTGCTCTTGGAAACTTTACAACGCGATCAGATGCTATTGACAAACTAGTTGTGCTAGAGCCGTTTGATCTTCCTGGCATGGCTGTCATGCATCATGGAGAGGGGAAGGCTCTACGAGTAGCACATTCAGCTGAGGGTGATGGAGCTGTGTTTCGCCTCGTTGCTGGACTTGATGGGAAAGATTCAAGTGTCTCCATGGAGTCTAAGGATCAGAAAGGTTGCTTCGTTTGCAGCGGCGCTGACAAGAGCGTCAAGCTCAGCTGCAGAAGCTCTGGATCACCAGATGATGGATTGTTCAAACAGGCTGCAAGTTTCACTATGAGACAAGGATTCAATCAGTATCATCCTATCAGTTTTGTGGCAAAAGGGATGCAAAGGAATTTCCTTCTGTCTCCATTACTTAGCCTTATGGATGAATCTTACACAGTTTACTTTAATATACATTCATGATTTGGGAGCGAGGTCAAATAAATTCAACTTCTCAAAGGTACCGTGAAAATACGTTGAACATAAAAAAATAGTGAAAAGAAAACAGCAAGTTTCTAGTGACTGATTTATGATGCATCTCATGTCCTAGTTAATCATATCGTATTCATGTTTCAACTTTTTTCTCTTATTATCATAATGTCTTTTTCAATTATGTCACAACTTTTTTTTGTTAACGTTGTACACACTACAATATTTTTTCAATAATGTCACGAGGCATGAATTTTTGCATTGAAAAACTCACGTGGTATGTCAGATCAAATCTAAGTAACACGTAATCTATATATTAATAGAAAAAGAGCCTAAAACATCCTAATACACAACTTGTGGATTGCATATTTTATCCCTGTTACATATTTTATATTATATATTTATAAAAAATATAAATCTATTTGATATATATTACTATAGGGGAGCGCTCCAATGAGACCCTCTATTTTTAGTGAGACCTGAGGCACGATCGCGTGCGTTTATTTCATCAATGCTATGGCTGATATTGTATCTAGAGGGAGAATTTTTTTTCTCAGGGTTCGAATCCTGGAGGGAGCGAAATATTTTAAATTTCATTATTCATCAGTATATACTGCATTGTTCATCGGTATATATTGTCTTGTTCATCAGTTTATATGTCTTATTCATTATCAATTTTTAAAATTTCGTTATTCATCAATATATATTGTCTTGTGGCCCTTGTTCATTAGTATATACGTCTTATTCATTGTACTCAGTGTCTCACGAAAAATAGGGGGTCTCACTATAGCGCGCCCCTATTACTATATTCTAAGATATCTCTACTTTATTTCGGTCATCAAAATCCTTATAGTTGTAGGCCTATGCGGTCTTTGTTTTTTTTTTTTTTAATATTTTGTTAAGATGTTTAAATTGAATATTAGTTCCACGCTCAAAAATTTATTAAATGCGTTACATAGAGACCTATATGTATTATTAAATTGAAGTTTTATATAAAAAAGAAAATAAAAACCCTTGAAAGCACAAGAACGCAGACTAGGAGCCGGAGACTCAAAAAAGAGCTCGTCAAAAAACAGAGAAAAAAAAAAGCAAAAAAAGCTAAAGGCTAAAAGATCAACTAGCAGTATGGAAAACCCATGCTGGTGTGGAAATTGTCTAACTCCATTTCATCTGCCCAACGGCCATTCGAAATATTATCCGCAAGCTAGCCTTTAAAGTTAATTTTATAATGGGTAAATCAAATCCTATTAGGAGCAGGCCTCTTTGGTTTTCGTTTTCCTTAAACAATATCTTCAAAGCATTCTTCTCGTGCCTGAATCAAAATCCTCATCGGTCATCAAAATCTTATAGCAGCAACCCTCTTCGGTCGCCGGCGAAACCATCAAAATCCTAATTAAGCATTCTCCACACAACATCATATTATAAGCTCCGACACTCCACTCGCCGGCGATTTGCGAGCATCCATATTCGCACTGCGTGTCACCTTCCTCATCGACCTCCCTCGCGACGTTCTGAAGTCCGTCTGCAATCGTCCGTCACCGTGTTCTGGTTTGTACTTCTCTTTTTTGCTTTATCTATGTACTAATTTCATGCCATGCTATTGTATATCTAGTGTGTGCATCGGCATGTTATTTATTTAGCTCACTTCATTGGCTCAACAAAATTTTTTGATCCAACAAAAAACAAAACCTCAAGCCGTCTTTGGCTTTGGCTTAATGCACCACCTTCGCTCGTGGTAGTGCGGATAATATCACCTGTATCGTTGTCAAGTTCCACCACGAGAAAACCCAGAATAATTGATCACTTGTTGGTTGTGATTTGTTTATTCATTGGTTTGTTCGTATATTTTGATTTGTAAGTTGTGGTGGTGCATGTGTAACTTGATGCTCATAAAAAGGTGTTTTCTCTTGGTGAAGTAGTTTTGTTTAATAAACGAGGTTAGATTTTTTAGTCGTGTTTGCCCCTTTTTTTTCCTTTGACGTAAGTGGCGCCACAAATTAATTAGGGTAAATATCATGAAAACCCCTGAACTATACTCATTTTATCAAAAATATTCTGAAACTTTCGAAATATTCTCTAAACCCTCAAACTATCAGGTTTTTATCAAATATATCCCGCATTTATTTTTCAGTTACCAAAAACGTGACGTGGCTCGCCGGATGCCACAATGTAATTTATATTCTATTTTTTTTAAATGACATGGAAAAAACGACTTCGTTTCGTACCATATTCTACCGTGTTTATCCCTAATTCTAGGTTATTAGTATGAATTTCAAACACGATAGGAGTCAATTTTAAATTTCATAGTGAATTTTTTTAAAATAATATGGTACGAAATGACCTCGTTTTTGTCATTGCATTTAAAAAAACAGAATATAACTTACATTGTGGCACCCGGCGAGCCACATCACATTTTTGGTGATCGAAAAATAAATGCGGGATATATTTGATAAAAATCTGATAGTTTGAGGGTTTAGAGAACATTTTGAAAGTTTCAGGGTATTTTTGATAAAGTGAGTATACTTCAGGGGTTTTTGTGATATTTGCCCAATTAATTATAATACTTAAGACAAGTTAACAAGGCTTTTGCTTTGGGTGATAAATTGAAGGATCATATGATTCAATCTTACCTTGTTAATTCCATCATCCTCTCATCTTTTATTGATGACTAGTATTACCATTCGTGCGATGCACGATGAACATTGAAACTAAACAACATATTTAAATAAATAAATATAAATATTAAATAAAATTAAAATATATTTTTAATATAAATAAACTAAAACAATCCACGCCCGTCAATTATTTAATAAAATCCTGAATTTAAAAATATAAAATTTCAACTCTGTATAAAGTGTAATGATAATTAAAGTTATTAAATAAATGAAAAAAATCAATAATAAAAATTAGCATTAGACATTATTATCATCGAGTAGTATATACGTCATAATAAATAAATAAGTATTTTCATACAAAAATATATATATAAAATTGTAAAATTTTAACAAAGAGATAAAATAAAATATTTTAACTTTTAATTTATTTCATAACTTAATCGTTTTAACTTCATTTTTCATGATTTTTTTTACTATATTAAATTTAAAATGTGCATATTTTTTTAAAATAAAATAATGTGATAATGATTAGAAAAGAATTAAAATATAAAAAAATAGTGAAAAATTGGTGGGAGAAGAGAGAAAAAAGAGAGAGGGAATAAATGGAGGGGAAAAGCCATTTTTTATATCAAATTAAAGCTATTTTCATAATCTTTAATTTGATATGTATATTAAATATTTAACATTAATCAAATTATATTACAATTGAAACGAAAAAAGAGAAAAAGAAGAAAAAAAAAACATGCAGGGTTGAGTGTGAATTGTGAAAAAAATAGGTATTATGGAGTATTAAAAAATCCATTTTAAAAAAATTACACTAAAAAGTATCTGTTAAAATTATCCTTTTGTATATTATATAAATATAGATATAAATTGATGTCATATATTTGCTATGAACAAAAGAAATTAAAATTGAAAATAAAATTAAAATAAAGCTAATTAAATAAAATCGAAAGATTAGAAAGATGTAGAACATAAAATAAATCAAAACATAAAAGAAAAAGGTGGAGTAGAAAGAAAAATGAGTGGAACACGTAATTTTTGCATACTTGCTAAAAAATAGGAAGTAGTTACAAAAAACTGGTTTTTAAAATTTGGTGGGAAAAAATGGCCGTTAAACTGCCTTTTTATATATTATATAGATTATGTTACCATCTTAAAGAATTGAAGATAGAATTGATATTTATTTCATTACTTATCTCATATAAAAGTTTTCAAGGTAAGCTATCCGTGTGATTTTTGGATGTCTTTAAAACGTATAGGGCTAACAATAGTATGAAGTTATAATGATAACATACCCCACTATACTATTGCCAATACTGGTGCATTTCTGCCTCATAATATCCGGCCTCTCTAAGAATCGGCATCGAAGAACGAGGCGGCTCAGTCGGGTATGCTGAACTAGTGCCCTGCTTCTCCCACGAGTAGCGCGGACCCGCATAAGAACTCAACTCACTGAATGGCGTCAAGTGTTGGACACCCATGCACGGAGTCTGCACATCCCCAAAAGTAGTCGGGCCACCAAAAGGATCATGTTGCCACTGTGGGGTGTGCACATCATCACCGATAGGATGTCCCGCCTCCCGTGCAGTGGACTCGTGTGCAGGGGATCGGTGATGCGATGGGGCCTCCGAGGATGCACACGTCGCCGGATCAGAGTCGGGCTCAGGCGTGGGCTCGCATCTCCTCTCTGAGTGAGATCGTGGAGCAGGTCTGGCACATGAATATCAGTGCTATGCGAGCATCGACAACGCATAAACTCCAATTTCTCCTTGAACCAATTCTTTATCCTCGTGAATAGGCTCTCCTCCACATTCCTCGCTATCCGGCCCTCACTCTCACGCATCATGTGCTGCATGTGTTGCCAATCCTGCTCGCTCCACTGTGATGGCGCATGAGCACTACTCTCTCCCCCGTACCTGGGCCTCGAGGCTCTGTGACTGTGAGACCTCCAACCGGACTCTACGGGGCGATCTCCGCCGCTCTGCTCGTGATGGATGTTGCTCGATGAGGTGTCCACTACTAGTCATCTCAGGCGCTTGCCAGAACCTGCCTCGAACTGCGACGTCGTGGATCATGCTTAATAGAAGCCTCGTTGTGGTCCCTACCACTGTAGTGCGGCCGAGCCTACCTATGGTCGAAGACTCTCGAAATTGAAAATTGGATGCCTAAATCATCATTGACGCCTGCCATTGATAGCTAGTAATGCGTCGTGGCCTCGTACTCATCGGGCCTCATCTCGTAAATCCTGATGGCTTACAATAAAAAAATATGTAGTTGAAGATTAATATTCATAAAATAAAATATTATTAACAAATAAACACGTAAATTATTACCTCTGTCTCAAATAAAGGCTGTAACTCTTCTGTGTTGCTCTTCAAGAACGTCCACTTCTTGCATCTAGTGTATCTCCCCGCATTACATATGGCCACGGCTTAGGCCAAGCCGGGAACAACCTCCAACGAATAGGGCCCAAGAAGGACCGTAGAAGTGGTACTTGATGCCTTTTTTAATTTTCTTCATCATGTAGTTCAAGGACCTATACGCGTACGATCTCCAAGGAAATATGGAAAACACCGTCAAGTCCTCCACTAAAGCCCAAGTCCAGGGCTCCACGGGTCGTGGCAAGTCCACTCCCAAAAAGAAATGCGTGTAGCACCAACAAGTGGGCCACACGGAGGTATATCCCGCCGTCGGAGTCCACCACTCGCTGGAGCGGGTCCAAAAATCTATCTCTTAACACTTGGACTGTCATATGCTGCCCGCCGCAAAATCGTCTAAACGCTACAGCCCCACTCAGATCGTGCTCAACCAAATGATCAAAAGAATCTTCCTCAAAGGTCAATCCTATCACGAGAGCGAAATCTCTCGCGGAAAAGCAAACCCTCTTCCCATTGATGTAGAACCAGATGTCATCATCCTTGCCGTCGTCTCTTGTCTTAAGATGACGAGAGATAATATGGTGCAATGCCATGTTACACTTGTGGCCCGGCGCCCAATCCAACAACATACCAAAGCACCCCTGCCTGAACGTGTTCTCCAGTGCATCACTCTGAATGTCCTTTAGTTTCTCCTCTACTGTCGACAGGTACTAGGTCATATAGTACTACTGATCTGAGTACCTGGACGATTGATCGTCTCGGACCTCCAATAATAGATAATCTCCTATTACATACCAAAAATAGCTCAATTTACAAAACATAATTAATTAACTAACACCCACTAAAAATAATGCATAATTAATTAATAAATCACTCGAAATATAATTAAAAAATTAAACAATTATAAATAACCTACTAGCCGCCTAAATTTATTTTTTTAGAGCACTAGCCGCCTGTGCTCTAGGGTGGGCGGCTAGTGCTCTAAAAAAATAAATTTAAGCGACTAGTTGGTTAATTAAGCTTGTTTAATTTGAATTTATATTTATGCAATTTTTCCATTCTAAATTTCGTGAAAAATTATTTTATGCGTAATACAGTAAATCCACAAAACTAATATAAACCTCAATTTATTCGTTATAATCTCCCTACCAAATTAACATATAAAGGACCTAATTAAACTAATTCTCTCAAATTATGCATATGTATACACGAATTGTCTCCAATAAAATTTTAAATAAATTCACCAAACAAACTAAATATCCCTATAATCGATACCAACATATTTTAAACTCATAAGTTGCTAAGATGCTTCAAATAAATCCAACAAACTAAATAATATCCCTATAATCGATACCAAATAAATCCACGAATTATAATGACAAAATTTAAATAAATACATGAATTGTCTCTATACACTAAATAAATCCAACAAACTAATATCCCTATAATCGAAATACCCGCACAATTTCCACTCATTAAACAATATCATGAAATCCTCAAACTAACATTTAATTCGCATTTTCGTCAATATCACAATATTAAAAGGTAGAATACTTATTTGATTTGAAGAAGAAGTCATACCGTGAATGGTTTGAAGAAGAAACAATAGCCGTGAATTCTTCTATCTATCTGTCTCTCAAAACACTGCAAATTTCATAGAGCAAAAAAGGTATATCATGACAATTATTTTCGATAATAATTTGCAAATAAACAAGAGCGTAAGCTTACCTCACCAACAATGGGACTACCCGACAACTCGAGTTCGTGAATTCTTCTCTCTCTCTCTCTCTCTCACACACACACACAAATGCCGTGAATTCTCTCATCTCTCTCAACTTGTCGCCGTTTTTGAATGTATGCGGCTTATGAGAAGCCAAAACCATTATTTAACCTAAACTCTAATTAATGGGCCCTACCCCCTTTACCACTTATCAAAATTTCAATTTTTGGTCAAATAAATCCCACAAAAGCCGTGTAGTCAATCTGCCAAGCCGTGAAATTCCCCCAACCCGTGAAGTTTGCTGCAAAGACATGAGATTCTCACCCTATAAAGCTGCCTTATAGCCGTTGCAATTGCCCAATCACCCATGTCTTTGACTTAGGTCTTCAAATATAAAAAGATAGAACAAAACAATAATAGGAAGGCTAAAAATTCCCATTTATGTATATTGTGATATAAAAAAATATCATGAATAAAACGGATAAACAACCCGTCAGTAAACCTTAGCCGTCGGCTCTAGCCGCACGGGGTTTCTTCTCCGCGGCTAGGGAATCCGGCTTATAAATTATGGTGGCTAGTTGTGTGGTAAGATCTATAATGTTTTATTGTTTCATAATATACGAGTTTAGAATTTTTTTTTATCAAATATTTGCTATTATTTTATGTGTTACGCTATTATTTCATGTTCAATTAAATAAACTCAATAAATTGAGACTTGTTACCCCACAATAAACCAAATTTTGTCAAACTCCTTCTCTCACATGTACTTCTTTTTTAGAAAATATATTTAAAAAAAAATAAATACAAAATTAGGTCACGTTTGTGTGTAATAAAACATTAATACGAAGGTTGAAAAATTCAAATTTAAACTAGTGTGAGCGGCTAGGGTTTACTGAAGGCTAGTTGATCCATTAGCTTCAGCATTTTTTTTGGTTTCACAATATACTTAAATTTGAATTTTTCAACCTTCGTATTAATGTTTTGTTACACACAAACGTGTCCTCATTTTTTCAAACTTAAGGCATTGTAGAGTTACAAAGTGACGTGACTTTACAATAAATACACATTTATCAGATTTTGTACATTTTTTAACTACCTATCTTACACAATTGTACTTGTGTAAGAAAAAATGTAAGAACTTTTACAAAAAACCATGCAAACCTATCAACATCAATTGTGCTTTCGGTAGTTTTGTAAGACATATTATATGAGTGAGTAGTTTTGTAAGACATGTTATGAAAGTGGGTACTTTTAATTCCAACCCAATAAATTATACTCCTTCCGTCCCACTTAAATTGGCACACTTGCCTTTTTGTTTGTCCCACTTAAATTGACACTTTCCTAAAATAGTATGTGGTCCCTACTTTCTCTACACACATAAAATAAGTGAACTCTACCTACTTTGCACTCTTAACCATTTATTCTTAATCTATGTGCTCAACTCAAAAGTGTCAATTTAAGTGGGACGGAGGGAGTATATTTATAAAATAATACTTATAACATATCATTTAATATTATATACAGGTGTTCCGATGTTAATGATGCATTAGCAAAGAGACAAAAGATAGAACAAGTAAAGGAAGTTACTCTTAAAGATCTTATAGTCATAGACAATCAACATTTATTATTACAGGTACTACATTTCAATAAATTCACGACGCATTTCAAAAGTACATAATCGACTATTTCTATAATATATTATTTTTTGTCGTATATTAGGGTGTTTCGTATTGCTTTACGAGAATTATTGACAAAGTTGAAAATAACGCAACAATATAGTATGATTCTTGTAAAAATTGCAATACATCGTTCTCCAAAAATGATGAGAGTGCAATATGCAAAAAATACAATAAAAAGTTCTTGAGACGTCGCCCATGTAAATATCAAATTTAAAACTACTACCAATTGAAAAGGATATAGTGTAGAAACATCTTTTCTTTCTTTTTTAAAAATGAAAATCAATTTTTTTAAAATAGTCATTATTAATATTATATAAATATATAAATTAAATACTGACACAATAGCAAAAATATATTATTTTTTTTCATTTTTATAATTCTAGATACAAAATAACAATAAATGTTATACAAGACGACTGCAATGCACATGTTACATTGTTCGATCAAGTGGTAGATGTATATGTAGGATGCTTTGTGGATGAATATATTTCTTCAATCAAAGAGGTAAATTAAGAGTTCTTACTTAAACACTTACTATAATTATATATTTTCATAGGGTGAAACAAACTCCATATACTATACAGGATTAAGCACACAATGACACAAGCGTACACAGAAATGCGCTTTATGACGATGCTCAAGTCTATAAAAGTCGACCAACGGGGAATCTCAATGCAATCCAAAAGACGCAACCAATGGAAAGCATCAATGTTGGAGAAATAGAAGAAAAGTCAACTCAAGAGGAAGAAAAGAAATATTCACTCGAGAAATCAAAGAAAATAATAGCGTCTAGAAAGAAAAAATCTACGTTGCAGCCTACGAACCGCAAAAGAAAAAAAAAGAGTGGCCAAGAAAAAAAGTTTGATGACTACATTGATATTACAAGTGACGACGATCTGCTGCTGAAGAACATTATGTTGCAAACCAAAAATAAGAATAAACGGTCCTCAATCGTCAAAATCAAACAAGAAAATATTTAAATTCGTCTTGCTCCGTACTTAGATAATTTATGATGTTTTTCATAGATCTTTTTGTATTTTTATTTATAGGTATATTATGAATATTACTTTGTTACATTTAAATTTATTCATTAATAGTTTCATTGATTCCTTTTTGAAATTTCAATTAGTCAAATGAATAAGTCAATTTAATAAATACAATTAATTAATAAAAATATTCAAAACTATATAACAATATCTATTTATTTTTATTTACATAGTATAAAATCACATGTGTTAAACGTGCATCGCACATTCTTACTGCTAGTACTAAAATAAAAAGAGCCTTAGGCACAACACGTGAATTGCCTATTTTACCCCTATTATATATTTTATTCTAAGGTTATTTTACATATTATATATTTATAATAATATATCTATTCATTAGATATTACACTAAATCTATATGATATATTTATAGCTATCGATAAGGCTTATAATAAATATATTTATCCAATAAATTATATTTAGTAAAAGCAATTAATTAATAGATTTTCTAAAAAGATTATTGTATGAGATAATAGAATTAAATAGGCCAAATTATTAATTAAAAAGTTAAATATAATAAATATTTTATTTTTTATTTTATCAAATAAAAATAATATTAATTATGCGTACAACGTACGCTCTTTCTGTTAGTTTTATAAAACATGTTGAATCAATCACACATATCATGTCAGGTAGAGGATATGCGGGGGTTGACTGCGGTGTGGTTCCCCATTCAAATGTGAACACGTGTCTTGTTTTTTTTTTTTTCCTGGAGAATTACAAGAGACATATAATTGTGTTTTTTTTTTTAAGAATTACAAGAGACATCTAATATATAATCAAATAAGCAATTCGCACGCATGTGAGACATCTACACCACATAAAGGTGGAAAAAACAACCGCACGCAGGCGGAACACTACCACACAAAGGTGGAAACACAAAAGTGGGAAAACTATCCGCATGTAGGCGAGATTGAATCCAAGACCTCTCATAAAGTAGAATTTTTGATTGCCTCAACTTTGCCACTTGAGCTAGGCCTCATCGGTGTGTCTTGGTTTTTTTATACTGTAGCTTTGCATATTTTCATAAACCAGGCCATTTATTTATTTATTATTTATCTTGATTGGTAACAAATGTATGCATCTCCATTGTCCGTCATTGTAAGCGCATCTGTGTATGTTACGATATTCATGCTTTAGTATTTATTCACGATAAACAATTACTCTTTTAGGATCAATTCATTCACATGGACTTGTTATAAGGACGAAAGATCCCCAGTTCCTCCCATTTTGAGTTTGCTTGGCAAGCTTCTTAAACGGGGTAGTTTGGCTTTTATATGCTTGTTTGAAACCTTTCGATGTTTTATCTCGTTGTAAGATCATTCTACAACATTTTATAATTCACTGCATAGATTATGAATTCATATTCGGTGTTCTGGATGTAGACTGTGCATGGATTTGGAGCACCAATGGGTTTCATTCAACTCAGAGACGGATCTAGAGGCCGGGCAGCCTCGGCGGTCGCCCGGTCAATTTTTTTTAATTACCTATATATATGTATATATTTTGATGAAATCTCGACGGTCGCCCGATCTGTTTCTTTACTAAAAATTCATTAAAACATTCGATGAAATCTCGCCTGGTCCTAATTAAATTCTTAGATCCGTCCCTTCAACTGACTGTGTATGCTTACTGCAGTACCTTTGGAGCTAACAGAGGTGCCTCAGTGTAAGGTGAGGTTGAGATATAACAATACTGTAATAGATTAGATGTGGAGAGGGGTATGCAACTATCCATTTCAAGTGCCCTTGTAGTAATGGTTACCAGATTTGGATTTTCTTTATAGAATTAAAGGATTTTTTTTTTGAAATACTTCAGAGTTGCCTTGGTTTCTATCTTTGAATTTTATTTATAGAATTAAATGATTTTTTTTTAAATACTTCAGAGCTCCTAGGCACATTTATACACATAGTTTGTGGCTCAAAGACTTTCCAAGTCCTGAATTGTGAATGCTCAGATCAGTTCTACTGTTTGTTTCACGTTTTATTTTAGCACATTAGTACTTCTTAAGTAGGGGTGGGAAGATAGGGTTCGGGTATAGGGTACCCGAATACCCGACCCGAAAAAATCGGATATCGGGTACCCTATACCCGAAAAATTAGGGACCGGGTTCGGGATCGGGTATTTAGGGTGGGGAAAAATCGGGTATCGGGTATACCCGAAATACCCGGTTTTTATTAAATATATATTAAATTATTTAATTAAATTTTAATTCCTTAATTTCAATTTTCAAATCAAATGAGTGAACTACTGAACTGTAACCCTACCTACAAAATTTTCAATTTTCATTTTTGATTTGATGTTATATATTATTTATTAATACATATTTTTGAACTTTTTTTTAAAAAAATTGGTATTTTTGGGTATTAGGGGAAAACCGGGTACCCTAATACCCGAAATACCCGATTTTACACAGTTTGACCTGAAACATGTAATTTTGACCGGGTAATTAGGGTACCCGAATACCCGAGTCGGGTATTAGGGTACCCGATTTTTTTTCGGGTTCGGGATCGGGTATCGATTTCCCGTCTTAATTGGGACCGGGTACCCGATCCCGACCCGATTCCCAGCCCTATTCTTAAGAAACCTAAGCTGAATTAATTGTTGGGGAAAAAAATCCTTATACTATTCTTTAAGAAAGATTCTTCTTAAGAAACCTAATCCGAATTAATTGTTGGGGAAAAAAAATTCTTATACTTAAGCTTAAGTTACGATTAGGGCTGTCAAACCTTGCGGGCCGGGCCAGCCCGACCCAACCAGCGGGCCTAGGCAATTTTTTGGATCGGGTTGGGTCGGCCCAAAATTTCAGTGGGCCTCGAAAAATGAAGCCCAGCCCAGCGTTATACGGGCCGCCGGGCAGGTCGGGTAAAAACGGGCCAAAAATTGATAAATTAATAAATATTTTTTTTTTAACTTTTGAAAATTAAATCAAATTTAAATAAAAAAAATTGAAGACAAATTCGATGAAACAAAAGGGGCCTTAAAGTAGCAACTAAATCTACATCTAAATTACGTAATTGACCAAAACTAAATGTAAATAATATGAATACAAGTAAAAAACAAAAACTAATTGCAAAAATTGAAAATGATTTATTCACAAATTAATTAATACAATAATCAAATCAACTGGAATAAAATAACAACCACCAAAATAATAATACAAAAACAAATAAATCTTTCAAGCTCAAAATAAAGTAAATGGAGCACAAAATGTGTTGCTATTATTAGCTTTAATTAATGGAAATCTTGCTACTTAATTAACAATGTAGATTCACAGCATATTCATCACATCAAAATTCATTGTCGTCATTGTCGTCAGTTGAATAAATGGACTTGGATTGGGTTGGGTCCATTGGGATTGGCTGATTGATAAATTTTTTTGAATTTTTCACCCAATATACTGACGGGCCGATTTAGGCCCGAAAGCTCGGTGGACTTTTTGGCCCGCGGGCCACATGGGTCGGGCCAGAGAGGCCCCATTTTTTTTTGGCCTTGGAAATCCTAGCCCAGTCCGGCCAAAACTAAGGGCGGGCCAGGCCATTTTCGGCCCATTTTAACAGCCCTAGTTGTATGTGAGTTAAATCAATGACCAATATCTCAATTAACAACATATTTCCATCAAAATATTCATCTATTTTTTATTTTAAATTTCTACTAAGCAAGAAAGATTTTTAAATTTTTTTTTATGCATATTAGCAAAAAAGATTTTCTAGAACTTTTATTATTTGATGCATATTATACGACTCAAATTTTTTTCAAAATACTTCATTCGTCCCAATTATATAGGTTGATTGAATTCTGCACAAGGATTAAGAAAATCATTAGAAAAGAAAATTATACAAGTAATTAATTTCCTAATATGCTCATATTTATTATTTGACAATACATATTAGAGTTAATCAAATAATTAAATAGAGATATATTTGTAAATAATTTAAAAATGCATTATGTTTTATGAAAATTGACCTAATATGCTCAAATTGACCAACTATAATACGAATGAACTATTATTGACCTAATATGCTCAAAATGAGGTGTTGCTCACAAATCAAGTTTTATCATTCAAGTTGAAGATGAGATGATACTCATAAGCCAACTCTCATATAACAAGCTTCAGATAAGATAATAATTATAAGTTTGATGTACAAAAGTCAAATGTGATATTTCAAGCTACAGATAAGACAATGCTAAAAAGTTTTATAAGGTTCGGATGAGACAATGCTCATATATAAGATGGTTTTCCTATATTCGATTAACAAAAAATACGATGTGTCAATCCTTCATCATATCCTATGTTAAATTTACCTAAATATTTTTCTTCTTATTTTTCTTAAATCTCCAACCTCACATCAACTTTTTATATTATTTCATCAGATAAAGATTTATATAAAAAGACAATCTATTTTAACTCTCAACAAAAAATTAACATATAATTGACGAAAATTGTTAAAATTATTATAGCTTGAACTTTTTATAAGCAATTTATTTTAATCAAATAAAATTAAAATTTTAAAAAAAATTATATAAAGACCACTTCATATGTTATAATGAAAAATAATGTACAAAATTTTCTGTCAAAATTCGACGGGTTACACACTAGTTTAAAGTTTATTTTCACTTGAATTGTAAAAGAATTCCCGATGAGCTGATATTGAGCTGCTTGAATTATGGAATTGTGAAAGATATCTGTAACTGAAGGTCCTATTTTTGATGAAAATTCCATAATTACCATGCTAATTTTTTGAAAATTTTACACTATTTTTTAAAGTTTGTAATTGTATGCAATATCAGTATTCAACCCTTAGATTCGCCAGCCATTTTTGACCACACTGCGTTATCCTCATCTCAGAAAATAGGCTTCTCATCTACATCAAGTAAGCAATTTTCATGGTCATGTTGTATGATTCTTGCTCATTGTGTGAGTACTGATTGATTCCACTGATCAGCATTTTTTTTTGTTTATACTTGTAGGACAAGACGTAGAAATACTTCTGGCATTTGGTCAATAGCATTCAGCTTCTCTACTTGCCCTTTCTTCTCCAGGTGACATTAAATTAACCTCTCCCAATATATGGTTTAGGTTACTTAGTTTTCAAACGTGCATTTCATCCAAAACTTCAACAACCAATCACATCTGCTTTGCAAATTCCATGGACCTCCTTTATGAAATTCGTATATGATTTTGATGTTGGCCTAATTCCCATCTCATCCATACCCTTGAATACTTCCAAAACTCCAGAAATTCGATTTTGCCGAATATAACCGTTTCATTGTACAGATCCGAACCTAATGAGTAGCGGTCGACGACAACAACGTGCTAGTGGCCATCAAGCAGGTCAAAGTAGCCATGCTGGTGGTCGTCGAGATCCTCGAACTAGCCGCAACGATGGTGGCCCAAGAGCATATAGGTGTGCAGAGGTAAAATACAATTATAATGAAACTTCATTTAAGGGAGAAATCGAAGACTGGGACTATCTGCCAATGTATGTAGATGTGGGCGAAGAGGATGAGTATGAAACTGTGACCCAATACCGCAAAGAAGCTCATCACATATGTCATGATAAATTATTGCCCATGATCTTCACCCACGAAAATCGTAGCAGATACAACACTATCTATCAAATGTACACCGTCGATTTAAAGACGCATGTACAACAAGAAGCACAAAAAGGAGTGCCAATTTTTCGTGCACTATATTATTCCATCTCATTATCCGCAACATCCATTCCATTATAACTATCTCCATGTGAACTACCGTCATTTTATCAAGGGCGTCATTAAATTCATCATCTATCTGCAGCATAGGGACTTGTCGCTTGCTTCACTTAGCTTAGAGCATAATTTTGTTGTTCACGAAAATAAGCTAAAACTTTGTCGGCTTAAGTTTTATGGCAGTTTTCGTTTATTTTCCGACAAAGTTTTAGCTTATTTTCGTGAACAACGAAATTATGCTCTAAGCTAAGTGAAGCAAGCGACAAGTCCCTATGATGCAGATAGATGATGAATTTAATGACGCCCTTGATAAAATGATGGTAGTTCACATGGAGATAGTTATAATGGAATGGATGTTGCGGATAATGAGATGGAATAATATAGTGCACGAAAAGTGGGACTCCTTTTTGTGCTTCTTGTTGTACATGCGTCTTTAAATCGACGGTGTACATTTGATAGATAGTGTTGTATCTGCTACGATTTTTGTGGGTGAAGATCATGGGAAATAATTTATCATGACATATGTGATGAGCTTCTTTGCGGTATTGGGTCACAGTTTCAGACTCATCCTCTTTGCCCACATCTACATATATTGGCAGATAGTCCCAGTCTTCGATTTCTCCCTTAAATGAGGTTTCATTATAATTGTATTTTACCTCTGCACACCTATATGCTCTTGGGCCACCATCGTTGCGGCTAGTTCGAGGAGCTCGACGACCACCAGCATGGCTACTTTGACCTGCTTGATGGCCACTAGCACGTTGTTGTCGTCGACCGCTACTCATTAGGTTCAGATCTGTACAATGAAACGGTTATATTCGGCAAAATCGAATTTCTGGAGTGTTGGAAGTGTTCAAGGGTATGGATGAGATGGGAATTAGGCCAA
The DNA here is from genome assembly GCF_028751815.1 of Salvia miltiorrhiza. Taxonomy (NCBI): domain Eukaryota; kingdom Viridiplantae; phylum Streptophyta; class Magnoliopsida; order Lamiales; family Lamiaceae; genus Salvia; species Salvia miltiorrhiza. The sequence goes on from NC_080389.1 coordinate 52,661,021, forward strand.
CATCAAAATCATATACGGATTTCATAAAGGAGGTCTGTGGATTTTGCAAAGCAGATGTGATTGGTTGTTGAAGTTTTGGATGAAATGCACGTTTGAAAACTAACCTAAACCATATATTGAGAGAGGTTAATTTAATGCCACCTGGAGAAGAAAGGGCAAGTAGAGAAGCTGAATGCTATTGACCAGATGCCAGAAGTATTTCTACGTCTTGTCCTACAAGTATAAACAAAAAAAATGCTGATCAGTGGAATAAATCAGTACTCACACAATGAGCAAGAAAAATACAACATGACCATGAAAATTGCTTACTTGACGCAGATGAGAAGCCTATTTTCTGAGATGAGGATAACGCAGTATGGTCAAAAAGGGCTGACGAATCTAGCTTTGAGTAGTTTTAGAGAGATGAAGTTGAGCACTACAAACCAACTAAAAAGCACATACTGGTATTGCTGCTTCGTGGGTTGCAAAGTCGATGAGAAATTTCAAATATATGATGCATCAGCCTTTTATCCATGTGTCTAAAGCCGCATAAGAAAGTCCAAAGGGGGAAAAAAAGGGAAAGATGAAGTTATTAGTTGTTCGAAATTTTATTATATAAAACAAAGGGGAAAAAATTATTAGAAATTGTGCAGTGCAGTGCAGAAATGAATTGCAATAAATTATAGGGTTAAGTATCAAATAAGCCCCTATCATAGTGGCCCTTTTCACGTTTGGCTCCCTATAGTCGAAGTTGGTCCAATTAAACCCTCATACTACCTAAAATCGAACAATTGGGCCCTCTGCCCTAACGACGACTTAACAGCCGTTAATTGGCCGAAAACTGGCCGGAAACACATCGGATGAAGCCAAAGCAATCACCGCCTAGGGTTTTGCGCCGCCACTGAGCGGCGCAACTGCCTGCACAGCCTCCGTCCGCCTATCGTCGACCACCTTCTAAACTCACCGCCGGACAAACACGCAAGGAGGAGGAGGCGCGATTAAAATCGCAGCCATCTCCCGGTCTGAAAAATGACAAGCCCACGTCTAAAATCGCGTCGCCCACGCTGCGATTAAGAACTTCGCGCCACCTCACAGCAACCCCAGCAATGACAACTATGTTGGGAATTGTTCACGGCGGTTGGGCTGCCAAGATTTGCCGGAGCAAACCCAGCCCCCAATCGCAGTCGATTCCCAGACGAACGCCAAGGAGCCGCAAAACTTGCTAGGGATTGGACGAGGTGGGGGAGGTGAGAGAGGGGGATGCGGCGGCGGGTTGCGACGTCGATGAGAGAGGCGGAGGTAGGGGAGGAGGAGCGGTGGAGGAGGGAGAAGACGTAGTGCGGGAGAGAGGAAGAGGGAAAGGAAATGGAGGGGCAGAGGCTGTGGAAGATTTTACGGCGAGTTTCCGGCCAGCTTGGTGAAGCGCAGCCTACGCAGCACACCAATGAAATTAAAAAAAAAATTAAATTGAAAATAGTTAACGGCTGTTAAGTTGCCGTTAGGGCAGAGGGCCCAATTGTTCGATTTTAGGTAGTATGAGGGTTTAATTGGACCAACTTCGACTATAGGGAGCCAAACGTGAAAAGGACCACTATGATAGGGGTTTATTTGATACTTAACCCTAAATTATAAATATGATTTTAGAGAAATGAATTGCATAAATTATTAGACAACATTACTTTGACTTCCAATTGCTGCACGGAGCAAAACGAACATGAAGTTTGGCTAATTAAAATATTTGTAGGTTGAGATACAATATGAACAGTAAGACATGATGACAATTAAGAAATACGAGGTTTTGAATAATTAAATTGAAGAAAATGAGCTAATTCATGGAAAGTCGTGTCACTAAATATCGGACTATTTATACAATTTGAAAAAAAAAGTGATTTTTTGCAGTAATGATAGAATTAGAGTCCTCTTTTTCATTAAAATTTTAATTGTCTAATTCTGTGATTGAAGGTAGATGAATTTGTTAATTGTTATAACATTAAAAAAATGGAGTTTGGTGTATATATGGATGAAAAGAAAATGACAAAATAAAGAAACCGGTCTTGCAACCCTTAGAAGTTCGGAATTATATGATACTCACAATTCAATTATGATTTTTCAAACTCCATATAAAATTATGGTCAAAAAGCAAAAAAAAAAAAAAAATGAACAAAATTAATAAATCTTGTAACAACAAATGCAACAAATCAATCCTCCATCATACCTATGTCAAATTTATATGTATTTCTACTCTTTTTTTTTCTTACGCCTCAACTTTTTATAAAATTTCATATGAAAACTAATGGGTATTTTTATGATCTCAACAAAATTAATAATTTAATTGCTAAAAGTTGTTGAGATTAATATAATTTAAAATGTATTACTAATTTAATTTAATTTAATTTAATTAATTATATAAATAATTTACATAAAAAATTATTTTATATAATTATCATAAGAATAACATAAAATATTTTACTAAACTTTTTGATGAGCCTAGAAACAACACAGATTTTCACCACATTCTTGATAGGCTCACCCCTTGTGTTGATGATGCAAAGAATGAGGATCTGACTAGAGCTTTCAGTGTGGATGAGTTTAAGACTGCTATTACTCAGATGCATCCGGACAAGTCACCCGGTCCCGATGGACTGAATCCAAAATTTTATCAGAAATTTTGGCATGTTTTGGGTAATGATGTCTTTGCGAGTTGCTGCTCTTGGCTTAATGAGGGGCAGTTTCCCCCGGGATTAAATCACACTTTGGTTTCTCTCATTCCCAAAGTGGATACTCCAACTACTATGAAGGATCTCCGGCCGATTGCTCTCTGCAACGTTCTCTATAAGATTGTTTCAAAAGTTCTTTGCAATAGGCTTAAAGGTGTGTTGCCCAATCTCATCGACCATGCTCAATCGGCTTTTGTGGAAGGAAGATTGATTCAAGATAATATCTTAATCGCTTTTGAAGCCATTCATTCGATGAAAAGGAGAACTCGGGGAAAGCATGGCTCTTTCGCTTTTAAGATTGATATTAGTAAAGCATATGATCGGGTGGATTGGCGCTATCTTGATGCTGTGTTACGTCGTTTGGGTTTTAGTGATAAGTGGTGTGAATGGATGATGTTATGTGTCCGGTCTGTGTCTTATGACATCCTTATTAACGGTAAAGCTGTTGGTCCTATTTTTCCAAAATGGGGCCTTCGCCAAGGCGATCCTTTATCCCCTTATCTGTTTATTCTTTGCGCAGAAGGACTCTCTACTATGATTGGTCATGAGATGGCTAGTGGTGCTATTCACGGTGTACAGATTGGTAAGGGAGGCCCGTCGATTTCCCATCTCATGTTTGCAGATGATTGCATTTTCTTTTGCCGCGCAGCTGTCAATGAATGTAACGTGTTTAAAAGTGTTTTGGCGACGTATGAAGCTGCCTCGGGTTAGGCCATCAATCTCCAGAAATCGGGCATTTACTTCAGCTTAAATGTGAGCGAGGCTACTCGCGGGGCTGATTCTGAGATTTTGGGTGTTACTTAACCTCTTAACACCGGAAGATACCTTGGTTTGCCTTCCCTTGTGGGTCGTAAGAAACGTGAGATCTTTCAATACCTTCGAGATCGTATGTGGAATAGGATTCAGGGTTGGAATAACAAGAAACTCTCTAAGGCCGGGAAGGAGATTCTCATTAAAGGCGTAGCTTAGGCTATACCTTCTTTTTGCATGGGAGTTTTCTCCCTTCCCACGAGTTTAACTGATGAGATGGAGCGCCTTCTTAATAGCTTTTGGTGGGGTAATAAAAATGGTGAATGTAAAGGGATAAATTGGATGAAGTGGGAGCGGATGTGTGTTGATAAAAAGCTAGGGGGTTTGGGTTTTCGCAGTCTCCAGTTTATGAACGTCGCCATGCTGGGTAAGACAGGCTGGAGGCTTCTTACTGATCCTGAGGCTCTTGTTTGTCGAGTTCTTAAAGCAAAGTATTTTCCCAATGGAGATTTCCTTACTGCTAAGGTCGGGCACAACCCGAGCTTCTCCTGGAGAAGCATTTGCTCGGCACAGGATTTGGTCCGACGTGGTGTGAGATGGAGAATCGGGGATGGCATGGGTGTTAGGTTCTTTGGCGACCCTTGGCTGAGAAATGAGGCCTCCTTCCGTGTCTCTTCCAGTTGCCCTCTTGGCTTTGCAGATTTTCGTGTCCAAGAAGTGATGAACCCGGGCATGCATGGCTGGAATGTTGATCTTCTCAAGAACCTTGTCAACGAAGCTGACTTTAAAGAGATTATGAGCATTCCGGTCTATCCAAATTCTGGACAGGATAGGATGATTTGGCATTTTTCTGATAATGGCCAATACTCGATCAAGACCGCCTACAAACTTGCTAGTTCTCTCACGTTGGATGACACTTATAGAGTCGACGGTCAGTGGAGCTGCCTCTGGAAGATGGATGTTCCTCCTAAAGTCAAAAATTTCTTATGGCACGCAGGTAGGAATAATTTGCCTACTAAGGAGCGATTATTGTCCCGTGGTGTGGCAGTGGGAGGCGAGTGCCCTATATGCAATGGTGGCTTCGAGAACCTTTGGCATTCACTTCTTTTTTGCCCGTTTGCTGAGGACTGTTGGAGGTTTGGTGGCTGGCAGTTGTTTATCTCTAACATTGCTGCTCAAAGTGATTCTTTTGAGCAGGCCCTTTCTAAGATCTTGAAGGACTCGGATGCTGAGAGGAAGGCTAATATTTGCATGTTATTCTGGCAAATATGAAAAGACAGAAATGTAGTGGTTTGACAAAATATTTCTCCGACTCCGTCGATCTCGGTGCTGCGGGCTGCCTCTGCTCGCAGCGACTGGAAGCTTGCTCGTGCTCTTCCTACACAACAAGTGAGCAGATCTGCTGCTGTGACCTGCGCAGGGTGGCATCCTATCCCCGAGGGATTCATCAGATGCAATGTCGACGCGGCTTTCTTTGCCGAAGATCAATCCATGGGTATCGGCATTGCTATCAGGGACAACAGCGGAGGTTTTGTAATCGGCAAATCTATGAAGTTTCCGGGCAATCGCAGCGTTGTCGAAGCAGAGATGCTTGGTATTAAGGAAGCTCTTTCTTGGATTAAGGAGCTTGGTTATACTAAAGGTTGGGTTGAGTGCGATAGTAAAAGGGCGTGTGACATTCTTATTACAGGAGAGCATAATCTTTTAGAGTTGGGTGTCATTGCGTCCTTTTGTCGTCAAGAGCTTTTGGAGCTGCAGGATTTCAAAGTTCGACATGTTAGACGTGAACAAAATATTATCGCTCATTGTTTAGTGAGAGTTGCGAGAGATATGTATACACATCATGTTTGGAATGAACCCCCGTCTTCTGTGGTGGGTCATCTCCTCGTCCCATGCTCTTGTGTTCAATAATATATCTCCGTTTTTCCGTCGAAAAAAAAACCCTTAGAAAGAATAAATCCATTACCACACTATTTTTGATGAAAATTCCATAATTACCATATGCTATTTTCTGAATTTTTTACACTACTTTTTTAAAGTTTGTATGCAATAAATATTTGCACTCGGACAATATTTTTCACTTCTAATTTCCATCTCATTCTTCCTCTTCACTACTGCAACCGCGCCTCCACGCCGCTGCCGCCGTCGGGTCTGCGCCTCCAACTCTGCCGCCTCGAGCGCGACTGCGCCGCTAGCTTCTGCGTGGGTCTGCCCCCATAAGAGAGGTATACTCATTAAACTGTAGCATACTAACTTGCGGGTTGAGGATTTTGCTGCCGCCGAGACTTTTAAATTTACTAGTTATTTCCCGCTTATTCGTATTTCATATTCGTCCCCGTGCTTCTTAGCCGAATACTCACCCCTACCTCTCCCTCCTCTCTCTCTCTGGGTATCAAGAAGTACGAGATGGTAGCGAGAGAAGACGACCCAGCTTTGTTCAATGATTTACAGGATAAAGGGTATGCTTATTGTATATGTGTCTAACTTATGTATTCATCCATGAGTATATCGATGCAAATGCTTCTCGTCCACACCGGATGCTTTGTCTATTATGATGTACGTTTTTCAATATTTGTCACTTTAATTTGTGTAATTAGACTGGAAATTGACAAACAAGCTCTTGCGGCCCCTGTGAAGAATGCAGTTGACAAGTTCCAATTAGTCCCTGAATTCTTGAAGGTATGCTATATTTTTTTTTCATTGTTTATGTTTGTAGTTGGTGCCTTTTTCAATTATCCTAATTGAATGGCACTTCGCCCCCCCTCATATAGGAGGAAGTTAGATATCTAGGTTTATATAAATATGAATGATTTGGCTGAATGTGCGTTTTGTTTGTTTGTTCTTTTACGCCTCATTTTATAGGTTCCTAAAAAGGGTGGAAGTGTTCGTTAACTTCATTTTGATAGTGACCTGCTGTTTAATTTTCCTCCTGTTGAAAATATTTCTGAATTTCCTTTTTCTTGCACTTGCAACTCACAGAGTATCACTTGTTTCTTTTGAACTTATTTAGTACTAGCTGAGCATAAGAACATAGTAGAAATGGGGTGCTATATAACAAGGAAAATGCTTGGTAATTCCTGGTGAAGGATTCTGTTTGTTCACCAAAAATGCTTGTTTATGTGCATATGCCGGTGAGACGGCTCCTGAAATGACATTTGGACTCGTTTAATTACTTTTGAAGCATTTTATGTGTTCGCTAAAGTTTTGACTGCTGGTTTATGTGCATATGCAGGTGAGAGGTCTTGTCAAACAACATTTGGACTCCTTTAATTTCTTTGTACGAACAGGGATAAAAAAGATTGTTCAAGCCAATAATCTCGTCACCTCTAGTCGAGACCCAAATATTTATTTGAGGTGAAAAAGTTCATATTTAGTAGTTTTATTTGCATTATGCTCCATGGAGCTATGCATATTAGTACATTGATTTACTAGAATTTGATCTTCTTTACCTTTTTCTTAACAGTCCTTTTTCATTAACTTTGTTGCAGATACAAAGATGTTCGCATTGGTGAACCATCAATGATGGGTGATACTGTTACTGATTTGCTTAATCCCCAGAAGTGCCGTCTCTACGACATCACGTGAGTCCCAGTTGCACTTTTCTATCTCATATGCGTTCGAAGTTGGAACTGGTGCAGGGAACTGTCAAAGTCACTAAGCTGCTGCATATATTTTAAGCGTTAGATCTGTGAGACCTTCAAGTTCTTACATGACATTTGAATAGCTATATGAGCCTTTAAGTGTTCCTCATTTTCTATATAAAGATATGATAACATTAGGTTTTGTGCTCATATAGTCATATAAAAGGTAGTTTGATGTAGAAGATGAATCAGTTACTATGTTAGGAAATTTCATCTTCTCAAAGTTATTTCTTAGTCTTTTCTTGCAACGTAAAAGAGAAGGTGTATTCCCATATGAAGTTTGTGGGAAATTATGGGAGGCTGGTTTATGAATGATGGAAGTGATTTGTTTATTATTAGTCACAAAGAACAAGTTATCACAGTCTTCCTTTTGCTATTCAGCTTGTAGCTCATCACTAAAAGATTATGTATAGAATATAAGTAGAAGTATCCTTTTGTAATGATGTTTTAGGCTACAAGCTCAACTACTACTATTACACCTTGAAGCTACCTTTTTGTTGCTGCAGCATAGTCATGTAGACTGTTAACTGCTCATAGGCTCCTTGATTGTAGCATCTGAGGTTCCCTTTTGCTCCATTATTTCATCTTCCATGCACCTTTCAATAAATGAAGGAGCTGAATCAGCTGATTTTACACATTCTTTTGATACGCTTTTTCATAGACTTTGAAGCCAATTGACTTCAGAGCATACCACACTTATTAAAGTACGCATATCTTTCCAGCTATGCAGCTCCAATATACGTGAACATAGAATATTCGAATGGAAACTATGACGGAAACCGAACTCAAATGAAGGTGATTTGACATTTTATAATTGTAGAGAAACGTGATTTTGTGGACTAACACTATATGTGCACTAACTATTTCAGCTAAATTTTCCAGAAAGATGTCGTTATTGGGAGATTGCCTATCATGTTAAAGAGTTGTTGTTGCATATTGTATGGGAAGGATGAAGAAGAACTTGCCAGATATGGTATATCCCTATGCTTTTGCAAATTGCAATTTAATTCTTTTGTATTTATGTCCACATTATATCACGGAGCAAGAACTATTTCTTTATTTCTTTGGTAGTGCTTTACCCCCCTCATTATAATGAGTGCATCTGTTTCTTAGGTGAATGCCCACTTGATCCTGGAGGATATTTCATAGTTAAAGGGACAGAGAAGGTGACATTTTTATCACATATATGATATATCATGGCTCTTCTCTCTTGATTATGACAAGTTGACCAGTAATGACACGAATCCTTGGGTTTTTGTCTAGCAGTGTTGCGTGATCATGGCTAAGGATTTATTTATTTATATGAGTTTATTTACTTGAGTCGGTTATTTTGTTGAGACTGGTATGCTAGAGAGTCTTAGGGTTCTTGAGTAGGATGATAGGAGCCAAACTATTTAGGTTTTGAACATTTTGGTTTGAGGCGTTGCTATTCGCCTATTGGATTATTTCTTTCCAGTTCAGTTTCCAATGATAGTTGTTCTTTTGTTTTTGGTGCATTATTTTGTTCTTGAGTGTCTAATGGCTGTTTTGGTTGTGAACTTTTAATTATTTGTGTAAAAACTCTGATGTCAACTACTGTGATAACCAATAATACATGAGGCATGCTGTATTTGGATTGAACTAGTTCCTCAAATTTGAAACTGTTTATACTGAACAATTTGTAATGATGATTGAACTTCTGATTCTTGTCTGGAATTAATGTTACTACTTGCATTCACTTCAAGACATAGCCGAAACATAAGACTGGTACTTACTTTTACCTTCTTGGTCAATGTTGTGAAAAGCTTAAGACAGGAATGAGGCGTTTTGCTTTGTCGAGGCGAGGCGGTAAGCCTCGAAGCGGTTAGAGGTGTAAGCCTCACACCGAGCAAATGAAAAAAATTATAAATAATTATAAACAATGAATAGCACCATATGACAATTAAAAAATATATAAAAACACATCAATTTGCTTATACCACATATAGTAGGAACTGTTACTTTTTATTGATCATCATATCTGCATAAGCAAATTGATGTGTTTTTATATCTGTACTATCTCCTTATAGACGAATTGTATTACTTGTAATTGTAAACTATGCTTTGGAGTTGGCGCTGACTGCTTCTCGTTCCTTATGCAAAGTTATTAATTATTTATACTTCAATATATTAGTTAGTGTTAGAAATAATTATTTTGAAGGGTTAATAGCCAGAAAATCCATGAGATATTTTCATTTTCTGGTTTATACCATGACCCTAAAATTTTACTTCCAAATACATCAATTTGTAATTGAGTCGCTTTTTTCCCACGGTGAGAACCTCCGACCAAATTAAAACTGACGTGTCTCCTACGTGGCAAAATCGAATATGATGTGTCAATTTATTAGACAAAACGACGTCGTTTCGTTAAGAGTTAAAAATAAATTATATTTAATTAAGAATAATTAAGATAAAATATAAATTAAAAAATCTAAAAAACCCCTAATTGGCACCCTCCCTTACACGTCACTCTTCCCCCACCCCCTGTCGGCTCTCCGCCTCTCCTTCTTCCTCCACCTCCGCAGGACGCTTCCCTTTCCCCCATCCTCCGCCACCGCCGCCATCTCCCTCATCCGCACCTCCATCGGACCCTCTCTCTTCCCCCACTCGGCGCCGCCACTTCCCCCTCCCCCTCCCCCTCCCCAGACCCGCATCGCCCTCTCCCTTCCTCCACCTCCGCCGGTACCTTTCTCTTCCCCCATCCCCCATCGCCACTTCCCCCACAGCCGCAGACCCTCCCCCGTCAGCCCTTTCCCCACCCCCACAGACCCGAAATCAAGGCGGTGAATCTAGGGCTCAACAACGAAGGCGGAGTGGGAGGAAGGCGGAGAGGGAGGTCGGCGAATCTAGGGCTCAACAACAAAGAATCTAGGGCTCTCCGCCTCTCCCCCTTCCTCCACATGTTCTCTTCGAAAAATGAAACAAAAATCACAAATTACTTGATGCCTAAAACTTTTGGGTGCAGCTAAAAATCAGAAATTGACTTTGAGAACTGGAGAGTTGTGTTTGAGGCTGTTGGTGCGTCGATTCTGTTGGTGGGAGAGGGCGGCGGACGGGGAGGTCCGGAGAGGGAGAGTGTTGGTGGTGGAGGGCGGCGAAGGCGGAGGCTCTTTGTGCGGGGGAGATGAGCGAAAGACAGAGAGAGGCGGAGGCTCTGTGTCAAACGTGAATCTGCATTCCGGTGAAGGAGATGAGTCGATTTTGGGGGCGGTGGTCGGCGAAGCTACCGGCTGGAGAAGTGGCGGTGGGTTTGTGTGTGAATTTGGGGGAGAGAGAGAGAGAGAGAAAGAGTGGAGTGTGTGTGATGTGGTAATTCCGGCTGCCACGTTGACGTTCCGACTGCCAAATCAGATTTGATTTGGGCGAGTTTGTAATTTGTGGGAAAATTGCGACTCAATTACAAATTGATGTATTTGGAAGTCAAATTTTAGGGTCATGATATGAACCAGAAAATGAAAATTTCTCATGGATTTTCCGGCTATTAACCCTATTTTGAATGGCCCAGCATAAAAGTTGCGACTAACTTTGCCCTTTTGAAAAAAAAAAAAGATACTTTAATAAAAGTGCAACACAATTGTGGCTTTTTCTGCACCGCCTCATGTAAGCCTCAATCATCGCCTCACAGCTTTACAGCCTTGGGGTGCCGCCTCAAGCAAAAAAGGCGTCTAGTATTAAATAATCAATAAAAGGGCAAATTTGGGGTGGTTTGTCTGCCACCTCGCCTTGAGGCGCACCTCAAGGCGGCCGCCTCAAGCGATTTTCACAACATTGTTTTTGGTTCACTTGTGCAGATTTCACTCAGACCTGAAAACCATTGCTTTTCTTCTTGACACATGAGAATTTTATGCATTAACTGGTTTTTTGATACTATGCCATATGTGAGAAAAAAAGTTCCTAAATGTTTCCCAGCTGGTACTGCAATGCCAGTCTTTTATGCTAAGAGGTTTAATCATGTTGTCTATGACAATGCATTCCCCCAAAAATAAATACAGTTGACACCAATTGTTTTATATGCAATTAGCATTTGATGATGTAGTGGCTGTCATAATTCATTAATGCAAAGCGTTTGATTGCCCCATGTAAGTTGCCAACAACAATGTGTGAAGTTGTCTATGTGGGGCGTGGGACAAGGACTGATTGCAGTAGTCTAGTTGGGCCCAGGTACACAAAGTGACTGAGTGGCTCTCCGTTCTGAGTTATCCACCTGTACAATTTTCTTATGATACTCATTAGGTGGTCAGGTTGTGTTTTGTTAGTCTGGACAATCTTTATTGCTTATTTAAGTTTATTTCAGCTCATGTTTGGTAGTTTTCATTTCTCATGATCTCTGCCTACATCTTATTTTTCCATAATCATTAGTTTGTGAACTTTGTGTTTATTTTCCATCAATTCTTCCAGGTGATTTTGATGCAAGAACAACTTTCAAAGAACAGAATAATCATTGATACTGATAAGAAAGGATGGTGAGATGTTTGTTAGTTATCTTTCTTAAAGCACCCTTCCTGTGAACTTTATGCTAACAATTTATAAATGCACACTTTAGTAATTCAAAGCAGAAAAATAATAAAGTTTCAGATTCCCTAACAAATTAGTACTGGGATAATAGCTAGAAGAGTCACTAAATATTGGAGAACGGGATCTCGTTGCAAGGTTCAGGATGCTCAATTCTATCAGTCGAACAAGAAAAATCTGATTCATTGAATCATATATGGAATAAAACTTGATACCCATTTGTTCCACCCTTTTTATCATATACTTGAGACAAAAGTGGACAAGGTTGAAAGAGATATAGATCTTACCAGCGGACTGCTCTTAGCTGCTTCCAGAAATCAGCATGGTATCTTGGTGCTTGTATACAATTGACTAATTACAGTTTTTGCATTCCTTGGTTATCATAGGGAATTTATTGTTGGATGTTCTTAAAAATAGTTAAATGAGATCCACATATACTGGTGGCTGGATTAAGAAAAGAAAGGGAAAAGCACAACAACTGAGCTTTGCAATAACTTTCATTTCTATCTTGTGATTTTTGTATTCTCTGACTGAATTCCTAGCCCCCTTTCATTTCAGTGTGCAAGCATCTGTTACAAGCAGTTCAGAGACAAAAAAGAGTAAGACTGTCATAAGATTTGAGAAAGAGAAGATATATCTCCAGTTGACTGGGTTTACAACCAAGGTTGATTTTGCTCTTTGTCCATCCCTGCCACCATTTGAAATTTCTGTATCTTATGGTGTGTTTTACTTCCTAATTCATAATTCTAGGTTCCCATTATGATAGTCCTGAAAGCTATGGGTATGGAAAGTGATCAAGAGGTTGTCCAGATGATTGGAAGAGACCCGCGGTATAGTGAACTGCTATTGCCTTCAATTGAGGTATAGATCGAAGTAATTTTTGTGGTTATTGTGGTCTTTCTTAACTGAATAAGACTCCAATGTACAGTAATGTTTGTATTATCTGAATCTTTACTTACATAAGTATCATGTCTTGATTTCAGGATTGTGTGAAGGAAGGTGTACATACACAATATCAGGCCCTGGAATTCCTTGAGCGGAAGGTTTTGATCACTGAAGTGTTCATTTGTTTCTTTACTTTTCTCAAAAAACTGAGAAGAGAATAATCTGAACTGATAGCCTATCACTATATAAAAATCAAGATGCACTTATTATACGATAGGCTATTGCTATATAAAAATGAGGATGCACTTATTATATGAATGAATCAGAGTATGACACTGCCAATTTTTATATTGATTATTTATTTAAATTATGATTTCAGCATAATAACCTCTCCAAGAAGCGATGCTGGAAGTTATGCTGATGCAATGATTTCCTTATTGTTTTGAAGAGCCTTTCCTTTTCTTTTTCTTTTTTTGAGATCCTTTTGAAGAGTGTTTGGATATTTACTAAAGGTTGAAACATAACAAGATGAATATCAATATGCGAATTGCCTTGACACACCTTAATTATTCTAATCATGGTGGGTCATTCTAGAGTTGTAGATAGATATAAATCATATTGATTGTTAATAATGCCAGACGCTAAGACAGAAAAATAGTGCCAAAGCATGTATGTATATTATACATTCATAGTCATAAATTGCATGCAAAACAAAGTTTTGAACAGTTAAAACATGAACGTGTGACATGGGAAACCCTAGGGCATTAGTGCCTGTGAAGCTTACTTCTATTTGTTATGTATCGTGCCATGTAAATGATCTGTAATGATTACTCCTTCCATAAAAGTATTGTCTCTTAAGATTTTTAGCTCTGATATTATTGTTTCCTGTTGTAGACTCAGAAATCCCTATTTCATACAGCAGTAGAGAAGGTTGGCTTGCTCAATTCTTAATCCTACTTTTGCCAACAATTTTTTTCTTCTTTAAATTTTAAATACTTCTAGGATTCTTCCTTTGCCATACAGGAAGGGCGTGCTCTAAAAATTCTTCAGGATACATTTCTTGCCAACGTTCCCGTGAGTTCATTTGAAGGCTTTTTTGCCATTTGACTTATTATAAATCTACTAATACGAGACCCACCCACCTCCATGCCTCTCAAAACCAAATATCTCGTCTCACAGGTGCATGAAAACAATTTTAGGCCAAAATGCATATATGTTGCTGTAATGTTGAGACGCATGATGGAAGCAATCTTAAACAAGGATACAATGGATGATAAGGTATTCTGTTCTTCCCTACAGATTGAGTTTAGTATTTCTTCAGGTAATGACCATCATCAGTCTACACAGTATTACGATATTAGTTGTGAAAGACAATGCTTGGGTGCATTCAAAGTTATTGCATCCTAGTTGTTCGCAGGAGTGGGTCTTGCCAGAACATGAATTCTGACTCTGAGTTTCCTTGTCTGCATGTTTCAATGTATTTCTTTTCTTATCGAAGAACATTCTTTGTTTACCTTACCTTAGAAGTATTTCTCCCTTTCACAAAATGCTGCATGCCCAATCCTTATGTATCATCAGGGTTTCGTAAAGATGTTCTTTAATGTTTGCTAAAAGTAAACTTGCAAAATGGATATGATCTCTTTGCTTGCTAATTTCATTGAGAATCTCACCAACTCACAGATTTTCATGTGATACTTCTCGTCATGTTCATTCATCTTACACAACCTAGTTTTCTAGGTCATGTGCATTTTAATTTCAATGTTACCCTGTTAAAAATGTGGTCTTCGTCAGTTGGTTTTGACTGTTCAGGAGGGGAAAGGTGGACCTTTTTCAGTGATCGGAGATCTCTTGTGTTTGCTATTATTAAATTTTGCAGTAGTACTCTCCAGTTAGTCTTGTTTGGTTTAATCCTAAAGTTCATTGGTGTATTTCCTTTTGTTCCTTATAAGTTATAACTATTAAAAGAAGAACTTTGTGATTACAACACAGTGAAAATGGATGAACAAGATATCTGCCCTGTTTCTTCTTAAAATATGTAACTTTTTCATATGTTGGATGGCATGGGAGAAACCATGAATATCTCAGTCAGGGTTGCTCCACCTACAGAACTTCCTTCCTTAAATAATTGTTGCTCAATGTAAAGATACACTTTTACGTACTTCACTGACCATCTAAGGTTTATGCCAAGGGCCAATATATGGTGCCTATCATGGCTGCACTCCACCAATTACCTTCACCCTTTGCACTTTTATACCTGTAATTTATTTGTTATTCTTTAGCAAAGACTCTTACATTATGAAATTCCTGGCAGCAAGAGGAGAAACCATGGGAGCCAACAAGATGCTGGTGTGTTCTGTTGTACTGGTTTAGGGGGGAAACACAAATTATTCAGTTTTCAGCTATCATATTTTAACTTAAATTCTTTACTAGATTGGATATTCTATCTTTGCTCAAACATTTCATTATCGAGAGAGATCAAAACATATTTAGGCACATATCATCAACTTTTCTCGTACGATCCTTGAGCAGTTTTCTTGTGCTAGTCTGAAAGAGTGAACCGACTAACCCAGAGGAGCAATCAAGATTTTTGTATTTCTTGTTCAGTTGTTTGTATCACACATTGTTAGAGACTGGAATCTGGCCATCTTTCTTTTCTGTTTTTCTTTGTTATGTTGGAGTGGAAATCTATTCATAGAATGTAACCTTTATATTATTGTTCAATAATATGTTCTGTTTCAGAAGAAACTCTATGTTTCTTTTGTGCCATTTGTTAGGATTGTCACTTGTTTATTATTTTAGGATTATGTTGGCAATAAAAGACTGGAGCTATCTGGTCAATTGCTAGCTCTACTTTTTGAGGTATGTAACTGGTCCTAATTTAAAAATATTCCACTTCTAAGATAAGTATGGTAAATTCTCTTTCTTGGCTTTGTATTTTAGGATTCATTCAAGAGACTGAATGAGTTGACCCATCAAAACATTGAAAGAATCCTAAGTAAGGCAGTTCGCTCCTCTCGGTTTGACATTTCTCAGGTTTGTCCTGATGGCTTTAGTTAAAAGATTACATTGTAGCAAGTTGGTGAGAAAAGATTAAAACTTAATTTCTAATCCCAACCATTATATGCATCTATATTCATTCATCCCTTAATAGGAGGCATGAAGCTGCACGAGCTAGACAACTGATGGTTTTCATTTGCACAGATATGCTTTATCTCATATTCGATAAGCCATGCCCAGAATTAACCGAAGGAAAAGCATGCTGAAATCTGATAAACATTATCCATATTCATGTATATGATCCCAGTCTTTGTTAGATCAATTTTATCTTTTCTGGAGCTAATTCCTCCATCCCATTTCCCTTTTGGTCTGTTTACTTTAAAGGGTCAATAAACCCCAGTCTGCAAGCTAAGAAACTCCGTCTCTGTAAGATAGATAACCAACTACTATCTATGCAAAGAATTTCTCTTCTCCCTCTCTTGTGCTCTGCATTCCCTGTTTCACTTTCTTCTGTGTGGTGGGCTTAGCATTCTACCTCCTGTCTCTCTATTGTCCTTTTACCATTTGGGAGATTTCTCGCTCCAATTGCTCCATTTTCCACTAATGTCTGTTTCTGCTTCTTTTTGTTAAGGCAAACTTCTTGTCGTAAATATAATTATATTGTATGTCCGCAATTACTACAACAAAGTTCACATTTGAACCATTATCCTCTTTTATTCATTTGATCATTTGTTTCGTATGCTTCCAGCATATAGTGGTCAATCCCATTACTAATGAACTAGAAAGAGCCCTTTCTACTGGAAATTGGGATCTCAAAAGATTCAAGATGAACAGGAAAGGTATGACACAGGTGCGTATGACATTGCATGTTTATCTTTCTTCCTCTCAAGTCATTGTAATAAATATTGATTTCTTTGTTTCTTTTGCTTGTTTTTACAGGTTGTATCTAGATTCTCATACATAGGAACTGTAGGGCACATGACAAAGATCTCTCCGCAATTTGAAAAATCTAGAAAAGTCAGTGGCCCTAGAGCTTTACAGCCCAGCCAGGTAAACTGCTAACATTCTCAGGGTGGGGTCATTCTTTATTTTGATCATCTAATATCATGTTTGATACACTGAACCACTTTATCTGCAGTGGGGAATGTTGTGCCCCTGTGATACTCCAGAAGGTGAAGCTTGTGGATTGGTGAAGAATCTGGCACTGATGACGCATGTTACAACTGATGAAGATGAAGGCCCTCTCATTTCTCTGGTATTCAGCTTCAGCCTTAACTTAACCTGTGATTCAGCTTTGAATTTATTGTTGCAAAAGATCACAACATATCAGACGACCCCAGTTACCCACCTAAACAATGACAGATAAATTATCCCTAAGCGCCTTAGATGTTAAATAATTTATGGGAACTAGTGATATCTACAGGGACTTTCTTGCATCTTAATTTTTCATTAATTGAGGAGATTTTTTTTTGAAAACTACTGTAATGTAGCTTGTAGATGCCCAGGCTGGCACTTCTATCCTAAAGCTACCAAATTATATGGTGACAGAACTTAGAGTTATTAGAAGTTGTTTTACATTAATCGAAATTCTATTTAGGCCATACATCAGGCAGATGTCTCTGAGACAGATTTTTGAAGCGTAAGTCTATTGATTTGAAATTTGGTATATTTGTTACTTACAGGTACTTACTTAAATTCATGCAGAATATGCCAACACATAAAATGCAACTATTTTGCTACAAATTTTCTTTTTTATCTTCACACTTCCTAAGCTGTGGAGAAAGATCTTGCTCTAACTAGAATAAACTTCAAAGTAAAATGAGAAAGGAATAAATTGATTTAAGTTTGAGTTAAAGAAATTGAAGGATTTGATAAGTAAGAGTCTCATGCTAATTAGTTAAGTCCAAATCTATGTCTTTTTCATATGCTTCTATTTGTATTCTGCAAATTGGAAACTAAGCTCACTGCAATAGCCAACTGTACTTCCGTACTGCTGTTACTGGATGACAGTTGAGATTGTTGGCTTTCTGTTCCAAACTATTCTGATGGTGCCATAACTTGATAACACATTCATATTCATGTGTAGTGCTACACTCTAGGGGTGGAAGACTTGGAATTGCTTTCCGCTGAAGAACTTCCTATGCCAAATTCGTTTTTAATTATATTCAATGGACTTATCCTTGGCAAGCACAGGAGGCCACAAGTATGATTCTACAAGCAAAATGTCCTTTTTTGTTATGTTTACTCCGGCATATTGTCATAAAATTTTCTCGCCTTTTATGCTAGTTTGTATTATTTACTCCCTATTTTCAGAAATTTGCCGATTCAATGAGAAAACTACGAAGATCTGGGAAAATTGGCGAGTTTGTAAGCATTTTCGTGAACGAAAAGCAGGTTAGTCTTATCCTTTCCTACCCAAGTCAATAATAATATACATGAGAACTCACCATCCAGATGCTGATGCTAGGCTGTCAATTGTATTTATCATTGAACTCTTGTACATCTTTATATCTTCATGCTTAAAGCCTTGGTTTCTATCTTTGAATTTTCTCTATAGAATTAAAGGATTTTTTTTTTGAAATACTTCAGAGCTCCTAGGCACATTTATACATATAGTTTGTGGCTCAAAGACTTTTCAAGTCCTGAATTGTGAATGCTCAGATCAGTTCTACTGATTGTTTCACTTTTTATTTTAGCAGATTATTACTTCTGAATAAGTATATTCTGTTAGGGTGTGTTTACTTTGATGGAAAAGGAGAGAAAAAGTATATTTTCGCCATTTTCCCACCATTTTCACATGTTTACTGTGATAGAAACTTTTCTCCGGGCAGGTTGGAATATTTTCTCGGGCAGCTCATTTTCACTCCTTTTCTCTCCAATGTTGGATACTATTATCTTTAGGTAGTGGTGTGAAAATATTTTCCAACATTTTCTAATATTTTCATCTCTAGTAAACACATGATAAAAATGTAGGAAAAATAATATTTTCTCATCTTTTCTTACCCATCCTTTTCCAGAAAAATTTGTACAACCAAAGTAAACGCACCCTAAGGTTAAATTGTTTTCCCAAATGTGTTGGAGAAGATTTCTTATGTATTGATCACATAAGAAATCTTTATCGTTCTGAAAAAGTGTTAATTGTTCTAAACTTTTATAATTACTACTATGTCATCAATAGAATGTATGGTCTTGCAGCGCTGTCTTTACATTGCTTCCGATGGTAGTCGTGTTTGTCGTCCACTTGTAATTGCTGACAAAGGTGTATCAAGAATTAAGGAGCACCATATGAAGGAGCTGAGGGTAACACCCACACATACTCTGTATATTTCTCATATCCACTTTGATCACTGTGCTGATAAAATTTGTTTGCTTGAAGGATGGAGTCCGCACCTTTCAGAGTTTCCTGAAAGAAGGCTTGATTGAATACCTTGATGTCAATGAGGAGAACAATGCTTTGGTGCACACCTTTTTTTTCTATAATTAGATTTTTTTTAGCTTTTAGATTCCCCATTGTAGCATGTCTTACCATATACATCATTGTTAGATTGCCTTATATGAGGAGAATGCTAAAGAAGAAACGACCCATATTGAAATAGAGCCTTTTACCATATTGGGTGTGTGTGCCGGGTTGATTCCTTATCCTCATCATAACCAGTCACCAAGAAATACATATCAGGTACTTTTCTTTCTTTCTTTCTTTCTTTCATTTTCTTTTGGGTGGGGTGGGGTGTACCTTGAACTGGAAGTCCTGACTTTTGTTATCTAATAATTGTGTATTGAACATTTTGAAGTGTGCTATGGGGAAGCAAGCTATGGGCAATATTGCATATAATCAGGCAAGTTACTTAACATGACTCGTCTTGTTATGTTAAGCTGTATAATGCTCCCTCCGTCAATAATGCATTTGTTAACTTTTTGGTACGGTCTCCAAATATATGCACTTTGTATATTTGGACACTAATCCAAACATAATTGGACCATTTTGCCCTCAATGTGGGACCCTTTCTCCACTATCCTTAACAACTTTTGATTAAAACTCGTGCCATGAGATTCCCTGCATAGTTTTAAGGGACGGAGGGAGTATTTGTATAATTTTTTGGTATTAAAGTGTTTTAACTGTTTATGACATAGAATATAGGCTTTACTTTTTGTTTATATTTTGGCGCATAATGGCCAGATATCATGATCAATGTTGTGAAAATCGCTTGAGGTGGCCGCTTTGAGGCGCACCTCAAGGCAAGGCGTCAAACATTTCGCTTCAGAATTGCGCTTTTATTTAATGATTTTTTAATACTGAACGCCTTTTTTCATTGAGGCGCTGCTTCAAGGCTGTGAGGCAGTAAGGCAGTTAGAGAGGCTAGTATGAGGCCGTGATGATATCTTTATTAAACTATCTTTTTTTTTATTGCATAACTTGAATAAAGTAAGCCGCAATTTTGTTTCCTCTATGGGCCCATTCAAACCCACTATAATATAGCCCTAATTAATATATTTAAGTATCAATAATAATTAATTAATATATTCAGGTATCAATTAATAATTAATAATTTATATATATATATATATATAGGTATGGGATCAAGTGAGAATTACATCTTTTTGTGAAAATGGGGAACCAATCATAGCTCTTTATTTGGACATGAACAATGATTGTTCAACATTAAGTCATGAACATCGCTGTTCATGCGTCAAATGAACAACGGTGTTCATGACTTACTATCATGAACATCGTTGTTCATGTGCTTATGTTCATGTATTTTATGTATTTGTTCATGGTTATCCATATGAACATCGTTGTTCATGCGTTTTTGTTCATGTATTTGTTCATTGGTTCGCACATGAACATCGTTGTTCATCAGTTCGCACATGATCCTCTCCCTATATATATATATATATATATATATATATATATATATATTTTATTGTTACGTGATGATATTGGATGTTTATAGTTATTACTCCCTCTGTCTCATAAGAGTGTGCATGATTGTTGGTGGCACCAGTGTTAATAAATATTAGTTGAGTGTATTGGGAGTACGGGTTCACTTTATTGCAAAGTAGGGGTAAGAAATAAGGAGATGGTGGTGGGGTAGTGTCCGTAAATGGCAAATGCACACTCTTGTTGGACATCCCAAAGTGGAAAGAAGTGCATACTCTTATTGGACGGAGGGAGTATCGATTTTTATTTTGTTGCTCGGTGTGAGGCTTACGCCTCAAACTGCCTCGAGGCTTACTGCCTCGCCTCAATCCGGCCTTAAGCTTTTCACAACATTGATCATGATGGATGTTGTTGGTTCACTAGTCAGTTTTACAGGTGACATTTTTGTTTAAAGCAACTTATTCTTCGTCACTAGGCATTTATACTATCCCAGATTAAACAATTGTCCAACCTGTATCGTGAAAAGGAAAGAAACAAGTAAAATGTTGTCATAACTCATAAGATGGTTAATTAGTGTATCCTTCATAACAGCACATTGAGAGTTCCAAATTCCTTCCCCCTTGCTGTGATTGTGTCATTACCTTTTTGGGGCTTTATTCCCCTATTGCTGAGAAGAGTGAAAAAGTCTGTTGGGTATGTTAGCATTTTATCTTAATCGTCACTGTTGAAAATCATATATGTATTTTAAAAATAATGTTGCTTGCATGTTCTTTTGATCCTGTGATAATGGCAATTATTATATGTTTGACAAGTGTTACTATGAAATTTATGACAGTTTCCTTGTTTGCTCAGAAAGTAGAAAATTGTTTTCAACCTCTCACAAACATGTTTTTCATAAATATATGATTGAAATTGTTTAGGTTTAATGCCCAATTGCAAATTTTTGGATTTGTTTATTGCAAGGAAACAAGGGAGCTCTGCTAACGTCTAATCCTCATTGTGCTTAAGGACTCCGTCCAATTTTCTAATTTATATCCTGAAATTTTGCATTTAAGACCACAAACTTCATCATGATCTGTTGCTTAACAATATATATTTCTAAGTCTTAACCGTTTGTCAGAATTCCTGATTAATATTTATATGATGTTTCAGTTTTATGCTCAGTCTCTGTACATTTTTAGTGAACCCTCTTCCTGATTTATATATAATCTCTTCTCCAATCTATCTTGAGATTGTTTGTCTTTGCAGTTGTGTAGGATGGACAGTTTAATCTACCTCTTAGTTTATCCACAACGACCGTTACTAACTACACGGACAATTGAGCTGGTTAGTGGATCCTATTGCCTTTTATATTATGGAAGTAGTGAGCACATGGCTAATGATATCTTCTCAGGTCTCCTATGATAAACTTGGAGCTGGACAGAATGCTAGTGTTGCAGTTATGAGCTATAGTGGATATGACATAGAGGATGCAATTGTAATGAATAAATCATCCTTGGATCATGGTTTTGGTCGATGCATTGTAATGAAAAGGTAGATGCTCATTTCCTTAATTAAGTTTAATTTATCAGTTGAAAGTGTCTTTCCTGTGCTTTCTGTTGGCAATTCTGATATTTGCTTGGAATGTGTTCTGGTCAACAGAATGATAGCTGTTAACCAGAAGTATACAAACGGCACAATGGATCGCATTCTTAGACCCCAAAGAGACGGACCTGATGCTGAACAAACACAGGTATTACGTCAATTGATGATTCATCTGTAGAACTGAACTGAATCTGAAAAAGAGACGGACCTATATGCTCTGTATTTTATTGGCATCCCTTCAAAAGATTATTTGAGAGGTTGAGTAAATGTGGTCTAAAAGCAGGTAACTGAGCATGATCTTTAAGATTAGGTAGTCCCAAATTAATTAAACTAATCATACACAGTCTGTTCTGTGTTTTGAGAGCTTGAAGGACTTTATCTTAATCGTAATCTTATTCAGTAGCAGTTGATAATAGTTTTTCCGACTTCAGTTCATATGACTGTACTCCGGTTGAGTATCTTATTGTAGACATTTTCTTAAATTTGTCTACATTTGGCATCCAGAACCTTGCATCTGAATATTCTTCTGTGCCCAGATATTAGATGATGATGGAATAGCAGCTCCTGGAGAAATTATTCGTCCCCGTGATGTCTATATCAACAAGCAGTCCCCCATAGACACGAAAAGCGGGACAAGTACCAGCAACACTGTCAAACTGAAAGAGAGGTTCATTCTTATCTCTCAGATATATGGCTTGATTTTCTTCAGTGGAAACATACAGACTTATTTTTCATGTTGGTAAAATCAGTCAATATAAGTCAAGCAAACAAACATACAAAGGTCCTGAAGGGGAGACACCTGTCGTCGATAGAGTGGCACTCTGCTCTGACAAGGATAGCAACTTATGTATCAAATTTATGATCCGTCATACTCGTAGACCAGAGGTAGTAAAACTGTTTGGCTTCAGACTGATGATCTTTTAAATCTCAAGTGTCTTCAGAGATCTTCATTAAATAGAAATTCTTTTACATAGGTTGGTGACAAGTTTAGTAGCCGTCATGGGCAAAAAGGAGTTTGTGGCACCATTGTTCAGCAGGAAGATTTCCCATTTTCTGAACGCGGAGTATGTCCTGATTTAATCATGAATCCTCATGGATTTCCAAGGTAATAAATTACTATCTTCTTGAGCTCTTAAATCTTGTACTTAAGTGTGTCGAATGTTGGAAGTTGTTGTATACCTCAATCCTCAAATAAAAGTCAAGATGGTAAAAAAGTAAGCCTAATTTCGTTCCCCTTTGAGAATAACTCGAGTTTTAATGAAATGGTTGAATGTGTTGTGAGTGGAATAAAGATCTCACAGTAATTAAAGTGGAATAAGGGTCCCACTTTTATGGGTTTATGTGGAGTAATTTTACTAAAAATAGAAGGGGCATGAAATTGGGGGATGGAGGGAGTATTCTTTTTGAATTATTATTTTTTCTTTGTAATCCAACGACAAATACCGTTGTTGAAGAAGAAACAATGGTAATCTATTGTAGGATTAGATTTTTAACCTAATTCGTTTTTAGATAAATGGATGTGCTCTTAACAGGCCAGTTAATATTTCTTCTACACTCAAAAATCTTAAATCATTATTTGAGGTATTTATAAGTTCATGCATTTCCACAATGTGCACGCCCCCCGCGTGCGCGCGCGCGCACACACACACACACACACACACACATATATATATATATATATATATATTTAGGATTAGGTTCTAGTGAGAATGCTATAAATCATGAGAAATGAAAATAATGAATAAGCTAGTATATAGTGTTGAATAAGGCGGTATAAAGCGTTGAGTAACGATATTAAGTTAATTAATAAATTTTTTGCTCCCTCCAGGATTCGAACCTAAGTAAAATTTCGCCCCCTTCAAGTAAATATTAGCCATAGAATTTGAAAATTTAACGTTCTAAATTCATTCTCATTTTTCACCAAATTTTTTTGAGTCTAGTAAATTTCACTAAGAATGCAATATTTTTGTACGTACAGTGTTCTCATGACACATGCGGTTTTTATAATAACCAGCCCATATATATATATATATATATATATATAGGGAGAGGTTTAGGCAAGAACCACTAAATAAAATAACAATAGAGAACTATTTTCAGCATTTCAATCATTAAGATCTACGGCGGATGCATCATCTTGGTGGATGAATGCAGCACTAAGCTTCGAATCCTAGAGGGAGTGAAATTTTTATTTTTTTGAGTGCAGTAAAGTTTAGCAGCGGCATTAATTTTAAAGGTTCTCACGAAAATTGTAGTTCTCACTGGAACCACATCTTATATATATATATATACATACAGGGGACGACTATAGTACTATAGTATAAACACTTCTTAACATATAATATACGAACTATCTAAAATGTATGAATTTTGTATAGAACACGTATGACTTCGCTGTGTAAATGTATGAATTGCGAAAAATAATTTTTTTGCTGTCTATGGGATTCGAACTCGGGATCATGAATTCATCCAACAAGGTGATAAATCAACCGTAGATCTTGATGATCCAAGGGCTGAAAATAGTTCTTATTATATATTCTAAAATGTGTTTTTATTTTAGCCCACCCCTATATATATATATATATATATATATATATATATATAAGGATTAGATAGAGTGAGAATATACCTTATCCTAAGAAATGAGATGACTTATAGACCATAGTATCATTATATCCACGGTCTAGATCTAAGATCTACGAAAAAATATATGTATCAAATATTGCTAATAAAATCAATGAACAAGTCTATAAAAATCTTCGAACAAATCAATTACAATGTATGGACAGCCGTATTAAATTAATTTGGTAAAATTTTGCCTCCATCAGAATTCAAACCCTGGATTAAATTTTGTTCTTGCTTTTTATTACCTTGTTTGTTAATCTCTATTCACATTATTAGTCTCAACCTTAGGATTTTAATATTTGACGTTCTAGATTTAATCTCATATTTCACTTTAAGGATCCTTCTCATTTGATCCGTTCTATATATATAGCTGCCAAATTGTTGGATTTCCTGGAAGAGATACTGGTCTACTATTAGAACCATAACATGTGCAAATATCTGGAGGATGCTAAATCCTACATCTATATATATTGTGACCTATGAAGCATGGGGACGGCACTTTGCTGGGCGTACGCGTCCCGGGGACGTCCCGGGGACGATACGCGAAAAATACGTCCCCGGGGACGTATTTTTAACTCCCCTTTTTTAATTAACTTTTAAATAAAAAATACGTTTAAAATACGTTGACCAGACGGTCAAATACGTATTTGAAGCAAAAAATACGTTTCAGTCAAAATTTTAAAACTTCTAACTTGTAAAACCCTAATTCGCGCCTCCCTCACTCACCATTTACGTTCGCACTCTCCTCTCTGACCCACCCGCCGCTCGCCGTCGCGCCTCCCTGCGCCAGCCCGCCGCTCGCCGTCGCGCCTCCCTGCGCCAGCCCGCCGTCGCGCTGCCCTGCGCCCCGCTGCTGTAAAGGTATTGCTCTGACCCTAATCGCACTCTCCTCTCTTTTATTTGGCTTGGGCATCGAATTGGGCAGTGGGTATTTCGAATTTAGCTTTGGGTTTTGTTGGATTGAAGTTTAATTTCGAATTGGGCAGTGGGTATTTCGAATTTAGCTTTGGGTTTTGTTGGATTGAAGTTTAATTTCGAATTGGGCAGTGGGTATTTCGAATTTAGCTTTGGGTTTTGTTGGATTGAAGTTTAATTTCGAATTGGGCTGTTGATTTATTTGAATTGAAGTTTGATTTATGTTTTTTATTTGAATTGGCAGCCTGAATTGGAGAGAGTTGTCTGTCTTCAATGATGATGAAGATTTGAGGGAAGAGGAAGAGGAGGAGGAGGAGAAAGACGATGATGAGTGATCTGGGCTACTAACATTTTATTGTGTTTTATTTCATTATTTCCTATTTGGAACTTTGTTATGATGAATTAGTAGTGTTTTACTTATATTCTTGGTGAATTATGAATTTATAATATATATAAAATATATTTTAAATAAAAAAACTAAAACGTATTTTTGACGTATCGTATCTTGATTTTTGGAAAAATGACGTATTTACGTCCCCGTACCGTATCGTATCCGTATCACGTATCCGTCCCCATGCTTCTTAGATTGTGACTATCCTCTTTGTTGATAGCTTGGTGATTGAAAATCAGTATCTCTAACCCTGTAACAATTCACATTCTTATGCTGTGTATCATCAGCCGTATGACTGTCGGGAAGATGATTGAACTTCTTGGTAGCAAAGCTGGCGTTTCTTGTGGTAGGTTCCACTATGGCAGTGCATTTGGAGAGCCCAGTGGTCATGCAGATAAAGTTGAGGCTATAAGGTGCAAAATGCTGCTTACTTATAAGACCTCCCTTTCACTTATCTTAAGATATTTTTCTGCATTTTCATTCATTTATTTCTCGTTTCACTCACCTTTTCTAATTTATCAGTGAAACCCTTGTGAAGCATGGTTTTAGCTACAACGGGAAGGACTTTATCTACTCAGGTTTTTCTATTGTACATGTTCACATAAGTGAATGAACAACTCATGGCTTTATCTAATTAATATATGTATTGTTTTCCAACTTCCCAACTTCTGTGGAGGCAGAAGAATACGTACTTTACAATGCATGGCCTATAGTCATCACATGCTAATTAATATATGTATTGTATCCCATTTTCCCAACTTCTACAGAAGCAGAAGAATACGTACTTTACAAGGCATGATCTGTATAATGATTGTTACTGTAGTTTATGAAATATTAATGTGAACATATATGTTAGCATTTGATAATATCTTATGTCCATGACTGAAAGCTTAAAAAAGTTAAAGAAGAAGAAAATACTAAAATTTTGTCCGCAGTGTAGGATCAATGTTCTACTTGCCATTTTCAGTATTCATAGGTCTTAAATAAGCATATCTTTAATATGAAAGAAGTTCGCTTCTGGATTAAGGTTGATGGATTCAGTGTTATTTATAATAGTTTTCACGTCACTAGTTCTTGAATTGCTTTTAATGCTGTTGGTAATCTTATATTTCTTTTGCAGGTATCACTGGCGAGCCACTGCAAGCATATATTTTCATGGGTCCCATCTACTACCAAAAGTTGAAACACATGGTATGCTGTGATTCTTTTCTCAATTAGTGTATATACCGCCCATATTATCAAAGATAGCAGATGAAAAATTGTTTATTAGTTTGAAATGTGTGATATAGTAGGAGAAATCGCTGACTATTTTCTCTAAAAGGAATGGTGGTGTTGTGTGCAAAATATATGAATGAATATTTGGGTTATTGTGATGGGAATGATGTATGGGAAGAAACAAAAAACTGTTTCATGATGATGGGTTTTATGAAACGCTATTGGGACTGCGAAGTAGGCAGATAGGGAACTTAGGGAACAGAGAGATCCTTTGGTAGAGTTAAAACCACCTCTTGAGGAAATTATGCACTTTTGCTACCTTTCTGGACCATGCAGTGTTGCTATACAAACAGATTTCAAATCAGCAATTAATGTGCTTTTGTTTTTCATTTTTGTTCTGTATTTTGGCTTTAACAGAAGCCTTATCTTATAATTTAATTGGCCTGTTAGATTCATTGTTCTTGTGCACTCTCATCTACGTATTACGTATATTATCATATTTGTTTTTCCTTTATATAGAATACTTGCGCATAACTTTTGGCATGTTTATTTAAGAATGGCAGAAGCAAGATCTGTATACATGCAAAAAGCAAGGGAACTCTACAATGCAGCATATCATCAAAGTTCCTTTTTCAGCTTATTCTACTTTTCAGCATTGTTGCCAGAACTCCCCACTTTTGCTTCTCAAAAACTTCTACTTTATTATAAGTAAGATATTATAACTTATTTTATTATTGTTATTGCTATGCTCCTGGAGATTACCTTACTAGGCAAGTCCTTTTGGGTATCTATTGGTTGCCATGATTTATTTAATTTTTCATTGAGTTGGGGAAGGTGGGTCAAGTGGGAATTGAACCTGAGACTTCTTCCTTGTAAATGTGGAGGTCATGATTATGCCAATGACTTTGGCATATAACTCTCCGATTTCGCAATGTGTTTTAGCATGACTTCTCGGGACTTGAATAGAATAAATTTAAACTTGCTTCAAAACTATACACAACCCTTGGGTTTTCTGCAAAGACGCCCATATCACACACCATGCCGGGAAAAGTATCATACAACCTTCAATCTGGCTATTCTTATAAATGCTACATTGTTTAACTTGATCGAAGGCTTGGTTATGTATATTATGCTAATTATAGTTTTAAATGCTTTGAAAGGTCCTAGATAAAATGCATGCACGAGGTAATGGGCCGCGTGTTATGTTGACTAGACAGCCTACTGAAGGGAGGAGTAAAAATGGAGGTCTGAACGTCTGATAAATTATTTTACGTTGATCAGTTCTTCCAGATGCTATTGTCTGACTGTTGAACTTTAACAGGCCTGCGGGTGGGGGAAATGGAGCGTGATTGCTTACTTGCATATGGAGCGAGTATGTTGATATATGAGCGTTTGATGATCTCCAGTGATCCTTTTGAAGTTCAGGTAAGCTTTATGTAATAACACATGCATGCCTTTTGCACATAAGAATGTTAATGTGGCTATTGCTTATCCAACATTCTGGCATTCATAGATATATTTAATCTAGGGTTAATTGCATCAAAATACACGAATTTTAGTCACTTTTCCATTCTGCACATGAACTTTGAAATTTATAATTTTAATCATGAACTTTGCGTGTTTCAATTTTTCCTTAAAATTGAGTCCTGGCAGCCGGAAAGCTAACGTGTCATTGTAGATGCCATGTGTATGTAACACGTGTCATTGTAGCTGACGTGGCAATACAAAGATGCCGTTTTGAGAGTGGTCATCTAAACTACAGCGTTTTGCTGAGAAACGATGTTGTTTCGCTTTTAACCTCTCCGGGATGGGCTGCAGCGCCGGCTTGATCTCCGTCGATCTGGCTAAAGATCTCCTCCAACGCTACCCCAACTCCAACGCCGTTGTCATCAGCACCGAGATCCTCACCCCCAACAGCTACCTTGGCAAGGAGATATTCACCGCGAAACTTCCGCAATTCTCCCCTAAAAAAACCCTAATTCTTACTCCGAACCGAACTCCCAATCTTTCAAATTCTAGGGCTTCCATTCCCACTGGAATTTTCAACAATGTCGTCTCTGCAAGTTACCGGGAAAAAAATCCGGCTGGAGCTCGAAAATTTCAAATCCTACAAAGGCCACCAAATCATCGGCCAGTTCTACAACTTCACGGCTATAATCGGGCCCAACGGCACCTGGAAGTCTAATTTAATGGACGCCATAAGCTTCGTCCTCGCCGTCCGTACCAGGCAGCTCCGTGGTGCTTAGCTGCACGACCTTATTTATGCGTTTGATGACCGCGAGAAACAGCAGAGGGGGCGTAGGGCGTTCGTCATGCTCGTTTACCAGCGTGCGGACGGGTCGGAAACTCAATTTTGTTTTTCTAATCCACTATTATATTTCATAGTTTTTTTTTTTGAAGAGGATATATTTCATAGTTATTAGTATATAACATAGTCAGATATACATATATATTAGACACGACTACCTCCCCCCCCCCCCCGACTAAAATAGATTGATTTTCATTTTTCCATCCTGAAATATAGTCCACTTTCCCACTGAAGATATAAGGTCTACTTTTATTTTATGCAACGGGACCAATCAATAATTAGATGACAAATGATTGCCTTTAACCTGACTCAGTCCATCTGAATTCACACTTCAACTGACGACCCACCCAACTGTGTCGATTTTCTGCTCTTTGTCCTAGCTGCTGACAAATATTGCTCAAGTTGATTGGAATTTTTTGGGCTTATATGGCATTTTGTTTGTATTATTAATCTCTGTTAAAAATATTTATGCTACGCTGTTTGTCAAATTATGATGCAGGTATGCCGGAAGTGTGGGCTCTTGGGGTATTACAACGAGAAGCTAAAAGCAGGAATCTGTTCGATGTGCAAGAATGGGGAGAATATATCTACCATGAAAATGCCCTATGCATGCAAACTTCTATTACAGGTAATAATGCTTATTGGTTTTGCTGTGAATATAGTAAGCACTAAGCAGGCTTGTATATTTTACTCGGCATAATCTGAATAATAGTAGGCATAGATAGAAACTTTGCTGTTGCATTCGATTTTGAATCTAACATTTATAAATATGATGATCTATGAAGCCATTATTGTGATTTTCATCCAACTTAAAACTCCGTGGATTTGTATGTGGCTCAGGAGCTCCAGTCGATGAACATTGTTCCTCGTTTGAAATTAACAGAGGAGGTGTGAACATGGCGTGCGGTGGATGGTATTGCGCCACTGTATATAACAGTTCTGAAGATATAACTTGTGTTGGATCTTAGATATGATTCTTTTTTCCCGAATTTATGAAATAGGGTAGAATCAAATTATGTGTGTTAATTGTTGAGGGATCTGGCAAGTTGTTTAATGATTAGAAAGAAAGCGTCTTAACAATTAAGCTATGCTTCAATATTTGTTTATCATTGTTAGTTTGAATTAGATAACCACAGGGCATTAGTATCAGGTTTTTATAAATTGTCTTTGGATGCTACAATCTTAAGATTAATTGAAGGGAAAAGTAGCAATTTAGTCCTTATCATAAACACTCCTATGACGCTTGACACCTTATACTCAAAATTTGATCAATCAAACCCTTCATTTGCCGTTACATGGAGGAGTTTAATTGCATCCAAACTAGAACATGGAGACCTAATGATGTTTGTATTTTTTTTTATTGCACTTCACTTCCACTCTCTCTGTGTTGCTAGAATTTAAGAGGAGAGGGAGGTGATCAGCGACACACAAAAACAAACATTAGACAAATCAAACATAATCTAGAATCATAGAGATAGTAACAAACATAAGTTAAATTATTCATATATGCACACAAACAAAATCAATAGATCTGAAATTTTATCAACATAAAGAATCAAAGATACAAATAAAAGTGACGCAAGGTATGCAACATGGTTGAATTTGGTCTCGAGTTGCACAGATTCTACTTAAGAAACTACGACAATGGCGATTCGACGCATTGAAGATAAAGAGCGAATTGCAACATATTTGATATAATAATGGAGTTCAATTAATCCGAGTTAATGTTTGGCGAGATTTTGAGCGTTAATTAGTGAAGTTTTGAGTTTGCGAGTAAATAAATTAGACCAAAAATTCGCTTATAACAGTTTTCACTCAACCATTTCAACTACTGAGGGACTGTCTAATTTGA
Source organism: Salvia miltiorrhiza (assembly GCF_028751815.1). Taxonomy (NCBI): domain Eukaryota; kingdom Viridiplantae; phylum Streptophyta; class Magnoliopsida; order Lamiales; family Lamiaceae; genus Salvia; species Salvia miltiorrhiza. The sequence goes on from NC_080389.1 coordinate 52,692,289, forward strand.
AAAAGTGAAATGAGAGGTTTGCTTTGTAAATTGGTGATTTTTCTGAGTATTAACTTCGTCGAAGGCGCGACGGAGGGTGGCTATGATAGTGGAACATGGAGGGTCTAATTGATCAAATCTTAAGTATAGCCGTATAGGGTGCAAAACGTCATAAGTGTGTCTATGATAGTGGCTAAATTGCCACTTTTCCCTTAATTAAATCAATTAAGTAAATTCTAGCAGTTATTAATTATAGTTGTTGGGGTGTTTGAGAGTTGATGAGGGGGAGGCGATGGGAATGCATTATGCATGAGGTGCTTTCAATGTATTAAACATAGGGGCTTAAGTCGGGTGGAGTTGAAGTTGTTATTTCTAGTGAGTCGGATAGCTACGAGTTTTGGGTTATTTTTGAAAGTTGTCGGATTTTGAGAAGGGTTCTTACTTCTTAGTTTTCGGATTAAGCATTGTAGACGTGAAGCCAATACTAGAATTCATAGTTTAGCTTGAGAAAGTGCAGAATAAATGCGAAGGGTGGAATGAGAAACAGTTATGAAAAGCTGGGAGGGATATTATGATTAAGGCAGTTTTAGAAGCTATTCGTACGTAGTTGATGAGTTGTTTCTTACTCCCAAACAATATCCTTGATGAGAATGGGTAAATTTTTGTGGGGAGCTAAGGAGGGTGAGAGGAAGATCCAGTGGATTGGATGGGAGGGTGATATCTGCATGGCAGGGTTAGGCTATCAGCTTTGATCGCTTCTAAGATGGTGGTGAGGAAGGTGTAGCTTGGAAAGTCGGTAAAGTGTCCTACACAGCCGCAGGGGTATGGTAGGGATGTTTTTGGGCTAGCCCACCGGGATTCGGGTTAATCGGGTGCGGACTAATCGGGTTGGAGGTTTTGTCGGGTTATAAATTTTCAACCATAATCCTAAACGTTCGAGCTAGCCCATCGGGCTAGTCGGCTTAAATGCGTAAAAATAAAATAATTATTTGTATTTTGTTATTTTTAATGATCTAATGTATAATGTATAAAATATATATAGAAATCAAATATATAAATTATATAGCAAGCATGAAATGCAAAAATATAAGATATTGAAAAAAATATCAAGATTATATAACATATAAAATAAGTTGGTAACAATAAAATGTTCAACTTTATTAACGAAAAGCAATAAAATATTCAACAATAGTTTGAATTCATAGAATCAAAGCATCTCAAAAATACAGAAAAGTGAAATGATGAAACTTTATAATATTTTATCATTTTTTTATTTTTATATCTAAATATTTAATATTAAGTATTCGGGTTTCGGGCTAGCCCATCGAGTTAGTCGGGCCGACCCTATCGGGTGCCGGACTATTCGGTTACGGGCTAATCGGGCTGTATCTTTTATCGGGTTGAAAAGGGTGATTCTATTCATAGCCCCCATTTTGCTCTATGTAGCCTCCAATTTAATAAAATATTAAAAATATTAATAAAATTACTATTTCACCCTTATAACCCCCAATTTATTTTACATGTAACGTCCCGTCCCGTAGCCTCTGAAAATATGAACAGAAATAAAGGCGAGATTAATTACAAATTCTTCAATCTTTCTTCCAACAATGAAGAATTCGTCGATTGACAACAAAAAACATCAAAATTGTGGTTGAGGGTGAACAATTGTTCAAATAATTTAGAGGATGACTCTTGAAAAAAGAAAAACACTCATCAACAACCCCAAACAACTCCATCGCTCCGCCGTCTAGCATAGCTGCCCTCCCTTCCACGCTCCCCGCCAATTACACAAGCCAATAATCAGACCCAACATATGCTCCGACTTGACCATCCTTAGCAGAATATGCACCGCCCCGACCTTGATCATCTTCACCTGGTTGCTCTGCACCAGCGACAGATGGTAGAATGCCAGGGCCCAGTCGTACCGAGTCCGCTCCGAGTCCAACCGCAGCGTGTGGAGAAGCGGCGACAACGCCCCCAAAACCCCAATCGCGTTCTTGTTTTGCTCGTCCAGGGATAAGCTGAAAAGCGAGCCGGCTGCGTGGTCCTGCGCCTCACCATGTCCGCCCATCACAACGTCGATCAGCGGCGGCACGATTCCTGACCGCATGATTTTCACCATGTTCTGCTACTCCAGCGCCGTCGCTGCGTTTATGTGCAGGTTTGAGTATCTCGAGGCAATCAACAATTTCAGAGCTGTTAGCATCCGCGGTGTGCAAGTGCGGTGTAACACCCCAAATATTTAGGTTTATTATATAAGTTTAATTATTAGTAGCTTATTTTTTTTTTAGATAATTGCATGATACATATAGATATGCACCATTAATTTTATCTAGATTATTATTATTATTATTATTATTATTATTATTATTATTATTATTATTATTATTATTATTATTATTATAAATTTGATTCCTATTAAATTTAGAACTCTTTTACCATCTTTATTCTTTATCCTAGTAGGAGATATACATAAAATATATTAGTTCCAAAGTTCGATTTTTTTTATTTAATTAGATTAATTATTTTTTTCTTTATTTTGAAGTGAACACAATTTAGTTAGTGCTCTTGTAATTATTAGGTTATATATATATATATATATATATATATATATATTTTAATATCTTAGCATAATTGCTTTGGAAATAGTAGCTTAGTTACAATAGAATACGATTTTTAACATTTTTAAATCAAATTACTATGTTTTAGTTTAAGTATACTTTTAGGTATTTTTTTATGTTGTGGTACACGTTTCTTTTTAGTATAAAAGGATTGACACAGATATTTTTTTTATAGTAATCAACAATCCCAAGAATTGGTATAAATAAGAGTTAATTCGTTTAACCGAGGGGAACAAAAAAAAAAGTTTCAGCAGAATATTTAAATTTTCCTTTGGTTGAGGTTGAATGCATATCAAGAGTTTCATTCTGTCGGATTATTCTTTTTCCTTTAACATCGTCGGCGTTTCAAGTTTAAGGTGAGGGATTTTATGCTTGTGGTTATATTCATGTATGTTTTTATATGCTCTTAGTTCATGTTTGATTATACATGTTCAGCCATGTAGAAATACATGTTCAGAAATTCAGCCATGTTGAAATACATGTTCAGGGGCTCTCAGTTCGCCCATCAGATTATCAGTATATGTGTATGATAATGTGAATTATTTGCATGTTTAAGCGTATGTGAATATTTGCATGATTTCTCACTGAGTATATTTTCAATATGCTCACCCCTTACCTTTTTCAGTTTTGCAGTTTTTGGAGTCGAGGTGGCCATGGAAGTCGAGAATGACTAGAGATTTAGTATTTTCATAGAATTTAAGTTGAACTTGTTAAGTTTTATTTGATTGTTCTTTTTATGTTATTACTTTAGTTTTGGCAAATTGATTTTTATAAATTAGTTTAAACTTTGATAGTCAAGAAATTTTATTTTATCTATTAGTTCTTCAAGTTTTTAAATTGAAAAGTTTATGAAAATCGGGGCGTTACATGCGGTATCCACTCTGTTTCGTGTCAATTTCGGCCGCCTCCTGCTCGTCGATTTGATTTCTTTACAGCTTCTTCTACAATTCTTCCTTTCCTAATAGAATCAGATTCGACATGATCTCGATTTCGCCGGATGAGGAGGAAAACGAGTAGCACGAAGGGCGAGTCGAGTTGATTAGGGGGAGAGGAGTCCGCGACCGCGACTCCTCCGAGCTGACGACCGACGACGATCAAGTTAAATTGGGGCGGCGACAGCGACAAGGGCATCAATTGACGACGATTTTTTCGGAAGGGTCTAAGTTGAGGGGAATCGGGGGGGGGGGGGGTCGAGGTGGTGGCGGCGGACCAATTGAAGATGTTGGAGTGGAGGGCGACGTTGGAGATGACGGTAGAGAAATCTGCAGCGGCGTGCATGGAGAGAGAGGAGGGTTGGAAGGAGAGAAGCTTTTAATTAGAGGCTATAAGGATGAAATGCTATTTTTATTAATATTTTTAATATTTTATTAAATTAGAGGCTATATGTAGTAAAATTGAGGCTATGAATAGAATCACCCGGTTGAAAATATTCAACCCTAACCCTCTCGGATGACGGGTTAATCGGCTAGCCCACGGATTTCGAGATAAATTGACATTCCTAGCGCATGGTATGCGGTCCACCCGGACACACATCTATATATTATAGCTTTTGGTAATTGAATTCAAAAATGTTGTTTGGTGCAGTGGTCGAAGTGTACTTTTATCCTTTCAAAGGTTAAGGGGACCGTTCGAACTTCGAACCCCTTCCCCCCCCCTTTTAACAATTATTGATTCTTTGTTTCTTTTTTTTGGGGGGGGGGGGGGGGGCTTTTTTCAGTTTTTTTTTATTCTTGTTCTTTTGTTTCTCTTTTTTGTTGGCTTTTTTCAGTTTTTTTTTTAGCTTTTCCGTTTTTTTTTTCTTTTTTTTCGATTTTTTTGTTTTTGCATTTTCTTCTTCTTTTTTTGTGCCTTTTTTTTACGATTTTTTTGCTCTTTTGTTTCTCTTTTTTTTGGCTTTTTTCAAAAAAAAAATTTCTTTTTTTCTAGTTTCAACTTTTTTGTTTTTGCTTTTTTTTTTTTTCTGCTTTTCTATTTAATTTTTTCATTGTAACAGTATTTTTTTTTATTACTGTAGTGGACAAAATTCGTCAACTTGGCTCAAGCCCAATTAACATTCCAAGCTGGACTAATGAGCCGAACAAACCCGGCCAGTCCAGCCCGACAAACCTTGGACCAACTTGGATCATTAACAGGTTGGCCCAATTACTTAAGAAAACTTGTCATCTGGCCCAATAAGTGAAATTATACTCATCACAAGATCAACCTGGACCGACCCAGGTTGACTATCCACTTTAGGTCCAAATTGTCTAAACAGTCGGGCTGCATTCGGCCTAAGCCCACCAAGCTATTTTGCCAGTTTGGCACAATCCTAAAAAGCCCAACTAGTCAAACGGACTGGTCCGTCTAGCCCGAAAAGCTATAGATCGACTTAAATCCACAACCAAGCTGGATATATTGCATGCGGCCCAAGGATTATAGCCGACCTGGATTGACGAGATTATAAGACCTAGCCGTCAAAACCCTAGAAAACGTCTCCCAGCCGTCAAACCCTAAAAAGACGTCTTCCGCCAAGCTGACGCAGTCAGAGGGTAATCTTCATGATCCCGTCCAAATCGCAACAACTGGAGAGATGGGGGTTTTGACGGAGCCAGGCTGCAAAAACCCTAGCGACTGAATGACTCCTATATAAACAACCCGACTAGGTCATCAAAGGGGAGAGGAAATCCTACTTGCTCTCTACCCTTTGAATTCTCTCTACTCCGCCGCCTAGCCAGCTTGGCCTATCTCCGCCTCCCATATTCTATTTTCACAACATTGTCACCGTTTCCACCCTCCGACGCCGCTTACAGCCTGGAGTAACCGCACACTCCAGCCTGCCTTTCTTTCTATCTCAGTTCGTTTATCATTCTATTTGGGTATTCCGATACTGACTTGAGCGTCGGAGGCTCTACGGTCGACACCCCCACCCGGTGCTCAACCTAGGGCTCTTACGTGTTCTTGTGTTGACAGGTTGCTAGTGCCCAATCCATCCGGACGTGCAGACGTCAACTTCAATTGTAGATTTTAGCCTCTACAATTTGGCGCCCACCGTGGGGCCCTAGCAATCAAGCAAATCAACGCACTTTCCGTAGATCTCTACAAGCATCAATCATGTCTGACGGTCGCGACGGATCTGAAACTCCTGACGCACCCCACGTGGTTGCTCAAACTACTCAGGCTGACCTAGCCGCCCAGATTTCCGCACTGACTGAACAGATGAATCAGGAACGGGAGAGGTGCAAGAAGTTGGAAAAGGAGAACGCCAACTTGTATGACCGTCTCGAAGCCATGGAGCCTATCGAGATCATCGAACCTCCCGGCTTCCGAGCCCAAGTATCTTCCATGCAACCCCTGGGAGATACATCGATCACTCACAAGGATGGATCCAACCATCTCATGATGGATCCGTCATCTTCGGTAAGAAACCGCAATGTCGTTTGTAACCTGACTGATCCAGGCCGTGCTACTTTGAATGCAGGAACACTCCGACAGGATGGAACAACCACCATCGGAGGACAACTCACCCGAACCAACTTCACCACCCCGGGCATAGCAATGAGCAATGCCGTCGTAGGAGGCACACAACCTACTATACTGGGGCCCAACCTGGCGGTCGCGCCAAGCCAAGCCAATCAACAGGCGGACGGACCCAGCCAGAGGGAGATCACCCAAGACTAGCTGTTTGGGAATGAATTCGCCCAACCAACCGCGATCGGCCCGTATGCAATCAGAGACGAGGGCCTGGCAAGAAAGTTGGCCGAAATGGAGGCCTTGATCCAACGAATTCCTGGTGTCCCGGCACCCATCCACAAAAGCTCAGAGAATTGCTACGCCGACTCGCCATTTGTGGATGAAATTGCTCTAGTTGAAATGCCCGTCAAGTTCAACTTTCCAATCATGCAAATGTTTGATGGAACAACGGATCCGACCGACCACATAGCTCAATACAAGCAACGGATGTTCACTGCTGCAATTCCTCGTGAATTGAGGCAGGCCTGCATGTGTAAGGGGTTCGGTTCTAGTTTGACAGGACCGGCCCTCCAGTGGTACACTAACCTTCCCAATTATTCTATTTCAAGTTTTGCTCAACTAACCGATATATTTGTGCAGCAATATGCTAGTAGCAGGAAACTTGAAAAGATATCAGAGGATCTTTACGCCGTGATCCAACGACGTGACGAGTCCCTTCGAGACTACATAGGTCGATTCAACAAGGAGAAGGTGTCCATTACAAATTGCAGCACCCAGACAGCGATCACCGCCTTTCGAAAGGGTCTTCTGCCCGACTCGGACCTCTACAAAGACCTCACCAAATACCCTTGTAGAACAATGGAAGACGTCATCGCCAAGGCGTGGGCACAAATCAAGTGGGAGGAAGATTAATACAGCCATCACCGATCTTCACCAAGCAGACACGCTAGAAGAGATTCCAGGGTGGATAGACGGACGAGTGACAGGCGGTCTGAGCCTTACCCATCCCCACGACAAGAATACAAAAGGAGACAGTATGACCACCCTTATGAGTCACGACCACGTGAGAGGGCAAATATACCAGAATACAACTTGTCTATCTCACCAGCCGAGGCGGTCGAAGCTCTTAAGGGGCTCGGAGACAAGGTCAAATGGCCAGAAAAGATGAGGACACCAGCTGATCAGAGGGACAAGTCAAAGTGGTGCGATTTCCACGCTGATCACGGACACCGAACAGAAGATTGCATCGCATTGAAGTTAGAAGTGTCGCACTTACTAAAGCAAGGTCACCTGACTGACCTCCTTACCGACAATGGACGTCAAACCTTGCAACAAGGCCAAGATCGTCAGCAAAGCAACACGGATGTCACCCCGCCTAGACCACCGCAACCTGATCGAACGGTGAACGTGATAACTGGCGGATCAGAAGTTAGTGGAATCACTCACTCGGCAGCCAGGAGACACACCAGGCAGGTTGGACATTTACAAGCTGAACATGGAAAAGCCGAAAGAAACGCAACCATCCAGCCGGCACAAACCATCTCTTTCACCACATCCGAATCCACCAGGCTACTTAATCCCCATCATGATGCTTTAGTAATTTCAATTTGTATTGCAAACTGTTTAACCAAGCGTGTACTAATCGACAATGGTAGTTCTGCCAATGTCCTATTTTTGTCTACTCTCAGGGAAATGGGAATCGACGAAACTAAGATCATACGGAAGATGACCGTTCTCGTTGGCTTCAGCGGAGAGCAAAAAAGCACGCTTGGTGAAATCGAGCTACCTGTCTATGCTGAAGGGGTCAACCTATGCACGCGGTTCCTAGTGGTGGATTCTTCATCCGCTTACAATGTCATTTTGGGTCGACCATGGATACACGAGATGGGGGCTGTACCGTCCACCTACCACCAAGTCCTGAGGTTCCCGACAAAGTGGGGAGTTAGGGAGATTCGAGGAGACCAAAGGGATTCCAGATCGTGCTATCAAACAACGATGAAAGCAAAGCAAGCTGTCTTATAGCAATTACAGCGAAAAGAATCATCCGACCCCCAACCAAGTCAGCCCGTCCAGCCTGACCAACCTGATGCAGTGGAGTTAGATGAAATCTCCATTCATCCAGACTTCCCGGACAACAAAGTCCGGATTGGAGCACAGCTGGAACCCTCTCTCAGAGAGAGACTCCTTCAATTTCTCTCTGAACACTATGATTGTTTTGCTTGGTCCCATGCAGACATGACTGGTATTGATCCTAATATTATTGTGCACAGGTTGAATGTCGATCCCGACTACCCTCCAAGAAAGCAAAAGCGAAGAAAATTCGCCCCAGAAAGAAATAAAGTTATCAACGATGAAATCAAGCAACTTGTGGACAATGGGCTGGTCAGAGAGGTTCAATACCCAGACTGGCTAGCCAACGTGGTGGTCGTAAAGAAAAAGAACGGGAAATGGCGAGTGTGCATAGACTTCACAGATCTGAACAAGGCGTGCCCTAAAGATTCTTTTCCACTACCCCACATAGACATGCTTGTCGATGCTACAGCCGGGCACGAGTTACTTAGCTTCATGGACGCGTACTCCGGGTACCACCAGATACTGATGCATCCAGACGATCAGGAGAAGACGTCATTTATGTCCAACATAGGCATCTACTGTTACAAATATATGCCATTCGGACTGAAGAAATGCTGGAGCAACCTACCAACGTTTGGTCAATAAGATGTTTGAAGAACTATTGGGAAGGACAATGGAGGTCTACATAGACGACATGCTTGTGAAGTCCCTACGAGCAGAAGATCACATCGACCACCTCCGACAATCTTTCGATATACTTCGTGAGTATAACATGAAACTTAATCCGACTAAATGTTCATTTGGTGTGACTGCAGGTAAATTTCTTGGCTACATGGTGACCCAAAGAGGAATAGAAGCCAACCCGGCCCAAATCGATTTCGTACAAAGAATTGCATCTCCAACATGTATCAAAGATGTGCAAAGACTTACTGGAAGGGTGGCGGCCCTTAGCCGGTTCATCTCAAGGTCATCAGAGCGATGTCACCCGTTTTTCAACACGTTGAGGAAATCTAAAACGTTTGAATGGACACCGGAATGTGAGGAAGCACTCAGCCAGCTGAAGCAGTATTTAACAAAGCCGCCGCTTCTATCCAAACCAAAAGACGGTGAAATATTGTACATGTATCTAGCCGTGTCAGAAACAGCAGTCAGCGCGGTCCTAGTTCGTGATGATGAGGGCAAGCAGTCACCAGTCTACTATGTTAGCAAGTCATTACTGGATGCAGAGATAAGATACAGCCTGCTGGAGAAGTTAGCCCTAGCACTCGTTCATGCAGCAAGGAAACTCCGTCCATATTTTCAGTGCCATCCGATAGTGGTCCTCACCACATATCATTTGAAGGCCATCCTCCACAGACCGGAGCTGTCCGGCAGACTAACCAAGTGGACGGTCGAGCTAAGCGAATATGACATATCTTACAAGCCGCGCACTTCACTAAAATCACAGGTATTGGTCGATTTTATAAATGATTTTACGCCTAACCTCTCGATACAGGCAGACAAAGAGATTTGTTGCCTCACCGAGGACGAAGCGCTAGGGGCGTGGAAGCTCTTCGTGGATGGGTCGAGTAACAGACATGGAAGTGGACTCGGGATAGTCCTTTCATCACCCCAAGGTGACAAAATGGAACAAGCAGTCAGATGTGGATTTAAAGCAACCAACAATGAAGCCGAGTATGAAGCAATGCTAGCCGGTCTTGCCTTGGCCAAGGAGTTAGGAGCCAAGAAGATCAACGTCTTTAGCGACTCTCAACTGGTAGTAAATCAAATGCAAGGAACCTACCAGGCTCGGGACAACAAGATGACAGCCTACCTAACCAAGGTGAAGGAGTTGCAGTCCGGCTTCGCAGAATTCACAATCAGTCAGGTACCCAGAGAAGATAATAGCCACGCGGACGCCTTAGCCAACCTGGGCTCATCTATCCAGACTACCACCTCCAAAACCATTCCGGTTATCTACCATCAATGGCCGGCAGTCTGGAAGCAAGAAGAAGAACATGTGTCAAACATATCAGACGGACGTACCTGGATGACCCCGATACTAGAATACCTGGAGCAAGACATACTCCCAGACGACAAGAATGAAGCACGCCGAGTAAAGGCTCAGTCTGCCCGATTCTCCATCATCCGAGGTAAGTTGTACAAACGATCATATTCTGGTCCATATTTAAAATGTATTAACCATGCAGAAGCAGAAATGGTCTTAGCCGAACTACATAATGGAGAATGCGGGAATCACTCTGGCGGGAGGAGCCTAGCTCACAGAGCTTTAACGAGTGGGTACTATTGGCCCACAATGAAGTCAGATTCGGCCGACTACACCAAACGATGTGACAAGTGCCAGCGGTTCGCCCAATTATCTCACCTTCCACTTGAACCATTGATCTCAGTCACGTCGCCGTGGCCTTTTATGAAGTGGGGGATGGACATCGTGGGAAAGCTACCCAAGGCACCTGGACAACTGGAGTACATGCTGGTCGTAACAGATTATTTCACCAAGTGGATAGAAGCCGAGGCGTTCCACAAAGTTCGTGATAAAGGGGTGAGAGGATTCATATGGAAAAATGTGATATGCCGATACGGAATACCAAAAGAGATTGTCACCGACAACGGCTCCCAGTTCATCAGCAACGATTTTCAAGATTTCTGTGAATCTTGGAACATCAAGCTAAGCTTCTCAACGCCTAGATATCCCCAGGCGAACGGCCAAGCTGAATCATCCAACAAGACGATAGTCAGCACCCTTGAAGAAAAGGCTCGAAAAAGCCAAAGGCTTATGGGCCGCCGAACTGCCTGGAGTGCTTTGGTCATACCGAACGACCACCAGAACCCCGACGGGAGAAACTCCATTCTCACTAGCAGTACGGGATGGAGGCAGTCATTCCAACCGAAAGCAAAGTGCCCACAGTCAGGACCGAGATCGCCTTAGACAGCCAGAACGACCAAGCAATATGTCACGAGCTAGACACACTGGATGAAAAGAGAGATACGACAAGACGACGGCTTGCATCCTACCAGCAGAGTGTCGCCAGACACTACAACCGGCATGTTCGCACTCGAACGTTCAAGCTGGGCGATTGGGTACTCCGACGTGTATTCCAAAACACCAGGGAGATCGGAGCTGGCAAGCTGGGTCCAACCTGGGAGGGTCCATACTTGATCACCAAGGTGTTCGGCAATGGCGCTTACAAGCTGCAGGACAAAGATGAGCGCGACATCAGCAACAGCTGGAACGCCATCCATCTTCGGTCTTATCATTTCTAAACTTTCCATTTGATTATTTATTTTTTCGTTAAGTTTATAATTTTTTCCACACTATTACTAACAATTTTACCCAGGCCAAGTCGGAACTACATCGGACTTGATCCCGTCAAAGGGTATGTAGGCAACTCTACGGAGCATGGCTCTACGGAGCCCAGTCCGGCCCAAGAACTACATTTGGCTTGATCTTCGCAAGAGGTATGTAGGCAACTCTCCGGAGTGCAGCCACCAACCTCAAATCTACATGTCCCAGCTTGCGAGATACAAGCCGCTAATGATGACTCGCCTGCACGGACGACGTCAACCTGGATCTATAAAGAAGAAATCATCACCACATAGAGTTCGAGACCTTTGGTCTCTGGTCATCCAGTCGAAGGAACCACCCAGCTTGTGAACAATCAACGAGATAAGTGAGAAGATTGTAAACATTTATATTTTTTAAAGTTAGAATAGCGTCTCGTTTAAGTGCTCTCGTCACATTGTATTAGCCACAATTGGTAGAAGTCAGTACGACCCAAATCCAATGAATTCCAACTTGCTTCAACTTCAATTATTTTTGGACAATTCAGAGCCAACGATTCTACAATTTTGATTGGTAAAAATACTCTCAAGCCGGCATGCTGCATGAAACTATATAATCAGCTAACACTCCAAGTTGGAACCCAACTCGCCCAAGTCAAACACAAATGACAAGTTGGCTAATATCAGTCGATTCCAACTTGGACAACCAAATAAAATCAAAGTCCAGTCTGGCCTTGTCCAAATACAATAAATTTTTCAACGTTGGGTCCAGGCTGGTGCAACGAAATGAAGACAAAAGGAAAAATTGTGTCTATTCACCCCTTCCACATGTCGTTGTTTTCTCAAATATACAAGCTGCAATATGTTGCATCAATCTATACGGTATTGAAGCCATGATTTGAATAAGGTAATTTCGCATGCAAAATTGTGATACAAGTTGTAAGGCAACCACACCTCATAGAATAAGGAAAATCTCAACTCTAGCCAACAATGCTGATTTCCCAAGAGTTCACAAACAAAACATCATAATATAATAGACAGCTTGAACCTTGGGTCTAAAGTTCAAGCTGGAGGCATACCAATACGAACAGTTAGTCAAACAGTCAAGTTTCAAACAGTGCGAGAAAAATAACAAGACATCTCTTCCCCGCTTCAAGAAGTCGCTTCCCCGTCTAAGGATGGTCGTCTCCAGTGGTCATCCCGGCAAAGTTGCTTGCAAGCTGCATCTCCTGCTCCTCCTGGCCAGCCTTCCACTCATTAAACTCATCGATGTATTGTTGGACATCCCAAGTCTTGGGGGGCTGATTCTCGAGATACGCCAAGGCCATCTCGCCCCGAACTCGAACCTCTGTCTCACAGCTTTTATAAAGTACTTGTTGCTCCAACGCAACAACTTTGGCTTCGAGTTCCTTGCAGTCCGCTACAGCCCGCTCCAGCCGGCGAGCATCTTCCAACTTGGCAGACTCCAACTTCTTGACAACCTGACGGGCCTCATCACGCGTCTTCTTGACAGCCGTCATCTCTCCCTTCCAGTTCTCCCGCTCGGCCCTCAACTCGCTAAGCTCCGCCTCCATAGCAACAGTCCTCTCCATGAGGAAGGCGGCTTTCTGCAAACTCTACATCAAACATGAAAATGCAACAAGTTAGAAAAATTCTCATGTCAACAAAATAATCTATACTCGAAAATACTTACCAAGAAGGCATGATCGAAGAGCTCACTAGCCACGCTGCCACTCCCCATCTCCTTCAAATAATCTCAGTCGCGTGGGAGTAATAGCTGTTCGGCCACCCCTCGAATAGGTCCTAGCTGGGCATGCGCCGATACGTTCGGAAATGACAGGTTGACAGGATCGTCCACCTGGTCGGACAAAGTGAGGTCAACCTCAGCAGACCACTTTTTCTTGTGAGCCGGAACACGAGTCAAGTGCGGGACACGTGCGGTAGCACCATCAGCTGTAACCGCGCCGCTCGAGCTAGCAGTCTTCTGCCTATTCTTACGGATCACATCCATGGCAGCGCCCTTCCCAAGCAGAGGGGTAACATATGACTTCGACATCCTATGATCTGCATCAAAATAAAAATACTTAGCCGTATTAATGACAAGTTGGAATAAAATGAAATTGACAAGTAAAGCAGTACCTGCAGGCACGCGGCTCCACAAAGAGCTAACTCGCAAGTTGGCCTCGGTCAAAATGTTACAGATTTGGCGATCCTCTTCGCTAAAACTTAAAAACCAATCAATCTTGCTAGCACTATCGAAAGCCAAGTCAACAGGCCCCCTCCTCGGACAAGCTGCAAAATAAGAAAAATATGAAAAGTGTAAATTACGAATACATAAAAATAATATGTTGCTACAACAAAAAATACTCAAATTCCAAAGACATCCAACATGTAACACTCACTACAAGCTTCCCATGCCTGTGGAATAATCGAATCACGCGGTTCTCCTAGTGCGTTATTGGATATGAAAAAGTATCTAGAACACCATTTCTTAGCGCTATCTGGAAGAGATAGCACAAGCGGAAGGTTTGCCTTAAATTGATATCGAACATTATCAGTCCTATGCGTCTCCAAACTGTAAGCCTGCAAAACTTCAGAAAAACTGAAGTGAACACCCCTCAACTCGCTAAAAACTTGAATGGCCATGAGAGTGCGCCACACGTTCGGAACCAATTGACCTGGAGCAACGCGGTAGTGAGTGCAAGCCTCGAACACTAGCCGAGGAAGAGGAAAACGGGCACCCATCTGAAGAAAACACTCATACAGGACCGTCCATCCTAGATATAACCAATCTGGCCTTTCCGAACCAGATGGAGCAGCCAGACTGGCACAAGGAGGAATAGCATAGACAGCACGGAGTTCATCCAACTTGTCAAAAGTTATAACGGATTTTGGGCTCCCGATTCCCAGCTTGTATGCAGGAATACTCCCTTCAAGCGGCCCAGAAAAGATTTTCACCAATCCCATAATCAAACATAACCATGTCATACCCGGCTCGGGGCCTATTCCTTGGCATGCCATTTACAGTATCTAGACAGCCCGTGTCATCATCCGACGATCTAGAATTTTCACTACTCGACCCACTCGACACAAAAGAGACAGACATGTCCAGAAACACCTAAACAAATAAATTGCTAAGTACTAAACAATGCATCAAAGGACAAACACATAGAATCCTACGAAACACCAACTTCTGCAAGGAAACGATTTCAATTTACAAGAGCAAATCAAGGCCATGCTTAAAAGGCAATTATCAACAATCCAATAACACAAACTAGCAAAATTAGTCTTAAATTTATAGAATTGACTGATGAGTTACAACTCGACATTCAACTCCAGATTTAGATCACCAAATACTCCCCCAAAGATTACACAAACATAAAATCAAAGTTGCTTGAAGGTTTCAAGCTCAAGCGGAAATAGAGACTGCACTTGGGCAACAATTTCCTCACCATCCTTTCATGAAATCATATTATGCCAAATAGTTCTCAATATTACTTATCACAAAAATCACCACCCATTCATGAAGTGTCAAACATACATGCATCAACAAATAGATATGGGAAGACATGTGATTTTATATTTCACATTCCCAAAATTGAATATCGTATGGGAATATTGGAGACACATTCCAAAGAAAACACAAAGATTCCACACAAATGTTAGAGAAACTGAAACCCTATCTGCCGCCTATCACATTATAAACATACCATCTGAAAAAATAACTCAAAGAAAGGCTTGAGACATGGACATAGTTTTACATGTTATTATATCAAGAGGCCCCAATTTTTTATCAAAGGCATAGAAGTTAAAAGAAAAATATCGACCCTTGCTACTAAGTTTCAAACCAGTGAAACCACTAACCTTCACAAAAATCTCAGACAAAAATTGCACAAAGACCTTCTCCTGCTTCCTTGCTTCATCCTCTTCAAGTTCTCTGTATTGCAGAGTTCACTCTCTCACAACCAAATAAAATTTAGAATGAGGAATGAAGAAGTGAATACAAACTATTGCTACTATGTTCGCAGACAAAAGTACAATATTAATAACATCAGTCAACCACCAAAAGCTGGGAAATGAAATTTGAAAAGATTGTGTTAATCCAGTCCACTTTATTCACTACTGTACTTCATTACAACCAAAAGGGAAAAATAGCTGCAACTCTACCTCAACATAACAAATTCAGCTACGTATGCACAGCTGTGAAAAAAGTTTACATTGACACATAAAAGAAAGTTTGATTCCAACAAACTTAAACAAAAAAAAATAATAATAATAATAAAGAAGAAAAAGGGTGATTTTTTACATCTGAAACTGAATTCACACCGCCGGCAATACCCCGCTGCTCAACCGGACCTGCCGTGGCGGCTCCTCCTCCGACGAAACAACACCCGACCGCCCTCTATTCCCGATTCTAGTCTCAGCCTCCTCCCACGTTTAGTGGCAGCCACGATTCAAGAAGCCCGAAGCAACCAGGCCAGGGGGCTCGTGCCTCTCTGCACCCACGAGTCTCCCGACCACAGCGGCAAGAACCACCGCCATAAGAGATCCCCCTCACCTCATAAATCAACAACGGCCGCTAGCAAACTCCACGACGCTGCCGCACCTCTCCGTCCATCAACAACGAGAATCAAAGCTATGAGAATTCCTCACTTATCCCAAATCACAAGAACCTCAGCATTCAGCTCATATTTTCTCTTCAAACATCGCAAATTAATCAAACTCTAAAAATATGTCGTTTAATCTTCTGTCTCCGCAAATAATTAAAGGCACACGGCCGCGGTGAAGACGTGACAAACCAAGTCGTTGAAACTCCGGTTGGGGACCCCTGCCACTGCCTGTGACAATTCCGGCAGAAGGCGAAAAATCCGATTGGACGTCCGCCGCCCCTCAGCTCGTCTCTGTCACCTTGAAAATTGGGAGCAGCGGCCAGCGACACCACATCGTCGCCGCATGACTCACCCTCCACACACGACCACACATTGCCGCATCAAACTCGTTGAGAAAACTGGATCCGATGACACTCACCTCAAATTTCTAGAAAAAATGGTCGAAAAATCGAGTTGGGGGCACCACACTTGAGCCCTAAGATCGACATGTGGCAATCTCTACCGTCCCTCCTCGACAACGGCGAAAAATAATCACTGCCATCTCCTTCTGTCACGAACTCACCAACAGAGAGCCCATCCTCCCGAAATCCGGCGGTCGCAGCGGCAGGGAAAGCAAATCGCCGCCGAGCTGACGCCCTCTCTTCCTCTCATTCTTCTCCACTCCCTCCGTACCCCTCTCAAGCACGCAGAGATCCGGCCAACGAACCCTTCTCCTTCGACTATCCGGCGAAGGGCGCCGCCTCCTGGCAGGTCCCCATCCAACAGCCGCAGCCACGAAACCGCGCCCCTAGGCTCCAATCGCCGCCAATCTTCCTTCTTCGAGGTAAAGGCGACCGCCACCGCAACGGACCTCCTTACGACGAAGCCAGGATCTGAACAGCGCCGGCAAAATGGAGGTGGCTGCCGTTGTTCATCGAGGGAGGGAGTGAGACGGGAAGAAAGGGATATTTCCCCTCTTTTTTTTCGAAGCAGATGAAAGAGAAAGGAGATCTGCCCTTCGACCTTTTTGTTTTGTGAAGTCAAATGAAAGAAAAATTACATACCAGGCTGGAGGAGTTTTTTGGAGCCAGGCTGTAGTAATAAAAAAAAAAATCTTCCCTTTCCTCTTTCTTTGAATTAGGCGAAGAAACCAAGCAGGAATCCTTTTTTGTGCGAGCCAGGCTGGAGACAGCCAAATTGAAAACTAAACCCAATATGTTGCATACAGGCTGGAGCAATTAACCACTTCAACAAATAAGCCAAGCTGGAGTAATTAAAAGAAATTCGCTACTTCAAATTTCCAAGTGAAAGATATCTGCCCATTCATACGTGCTCATTTAAAATTTTCAAAATTGCAAATTTTGATAGAACAAGGGAAAAGGAAATTTCAAGCTGATAAAACACTTCAGCCTGGCAAAAATTTCAACGTTCAGCCTGGCAAAAACTTCAGCCTGGCGAAAGTTTTGCGGAAAAATGCCAAAATCAATGATTGGGATTCAACCAAACTCATATGGCTTATCATTTAATTTCAAATAAGCTCACGTCTTCTACCGTCACAATAATTTCCAGGCTGGCAAATTTTTACAGGCTGGTAAGCCAAGTTGCATATATACGTTTTACCTAGTGCATTACTATCAAATTGTTTCACGCCAAGCTGAGAAGAATTTGTCTCCGACTTCAAGCTAATTGTGCAATCTCCTTCAACTTGGAAATATAGTAGTCGGTCAATGTCACCGATTGGCTTTTTACAACCAACTAACTATACCAACCGAGACAGTCCGACGTTTTGAGAAATTCACCTATGCGGAACAGCTATAATCAAATTAACTCTCCAATTAGAAAATTCTAATTGTAGAGTGGGGGGCTAACTGTAGTGGGCAAAATTCGTCAACTTGGCTCAAGCCCAATTAACATTCCAAGCTGGACTAATGAGCCGAACAAACCCGGCCAGTCCAGCCCGACAAACCTTGGACCAACTTGGATCATTAACAGGTTGGCCCAATTACTTAAGAAAACTTGTCATCTGGCCCAATAAGTGAAATTATACTCATCACAAGATCAACCTGGACCGACCCAGGTTGACTATCCACTTTAGGTCCAAATTGTCTAAACAGTCGGGCTGCATTCGGCCTAAGCCCACCAAGCTATTTTGCCAGTTTGGCACAATCCTAAAAAGCCCAACTAGTCAAACGGACTGGTCCGTCTAGCCCGAAAAGCTATAGATCGACTTAAATCCACAACCAAGCTGGATATATTGCATGCGGCCCAAGGATTATAGCCGACCTGGATTGACGAGATTATAAGACCTAGCCGTCAAAACCCTAGAAAACGTCTCCCAGCCGTCAAACCCTAAAAAGACGTCTTCCGCCAAGCTGACGCAGTCAGAGGGTAATCTTCATGATCCCGTCCAAATCGCAACAACCGGAGAGATGGGGGTTTTGACGGAGCCAGGCTGCAAAAACCCTAGCGACTGAATGACTCCTATATAAACAACCCGACTAGGTCATCAAAGGGGAGAGGAAATCCTACTTGCTCTCTACCCTTTGAATTCTCTCTACTCCGCCGCCTAGCCAGCTTGGCCTATCTCCGCCTCCCATATTCTATTTTCACAACATTGTCACCGTTTCCACCCTCCGACGCCGCTTACAGCCTGGAGTAACCGCACACTCCAGCCTGCCTTTCTTTCTATCTCAGTTCGTTTATCATTCTATTTGGGTATTCCGATACTGACTTGAGCGTCGGAGGCTCTACGGTCGACACCCCCACCCGGTGCTCAACCTAGGGCTCTTACGTGTTCTTGTGTTGACAGGTTGCTAGTGCCCAATCCATCCGGACGTGCAGACGTCAACTTCAATTGTAGATTTTAGCCTCTACAATTACGGCAATAATTAATTGACCAAATAGCTAAGAATTTTTTACGATTTTAAATTTTTTGTTTCTTTTTATTCAGTGGCCTTTTTTTGTTGGCTTTTTTCAGTTTTTTTTCTTTTTTCTGTTGGCCTTTTTCAAATTTTTTTTTTTTTGCTTTTTCGTTTTTTTTCCTTTTTTTTCCGATTTTTTGCTTTTCCATTTTCTTCTTCTTTTTTGTGCCTTTTTTCGATTTTTTTGATTTTTTGTTTCTTTTTTTTCTTTTCATTTTTTCATTTTTTTTTCCTTTTTTTCTTGTTTCAACTTTTTTGTTTTTTTGTTTTGTTTTTGTTTTCCTATTTTTCTATTTATGTTTTTCGTTGTAACATTAATTATTTTTTATTACGATAATAATTAATTGACCAAATAGCTAAGAATAAAAGTTCACTACGATTTTTTTGCTTTTTTGTTGGCTTTTTTCAGTTTTTGTTTTGCTTTTTCATTTTTTTTTTATTCCTTTTTTGGTTAAGATGCAGATAGGCCCCTCAAATATAAGCTCATATAGCGTATCACTCCTCTTATTCACTGTGTGTGCAAATTAGCCCCTAAACTTCAAAAAATCGCACATTTAAGTCCCTTTGACCTAACGCCGTTAGTCAACGCTAGTCAATTTTTTTAAAACGCCAGCGGCTTGTCATATCCGACGATCGCCATATCCGGCCATAGCAATCTTCAACAAAGGGAATTTTCAACTCGAGGCCGATTGAAGAATCAAAATTCAGTCCAGATTAATCCCCCGTTTGAGTTGGGGGTATGAATTTCATCCTGAAATCGTCCCCAGACCTAAACCCAGCCATTTACCACCACTCTCTCAGTCCATAATAGTTTATGATAGTTCCCTAGCTGTATCCCCCTCCCCCCCCACAAAAAAATGGAAACCCCGAATACAGATCGTCATTCTCCCTCGTAGAAATTCAAAGCAGATTTGCCGCAAAATCAGTTCTCCTTGGATTCTCGGAGATTCCTGCGTTTACATAGAAGGAATCCAGTTCTAGAAATGGTAGATTCAGCTGCAATCATGGGTGGGAGATGATTCTCGCTCGAATTCAAGGTGTCAGGGCTCAATAAAGAGTCGATTTTCGTCGGAGCTGTTGTGAAGAGATTAATCTCAAAGCTTTCTCTCCGCACTGCGTTGATGCCCAGTCACGCTTCTCAATACCGGCCGTTGGCCACCACACCCAGTCAAACTTCACCATCGATTGGCGGTGGTGATGGTTGATCCCAACAATCTAGAATTATTATTGAGTGTAGCTCAAATAAAAAAATTCGAAGAAAGTTTGCGGGCAATTTCACGGTGCAACTACTCCTATCCTATTCTCAGATTCTCGATATGAATGCATTTTGGGGATTTTAATTTTCCTTTTTTGATTTTTTGACAGTAATACACAGGTATGGGACATCAACCTCATCGAAGACAAATTTTGGGGAATAAACTTAATCCAAGTACTATCAACTAAGAGATCTGCAGCTGAATCACCACCGACTGGGGAGTTCAGACCGGCACAAGATGTGTTTGAGACTGCAATTAGTTTTTTCTTACAAAGATATTATTGATAAACAGGGAGTCAATGAGAGAAAGAATACTTCCAATGGGTTCCATTGTTGAGCCTAAATCAAAACAAATCGAAGAGGATCTATGATCGTTCCACTGTTAGTGGATTTCATGGGATTCTAATCTTCTTTTGCTGGATTGTGGATGAAAATGTACAGGTAGAAAAAAGGGAAAAAGATTGCTGGTTATTTTAAATATTAGAGGTGGGCCCCAGTTTTCGAATTAAAATAAAATAAAATTGACTAACGTTGACTGATGGAGTTAGGTTAGAGGGGCTTAAATGTGCGATTTTTGGAAATTTATGGGCTAATTTGCACACACAGTGAGTAAGAGGAGTGATACGCTTTAGGGGCTTATACTTGAGGGGTCTATCTGCACCTTAACACTTCATTTTAATTGCGTGAAAATACACAAACATTTTTGGCAAAGTTAGGATTTTACATTTTAATACACCAACTTTCGTTGTTGTCCAAATTTGACACGACTTAATTCTTAAAAATTTAAAAAACAACCCCTTTTTGTAAATAATTATACAAAAACCCACTTATGTTATTATTTGGGACATTTAAACCAAAACAAGATGTTTCCTTATGATGTTTTCTTTTAATCTTTGATCCGCGCCTAAAATGGTTTAAAAGAAAACATCATAAGGAAATATTTTGTTTTGGTTTAAATGTCCCAAACTATAACATAAGTGGGTCTTTGTATAATTATTTACAAAAAGGAGTTGTTTTTTGAATTTTTAAGAATTAAGTCGTTTCAAATTTGGACAACAACGAAAGTTGGTGTATTAAAATGTAAAATCCTAACTTCGCGTCAAATATGGTTTTTGGCAAAGTTTGTGTATTTAGGTGTAATTTCCCTTACGAAAATAATTACTTAAGAAAATAACTAAAAGTAAATGTTCTTATAAATAAAAGTAACAATTATCATGAATAAATGTAATAATTTATCTTTCCTTACGACAATGATTACTTGACCAAATATACAAAATTACAAATTCTAATAAGTAAAATTAACATTACTTTTATACATATCAATAATTACTTTTTCTTACAATAATAATTATTTGATTAAATAACTAAAAGCATAAATTATCGTGAATAAAAGTAACAATTATCGTGAATTCGAACAAATGTAATAATTTAAACGTTTAATTTTATTGTAACAATGATTACTTTTTGGTACGACAATAATTACTTGACCAAATAGTTAAGAATAAAAGTATTAACGAGTGAAAATAGTATTACTTTTCTTCACATCAATAACTACGTTTACTTACAAAAATAATTATTTGATCAAATAACTAAAAGTACAACTTCTCATAAATAAAAGTAATAATTATCGTGAACAAATATAATAATCTCAAAACGTTACATTTCATTGTAATAATGATTATTTTTTTATTTTTATTAGAACAATAATTACTTAACCAAATAACTAAGAAGAAAAGTTATAGCGAGTGAAAATAATTTTACTTTTTTTTATATCAATAATTACTTTTGCTTTTAAAAATAATTATTTGAACAAATAACTAAAAATAAATATTCTTGTGAATAAAAATAAACATTATTGTGAAGAAATGTAATATTTTTGAAACATTACCTTTCATCATTTTATTACGACAATGCTTCCTTGACTAAATAACTAAAAATATAAGTTCTAATGAGTAAAAATAAGCACTACTTTTATTCATAGTTACTTTTTCTTACTATAATAATTACTTAACTATATAATTAAAAGTACAAGTTCTAATAAATAAAAGTAACAATTATCATAAATAAATGTAATCATTTTGAAATATTCGTTCACGATAATTGTTATTTTTACTCACGATAACTTATACTTTTAGTTATTTTCCTCAAGTAATTATTGTCGTCATAAAACATAATTATTGTTATGAAGAAATGTAATATTTTAAAAGTATTACTTTTTTCATAAAAAATATATAAAAAAGGCAAAAGAGAAACAATAAATAAAAAAACAAACGTAAACTAAAGAAGATACCGAAAGGATAAAAAAACAAAATATATAAAATAATGCAAAAGAAAAACAGTAAAATAAAAAAAATGCAATAGAAAACCAGTAAAAAAAATACTGAAAAGAAAAATATAAAAAATACAAAAAATAAAAAATAAAAAAAAAAACAGGAAAAGGAAAAAAACATAAAAACAAAGAAAAAGAAACAAAATCAGAAAAAGAAAATCCAAAAAGTGTAAAATAAAAAAAAGAAAAAGAAAGCGAAAATGGGGTTAACAAGGTTTTGAACTCGAGACTTATAGAAAGTAAAGTAAGGGAGTGTTAGTGCATTACCACTGCACGACCATTTGATTATGTTTATTTTTTCTAAAAAAATTAGGGTTAATAGCCGGAAAATACACGAACTATTTTGAGATTTGTATATTGCACATGACCTTTAAAATTAGCCCCAGAATACATGACTTTTCAATTTTATCGCAATTTGCACCCGCATTGACTAACACTTTGATCGGTGATGACGTGGCCGTCGGATTTTGTTGACGTGGACGATTTTTCGATATAGTAAAACGACGTCGTTTTGTCAAGCTTTTTTAAATTAAAAAAAATTAAAAAAATGGAAAAATTATTTTGTTCCAGTTTTTCCACAACGGCCTTAGTCCGTCGACCACCGCGCACCGCCTCTCCGCCCACCTCTCTCATCACTCCAACGCCACCTTCTTCCCCAGCCAACCGCGAAAGGCGCGGCCTTGATTTCCGACGCTGAGCAACTCTACCGCCACTACTACTCCGGTTGCTGTACTACGACCACCGCGCTCCTCCAATCGCGCCGCCGAGTTTCACCTTCAATTCACCGCCAACTCTGCAAAACTCCCAAATCCAGAACCACAACCACCCCTCTCTCTCAGTCAACGATCTCCCTTTCCTTCCCACTCTCCCTCTCATTTTCCCTCTCTTGATTCCTGCAACTCCGGCGCGAGGTCAGAGGTAAAAAGGAGAGAGGAGGTGGTGCAGTGGACAGATGGTCAGGAACAAAAAACGTGAGAGAGAGAGAGAGAGCCTTGTTTTCAGATCTGCCACCTTTTTCCAGGAAGTTGCGGAGGGTTCTAGATCCATCGCCATTGAGTTGGGTTTTGTTGTTGCGCCTGAGGTCTGTTAGCGAACTGACGGCGGCTGATTCGCCAATCTTTGGCAGTGGTGAACAGCACCGGTCGTGAGTGTGCCGGGACGAGAGGCAACAACGGAGACTCCAGACAGCTTAGCGCTTCGGCGGAGTGTGAAGTCGTAGCGGCGTAAGCTTGAGATCGACGCCGGTGTTCGGTCCGAGAGACGGTGGTTTCTGAGTCGTTAGTCTTTGGCAGCGGTGATCGGTAGCTTTAATTTTGAGCCTTGCGGCGGTTGGAGGTACCATCATGAATCACCCTTTGATACTTCTTTATCTAATTTGTGCTTGCCTTGAGAGAGAGGAGAGATAGGTCCGTTTTTTAGTTTCCGAAGAGAGGGAAAGGTGGGCTGATTTTGTTTTGAAGCGATGGGGGCCTAATTTTGGTTGAAGAGCTGGCCGACGGTGGTGGAGAAGCTTGAGGAAGGAGAGGATGCGGCTGTAATTTTTGAGAGAGATGATTTTTTTTTCTTTATTAATAAAAATGACATGTGTATTGCCAAATCAATTAAAATGCCACGCGTGTAGTCCACGTCATTGCCGGTCAACTGTAATTATGGCCGGAGTTCTCGCCGTGTGAAAATTGCAATAAATTCAATAGTTCGTGTATTATGGAGCTAATTTTAAAGGTCATGTGGAAAATACAAATTTGATGAAATTTCGTGTATTTTCTGGCTATTAACCCAAAAATTTATATATACGTTTATTAGGCGGGTGCGCAAGTTTTTGCGTTTATTGAAAGGTTGTATGTTCCAATCCTTTGACATGATTAATAAATCCATCCTCAGTGCTTTTGTGATTTTTTCTCTTTCATTATTATTATATTATTTGCATCTTTTTTATCTTTTCACATTTATTTTCATTGTATTATTTGCATTTTGTTGATGATATCTTCTACACTCATTTATGTGCTAATTTTATAATTTAATTTTGAACCACAACTCTAGACACTAATCGGGTATCATATCGACAATAACTAGTAAAAGTATAATTGAATGAAAAAATTTAAATATATTACAAATTAAATTAAATAAATGTTACAATTAATTATTTTGGAGATTTTAATAACAGCACAAATAAAAATAACTTGATTAAAGATAAAAATAATATGCCACGTAAATAATAAACCACCTCAATTGATTGAGTAATGCGAATAATCCACAATTAGTTGAATAGATAGATATGATACAGATGAATATGTTGCAATAGGTATAGTTTATAGAAATAAAATCTTTTAAAGATTATTCATTCAATATTATTTTCCTTAATTATCGTGAAGGGTAACCATGTAATTTCAGTTAAAATAAATTAGCTTAAATTATAAAAATAATCAAGGACTTCAGGATATCTCAAATTTTCAATTCAATAAAATAAATAAGAGATTAACCTTAATATTTTTTACTCCCTATATCCCATGAAGCAATATCAAGTTTCATTTTTGGTCTGTCCCATGAAGCAAGACCAATTTATTAAAGCAGTAAAAAATTTATTTTTTATTCACCTTTTCACCTACCACACTTAACAAACAAAATATTAATTTCTTAATTCACGTGCCGAAAATAAACACTCTTCTATGTTTAGAATTTTCATTCAAAATAAACACTCTTCTATGTTTAGCAATTTCATTTTATATATAAAACAAGCTGTTATCAAATTTTAGGTAGCCTCATATATAAATATTGGGAACATCAAATTTTATATAAACGCAATTATCAACTCTAAATATTTATATTCATCTGAAACCAAAACGGGCCATAAATTATTGGGAGTCGCTGGTGGTCTCTGTAGAGGCTTTTCAAGAATCGCACTAAATTCTCCTCTGCTTCTCTCTCTTAATCGTTCTCTATCGCAAACTTTTCATATGTGGCTATGCGCATGATTTTGTTGCGTGTTCTTCAGTATTACATCTCGGTGTTTGGCGTTACATCCAATTACGTAAGCTTACAATCAGAATATGTTTTATTTGATCACTGGATTATAGTAGGATGTATTAGGTAGCTAGCTCTTGTTCATGCTCCAGCAGCCAAGACTTTATTTTGTTTTTTTCCCTCCAAATAATCATTTGCCGCTAAACAAGTTTATAACAGTTCCAATAACTGTGGCGTGCAGGTATAATTTATTGCTGAATTTGTGAAGATGTTGGGAGGTCTGATTGTATTTTCGCTGTTTTTCGGTTTCACTTTGAGCCATAAGCTTTGCACTAATGGTGGTTTGCTATCGCACACCGCTCGCCATCAACGGTTTTTATCAAACAATTCATCGTGGGAAAAACAAAATCTTGCTGATTTGCATTTGATTCCCACCGATGATCAGACATGGTCTAACTTGATTCCGAGGAAAATGCTTTTAGCAGGCGATGAGATTAGCTGGAATGTAATGTATAGAAAAATGAAGAATGCCGGTGGTGAGAGTGGGAGGGAGAGTGGAGGTGGGTTTTTGAGGGAAATTTCGTTACACGATGTCAGGTTGGAGCCTAAATCGGTCCATGGTGTGGCTCAGCAGACTAATTTGGAGTATTTGTTGATGTTGGATGTTGATAGACTGGTGTGGAGTTTTCGAAGGACTGCAGGTTTAGAGGCTCCTGGTGAACCATATGGTGGCTGGGAGGCTCCAAATGTTGAGCTCCGCGGTCATTTTGTAGGTTGGTTTCATTTAGCTGCAACTTTGACTTGATTGTTGTTTGTTTTAATTTGTGGAAGATATTTGGATGTTTTGCTTCTTTCAGTGCACAAATTTGGAAGTATATATCTTGTAGAGTTGATAATTGTGTTTCTTCTGGTTAGTTTAAATGAAATGAGGTTGTTTAGAATTACTATGGATATATATTTAAGATCAAAGAATTAAATTATATGGTTTTCGTTCCACATTTCTTCATTACATTACTATGCTTTTTCTTTTTCTTTTTCTTTTTGGGAAAGTGACATGTTTCTGCTTTAACCAGTTCCATTGTTTTGGGATTTTTGTATAACTTTCTTTTTCATTAATAGTGTCGCTATTTCGTTCTATAATAATTTGTTTGAAATTGAGTGAGCATCTACTTTATATATAAATTCATGTTATACGCTGTATGCTTTCCAGTCTAATCTGGAATGACAAGACACAGTATTGAATAATTGGAGTTTTAAAATTAATTGCTATTATTGACATGGTGTAGTGCATTGTCTGTTGTTTTTACACATTCTAAACATTTTCTGTGTGGAGGACTTAATCTTGTTACTTAATGCAGGACATTACTTGAGTGCATCTGCCCAAATGTGGGCTAGCACACATAATGGTGATCTCCAGGAAAAAATGTCCTCAGTGGTTTCTGCTCTATCAGACTGCCAAAATAAGATTGGAACAGGTTATCTTTCGGGATTTCCATCTGAGTTGTTTGACCGATTCGAAACTCTGCAAGAAGTCTGGGCTCCATATTATACAATCCACAAGGTACAAACTTCTATGTGCAATTCAAATGTTCTGTAATGTGACTGCAGATCTTATTCTCTCAAGGTTTTTGCAGATATTGACCGGTCTATTGGATCAGTACACCATGGCTGACAGTGCCCGAGCATTGGAAATGATGAAATGGATGGTTGATTACTTCTACAACCGTGTGCAAAATGTAATAAAAGAGTACACTATTGAAAGGCACTGGTTATCTCTGAACGAAGAAACAGGTGGCATGAATGATATTCTTTACAGGCTATACTCAATAACAGTAAGGATGCATCACATGGAAATCTAATACCGTACCTCACTCGAACGTTTATCTGCTTCTCTTTTTATTATTCATAATTAAATATTTCTTGAACAACTCATTTGGTTGTATTTGCAATAAAATAATAACATCAAAGTTATAATATTTGAAGCAGCAATTTTATCTCCAAGATTAACACGAAGTGTACTGGAAGGAACAATATGAGGATTCTATGCTCAAGGATGGTTCTGTTCATATGGGATAATTTGATCGTGTTCTTATACTAAGTACTAGTGCTATGGGAAGAAAAAGTATAATCCTTGTCTGATCTCGTTTAGTGTGATTCAATTCACTGGAAGCAATATAAGTTGTTTGGGAGCTTGTTTTTCCAAACACTTCTCAACAGCTTATAAGCTCCTAACCAACTTATAAGCTATTTTAAGGAGCTTATAAACTCAGCCAAACACCCTCTAAAAGAAGCACTTAGTTATGTTGCAATAGTTCTAGTAAGAATGGTTTGTAGTGTGTATAAGAACTTGCGTTGATAAAAAATACTATGAATTTTCAGGGTGACAAAAAGCATTTAGCATTAGCTCACTTGTTTGACAAGCCGTGTTTTCTGGGATTGCTAGCAATGAAGGTAATTACTGTTCTTTTAAATCATAAGATTTTATTGTACTTTTTTCTTTTTTCTTTCATCTTCCATCATTTTATTTAAATGTTATCACATCCTTTTCATTTTTTGATATTAATAGATGTTATCACATCCTTATTTAAAAGTTAGTTTTGTTCCGTATAAGCTCATGACTTGTCTTAGAGAAGAGATTATGGACAGATGCATCAGTCTGAATCACATGTCTTATAGTATCATTTTTCATGGTTTTACCTTGGTCATTGGGTCTCGTTGCTATTTGTACTGATTAGTAACTTCCATTTGCAGGCTGACGATATATCTGGTTTTCATGCCAATACGCATATTCCAATTGTTGTTGGGTCTCAAAGACGATATGAAATTACTGGCGACCCACTTTATAAGGTAAAACTGTAATGTCGAGTTGCAAGTAATTGGGCACTGAGTTCATTGCCGAAGGGCATGTGTACAGTATATATTTCATGATTTCATCCACCTTGATGTAGTGATTGAGAAATTGGGAGTGCCCTTCTTCAGTAGAACCTGGCTATTTTCATGGGCTTTAGGAAAACTTACATCTAAGCACTGAAAGGGTAAAAGTTCAACGATATACGATCATTCAAAAACAGAGTTTCAAAATTTCATTTCTTCCAGTTATGTCAACGTTTTCTCTCATCTTGCTAAAATCTAAAGTTACACGCCACTTTATACTAGATTTTGTTCAAGTAGCTCAAACTTGGTACCTATCTAGTACTCTGTTATGCATCAACTTTCATTTATTAGGGTTTTGATTATTTATTGGATATATTTGTAGTTAATTGTCAATTGGTCCATGGGCTCCTCTTGCGGGCTTCATAGATCAGAATAAAGAGTCGGACTCACCAGAATAAAAGGGGGTTCCTCTCTATAGTTTTGAGGAAGTAGGAAATATTTTCTGCACACTACATGTTTCCTTATTGAGAGGAAACATAATCTCTAGCAATCAAGAAAATTTCTTATTTACTTTCCTTTCATATATAAACTAAAACTGATACCCCCTCAAGTTGGGGCATATATATTTACTAGACCAACCTTGCTGATGATTCCACCAAAGCTTTGACTTGAACAATTCTTTTGTAAGGATATTAGCTACTTGTGTGGTTGGAATATACGGCATGCATATCACTCCATTTTCTAGCTTTTCTTTGATGAAGTGGCTCAACTTCCACATGTTTAGTCCTATCATACTGCACCGGATTGTTAGCAATGCTGATAGCAGCCTTGTTGTCGTAGTATAGTTTCATAGGATCATCTAAGGATAGTTGTAGCTCCTCTAGTACTCGTTTGAGCTGGATTGACTCACAAATTCCATTGGCCGTAGCCACTACATTTTGCTTTTTTACTTTGCCACGTCCTTAGATTTCCCCATACAAATGAGTGGTATCCATCGGTAGACCTTCTATCAATAACCGAAACTGCTCAATCTGCGTCGCTACACACTTCAAAAGTTCTTTGAGAATTTTTGTCAAACAATAATCCTTTCCTGGCTAAGAAGCACGAATACGAATATGAAATACGAATACGATACGATATGGGGAAGAAAATATGTCCATTTCCAAAATATCACGATAGGAATATGTTGAAAATGTGCTCATAAGTTTTTCAATATATTTATTAATATCATATAAGTACATTCATAACCAAATAGAGTAAATATTTACTTAATTTAAGTATTAAAAGTTTGCACATCCAATTAAAACATTCAAATATTACTAAATAAAGTCTTCTTCTAAGTCATTAAATCTTCCTCTTCCTCCTCCTCATATAGCGTATCATCATTGCCATCTTCAGCGAACACAACGCTCTCCAACTCCAGTTCAAGCGGTAACTGCGCAATCTCTAGATCTCCAACATCCTAAAGCGCACCAAATTTGTCTCCTCCAATAACCCACAACTTTATCTCTATCTTTTGTAGTATATAAGTGTTATTCTAGATACAAACGGAGATTGCTATGAATGTAAACCAAATCTTTAGCATGTTGGGGAGCCATTTTGTTTCTCTCAACGAGTGGATGCAAGAGTATGTGCTCTAATTCCTTTTAACACATGAAGAAGATAAGGTTGAACAAGGAGTTTCAAAGCTAACTTCAGAAGTGTTGGTGCACTTGGACCATATGTCACCCACCAACTCTTAGGGTCCACGTCATAACACTAATCAATCGAGTCAGAATTAGTGAAATCATCCAACATGATAGAAAAGTTTGCAAACTCCCTTATTACAATCCTCTTTTTTGCAATACATGGAAAATACTTCTTCAAATATTTCATTCTTTCCTTTATTACTTTATTTAGTAATATTTGTAAGTTTTAATTGGATGCGCGAACTTTTAAGACTTAAATTAAGTAGTTATTTGCTCTATTTTGTTATGAATGTGCTTATATGATTCATAGAATATTATTATTAATAAAAATATTTATAAAATTATAAACGTATTTCAACGTTCGTATTGTGATTTTTTGAAAATGGGTATTTTCGTCCCCATTTCGTCTTCGTGCTTCTTAGCTTATCATAATTTGGAGACTGTTTGGTGTCATCAAGGGTTCTAGTTATGGCTGAAGGCTGATTCAGTACATGTTTTTCCAATTTGAAGCTCAACACTTTAAGAATCATCAGTCAGACTATTTGAGTTTGAATTATGATAATTTCCCATTTTTTTTTCCTCTTCCAAGGTGCAGTTGAAATCCATATTAGTCACACTTACCATTGAATCTTCCCGACTCCTCCTAGCCACATCGAATCTTCCCAACTCCTCCTAGCCAAATTCTCCTCCTGAATATGAGGAGTACAAAAAGTTGTCTGCAAATTCAAAATTCAAGCTTAAAAAATCCATAATTGCTTGTGGGTTCAATGTAGGATCGTAACATACCTATATTTGTATCTGTTAGGCTTGTATCATCCAATTTTGGGGAGCATTGGTCTACATGGATTTTGACAACTAGAATGTGTAATAAGTTAAGTGAGATTGGCTATAGGATTTAAAAGCCATTTTCACTAGAGTAAGTAACTGCTCAAGACAGAAAGCACAATCTATTGTTGTGTCTAAAATATTAGAAGTATATTGTTCTACACGCCATGAGCTATGGTGGCCACATGTGGAAGATCAGATTCATGCCATGTTATGGTATTCTGTGAACATCAAAATGTGAATAGAATCACTAGCTTTACTAGAACCTTTTTTGGTTAATCTTATCTTTGTTTCCCATTGATGATAGATTCTGCTTGCCTGCTGAGCCCTAAAGTCATCGCTGTAAGTATACTTCTCTTAACAATAAAAATAACTTGTTGTCTACATGTCTTTCCAGGAAATAGGAACATATTTCATGAATATTGTCAACTCATCTCACAGCTATGTTACAGGAGGAACATCAGTCGATGAATTTTGGTAAAACATAAGGTTTTTAAGAATTTATTTATTTAAGAATTAAAAAGGTGACCAGCATTGAAATCATTCTTCTTATTGTTTTGATTATGCCAAGTAATCTTTTCTTCTCTTGTTATCCGTGATATGACTTAATTTATTTTGTAGGTCCGATCCAAAGCGATTGGCCAGCACACTAAAAACTGAGAATCAAGAATCTTGTACAACTTATAACATGCTGAAGGTGTGCTTTGTATCTTTGTTGTGGTTCTAGGGTAGTAGGTGCACTATGGTATATTATTATGTGGCTATATCTTTTAGATACCTGAAAAAACAACATTTGTTCTCTAAATTGCTGCCAGTGAGAATTGCTTGATATAATCAATGATCATGGTGTTTTCTCTTTTGCTTCCAATAGGTTTCGCGTCACCTCTTTACGTGGACCAAAAACATTGTATATGCAGATTATTATGAAAGGGCCCTGACAAATGGTGTTTTAGGCATCCAAAGAGGCACAGATCCTGGAGTTATGATCTACATGTATCCCTTACATCCTGGTGGGTCCAAGGCCCGAAGCTACCATGGATGGGGAACAAAGTTCGATTCATTTTGGTGCTGTTATGGAACTGGTAAAATGTATTTAACTTTTGTTGTGTCCA
Organism: Salvia miltiorrhiza; assembly: GCF_028751815.1. Classification (NCBI taxonomy): domain Eukaryota; kingdom Viridiplantae; phylum Streptophyta; class Magnoliopsida; order Lamiales; family Lamiaceae; genus Salvia; species Salvia miltiorrhiza. Next base: position 52,724,248 of record NC_080389.1, read on the forward strand.
TTATATCTGGATGATGCCCTAATATAATGAAAGGGATTTTTAATTGTTGACAAATTTGTTAAGCTGTTAGCAATGTAAAAAACCCAGTTGCTAGGACTTGTTCTACTCATTGTATTTTGTGTTTTCCATTTGTTATTTATATGAGATTAAGACCATGTCCTTTATTTGTCTAATTTTCTCTATTATCACCTACAGGAATCGAATCATTCTCGAAATTAGGAGACTCAATATACTTTGAAGAGGAGGGAGAAGAAAAGGGACTTTACATCATACAATATATACCTAGCACACTTCATTGGAGATCTGGGCAAGTTGTGCTGAGTCAAAGAGTAGATCCTGTAGTTTCATGGGATCAAAGGCTCCAAGTAACAGTTGCTATTTCTTCAAAGACGGTATAGAAAATCTGTCATTTGCCTGCTATTTTTTTGTTATGTCTTTATTCCCTCGTTAAATCTTATTGAAGCCTAGCGTACTGTGGTTTCACAAAGAATTGTTTTCCTCTTCAGAGGGCACAAACCAGTTTGTTATGTGGTGGAAGAGTTGAGGATTCTAGACTGGGTTTGTAGATGGAACTACTACCAAACACTTATTTTTTCCTTATGCATATACTCTGTTATGATGTTTATTTGTGTTTCTTAGTTGAGACATATGTGCTACTTCCCACCTTTCATATTCCATCAGTAAATGTTCAGTTCTCTATCTCTCTCTTTAGAAACAGTGCATAAACCATTTTCCTTTTCTTTTTTGAAGAAGATGCATAAATCATTGATATGCCTGTAATCATGTCTCAAATTCTGCTTCATGCAGCAAGCAGAAGTAACACCATCAACACTGAAATTGAGGATTCCCACATGGGCATATTCAGCTTGTTCAGAGGCATCTTTAAATGGTCAAAATTTGTCTGTGCCAGCACCAGGTAAAATTCAACCGGCTTGCTATTAGCATTATTATAATATAATGTGTTTGAGCTGATCTTGCCATCTACAAATTGTTTTCTTATTTATTTGCTATGATGATGCAAACAGCAAGTAACTAATTGCTTCACACACACATTGATGCAGGTAATTTCTTGTCAATCAGTAAAAGTTGGATTCTTGGAGACAAAATTGAACTTCGCCTGCCTTTGAGTCTGAGGAGTGAGGCTATTCAAGGTATGCTCTTTTTGTTTCCCAATTAAAACCTAAACTTTGTTCCTCTGTTCTGATAGTCAACAAGTTCGCTTCTTGCAGATGACAGGCCAGATCATGCTTCTCTTCAGGCTTTCCTCTATGGTCCCTACGTTCTTGCAGGTTTTTCAAATGGTGATTCGGACATTAAAATAAAGTCCCGGACTTCTCTTTCAGACTCAATCACTCCAGTTCCTGCTGATTATAACTCTCAACTCATTACTCTTGCACAAGAATTCAGGAATTCTACCTTTGTTGTATCAAACTCTGATCAATTTATAATAATGGTGAAGTCTCCTGAAGTTGGGACTGATGCTGCTCTCAGAGCTACATTTAGACTTGTTGTCAAGAACTCAAATTCTGAAAGTTCTCCAGCATCAGAAGAACTCATAGGCAAGTCGGTCATGTTAGAATTGTTCGATTTTCCTGGGACGTTTGTGTTACACAATGGGGAAGGTCAGAGTCTTGCAGTGTCTGATTCCTCATCTCCCGAAGATCAATCGTCTGTATTCCGTTTGGTTGCTGGATTGGACAGCAAGGACGGGACGATCTCGTTGGAGTCTGAAAGCCCGAAGGGGTGTTTTGTTTATAGAGAGCTGTTGAATGATTCCGGAGCAAGTGTGAAACTCAAATGTGGCTCTGCTTCATCAGATATTGAATTTCAACGAGCATCTAGTTTTTTATTGCAAGATGGAATTAGCAAGTACAATCCTATTAGCTTCATCGCAAAAGGGGTGAGAAGAAACTTTGTTCTATCTCCATTGTTTAGCTTGAGAGATGAGTCTTACACAGTATATTTTAATACATCTGGGTAAATTATGGTGGAAGTGTAAACTCTTGAAGCTTATGTTGAATAAACTTATATTCTGTTACGGATATAGTCTATTAAAAATCACGTAGTATTTGGGAATAAATTACTTTATTCACACTGTTCATGAATTTATTTGATTGAAATCAAGTTACAAGAGTTGTTGTAAAAGATCTTTTCCACTCACTTAAATCTATACTTGCTGATGTAAAAAGTGTATTTGATAGATTGTCTATTATATTTTTATAATATATTTTATTTTAAGGGTAATTTTATAAAAAATATATTTTATAATTATAAGAATATATTATTAGATGTTATATTAAATCTATTTGATTTATATATATAGGGAGAGGTTCAAGAAAGAACTACTAAATAAAAGAAGAACAGAGAACCATTTTCAATCATTCGATCATCAAGATCTACGGTGGTTGCATCATCTTGTTGGATGAATGTAGATCCTGAGTTCGAATTCTGAAGGGAGTAATTTTTTTTTATTTTTTTGAGTGCATTAATTTTAACAGCGAATGCATTAATTTTTACAGTGGATGCATTAGATTTGATGGTTCTCACGTTCTCACAAATAAAAATAATATAGTTCTCTCTAAAACCACATCTATATATATACTCCCTCCGTCCCAAGGTAAGTGAGACCTTTTTTTGGGCACGGAAATTAAGAAAAGTGTATTTTGTGTGTAGGTGAAAAAGTGAAAAGGTGTTTAAAGAGTAAAACTTTTACCAAAAAGGGAAAGAGTCTCACTTATGGTGGGACACCCAAAATAGAAAGAGTCTCACTTACAGTGGGACGGAGGGAGTATATATGATAGGGCTTATAAATAAATATCTTTATTCAATAAAATACTACCCCACCACAATTCATTTACTTTTCATTCAGTGGGACCCCTTTTTCACTCATAATACACTTTTATCTAACATTTTTTTAAAACTCGTGTTATTTACAAATGTTCATATTTATCTAACATTTTTTAAAACTCGTGTCATTTACAAATGTTCATATTTTTGTGAGAATGAGGGGTATTAATCAATGTTAAACTTGTAATTCACATTCAATTCGATTGTAATTGTAAGCCAGATTATGTACAAGCATATATAAAGCAAAACAACTAGTAATTTCCAAAGACTAACTTTTCACATTCCAAATAAGAACCTAATACAATTCTAAAAATAAAAATAAGAACCTAATTGTCATTGACAAATCTTAAATCATTGAATATGAATAACCCAAGTTGTCCATATTGTTACTCTTAAATTGTCATTGATAAATCTTAAATCATTGAATATGAATAACCCAAGTTTGTCCATATTGTTTTAGGAGAGCTACCCGGTGCATAACTTTTGATATATGCTTGGAGAGGCATGTAATGTTTGTCCATTGATACAAATACTCAAATTAAACTTTACGTATCGGCTTATTGATTTAAGAAATAGAAATCAAAGTTTATGATCGATCTATGGTTACATTCAAGTATTCGATCTACTGTTAAATCTTTATACGAAATAATTTCATCTTCAAGAGAAAGAATCCAACAATAATATCTTAGACTTTAGTTTTGATCCGTCATTTGATCAATCTATAGCCATTTTCCGAAGCCCTCATTTTCTAATTAACACAATTAACAATTATGTATCATAACAATTCACAAAAATTAATAAATAAAAAAAATGGAGGATCAAGAGGTTGGGTTTAGTGAATTCTTTTACGCGTAGAAAAATAATAAGCACTACACGTCTACACGTGATATAATTCATCGGCATTTGTGGGACCACTACGTGGCGCGGTTTCATTAACTCGATGTTTTTAAGTAGATAATGAATGAGCCGCATTCCTTCGCAATTCTGAGATTCATTTTATGTTATGTTTGATGATCATCCTGTGCATTCATTAAAACGTACACAATAAATCCCTTTTTTTTATTTTTTTTATGAGAGTTGGTTGTGTGTAGAAATATTAAATTTTGCACCTCCAAACTTGAAGACTCGGTATTGTATTTATCTGATTGGCAACGGGTGGCCACAATCGAAACAACAGGTATGGAAACAGAGCACGTGGTCCTCTCATGCCAATTTTATGATCATTATGCAATAGTCTGCAGTTACCATGTTGCTCGGCCCCATATAATACACGTACGACAAATTTATTATTCATTTTTCTAAATTCTTTTGCTTTTATGCAAATATACTACTACTATTATTTTAGAAAAGTGTCAAAATGAATGAATATATTACCAAAAATTGTAAGTTTTAGGGAGAAGTTTACTATTAATAAATAGTCTGTAATGATAGAAATATTATAGGTTAATTTATTATTCATTAAGAGTGTGTTCTATGTGGTTCTAAATATATCATTAGAAAAAATGAGAAATAATCAAAATTTCACCCTTTAAATCATTCCTTTGTTTTTTTCATTTCCTATTTGATCCGTACTCATTCCTCCTTTTCACTACACATGAGGGATATATAATATTATCACACCAAAATTGGAGAAATAATATTATCCCTCCTTTGTAGTGAAAAAGAGGAGGATCAAGTAGGAAATGTCCCTTATAATATTATTACTAATGTAGCTTAGTTTTGAAAAATAGCCTTTGCTTGAAAATTATGTTTCAGTTTCAAATAAAAGTTAATTTATTCATATAACTTGTTAAGAACTATAAAATTTTTCTCAAGAGTGAGTGGATGATATAGTTAAAAATAGTGTAGTGAATTTTACATTCTTTTCAAATCGTTATGAAACGCAAAAGAAGATGACCGTTACCTATTCAAGATGGGGAGGTAATATTCATTAATACCGTTATGTATAGGAATGTGTGCATTTATTATTTAATACTATTGTTTTATCTAATAAACTTATTAGATGCGGCATATTCAATATTCTAGAATGCACCACACAATTTAGATATAAATGTATGAGCACCGGTGCACGTGCAAGTGGTAAATCGCTCATAGAATTAATAGTTGATGGATAGGCCAATCATACAATAATTAATCTAATTTATCTCAAGTTAAGTGATACAAGTAACCTAGCTAACAATAATTGATCTCATACAACTGTTACCTAGCCTACTTGTATCACATATCAATCAACAGTTTGATAAGGAACATAAATATTTTTGTGGTACTTGCTGCTAGCCTGTATGGATTAATACTTTATTGCTGCTGTATGGATTTTTTTTTTGAGAGCCAAAGGAAACTTTCATAAAAATTACGGATAGTTCACATCAGGAGGAAGCTTCCTGGACCCTAGCAGAGAAAAAAGGCAAAGCATTACATAAAGCATAAGTGGCGAGTTTATCAGCAATCACGTTTCCTTCACGAGGCGTCCAGCTAAAGGCAACATGGCAAAAGGAGTTCATCAGTTCGAACAACTCGCTTAAGGTGTCGCCAAGATAAGAGAGGTCGACTTCACGTTTCATCAATAACCAATACAGCGTATGGATTAATGATGTGAAACTAGATGTTTTCTATGATAAGTACAATAATAAAAAAAATATAGGAAAGTAATAAATGTCTACAATAATACCACGCATAACATCTTGTATAATTTGAAATGCATTTTACTGTACTCTATTTCCGTATTATGTATATATATTATGACGTATATTTAATAAATATACACTTATTATATATTTAATAATATTGAAACAAGATACGCAATGGAATCCAAACATTATTGAAACAAACTAACAAGCTCGAAGCGGCTTCCCACAGAGGCAGTCATTGTAGGCAAACGACGACGCTTCGAGATGATCGAACGGAGAGCCCGCCGGTATGGGCCCACAGAGATGGTTATGGCTGACGTCGAGGTGTCCGATGAACGTCGCCGCCGATATCGATTTCGGAATTCTGCCTCTCAGATTATTGTAAGACAAATCCAGCACAGTGAAGTACGATCTCGGCCCGAACCCCTCTGGAATGTAACCTTCAATCGCGTTCCTGCTCAGATTCAGTATGCTTATTCCCGAATTTATCAGCGTCGTCGGAATCGGGCCGGACATTCTGTTGCCGTCGAGGTTCAGTGTGGCGAGAACCGCCATTTTGCCCAGACCGGCGGGGATCGGGCCGGAGAGCTGGTTGAGAGATAGATCCAAATCGGAGAGGCGGTAGATGTAGGAGATGGAGAGCGGAATGGGGCCGCTGAGCTTGTTCTTGCTGAGCAAGGCCCGGCTCAGCATCCTCAATTTCCCGAAATTCCTGGGGATGGTGCCGGAGATTTGGTTGCCGCGGATGTCGAGATGCATGAGCGAGGAGAGGTTGGTGAGCGAGCGGGGGATGGTGCCGGAGAGCTGGTTGTCGGCGACGTTGAGCACGGTGAGGCGGGTGAGGCGGCCGATGTCGGCGGGGATCTGGCCGGAGATCTTGTTGCCGATGAGGTCGAGGATTCGGAGGAAGGGGAGGGAGGCGATGCAGGGGGGGATGGGGCCGGAGATGCCCTTCCAGTCGGCGATGGTGAGGCTGGAGAGGCGGGTGAGCTGGCAGATGGCGGGGGAGATGTAGCCGCTCATGTAGCCTGTGCGGTTGGCCTTCTGGAAGATGGGATCCTCGGACTCGCCGCGGAGGTTGATGTCGGCGACGAGGTGAGTCTCCGGGTCGCAGCTGACGCCGTACCAGCGGTGGCAGCAGTTGCTGCCCGTCCACGAGTTGAAGATGCCTAAGTGGGGCTCTTGTAGGGCAGCCTTGAAGGCCAGGAGAGCTGCCCGGTCGGCGGGCAGGCACGCATTGGATGGGAGGGTTAGGGAGAATAGTAGTATGGCTAATAATGCGTACAAGGCCATCGCCGCCACCTCTCTTTCTCTCTCTCTCTCTCTAAAACTTGGAGGAGCCTAGCTAGTTGGGTTGTGTGACAGAGGTTTGCATGTGATGCGAGCAATAGCATGCACGTTGATGGGGAATGGGCTGGCGGGGGAATAAATAGTGTAGTTCCAGTGAATGACTGTTCTGACCCTCCACGTGTGCTGTTTGAATAAGGGTATACAGGTCAACATGCTTACAAGATAAGATTGGGGTGATCAAAGAGAGCGACGTATTAAAGCCAGTGTGAACTAATAAAATGGATCGGAGTAGCTATTCTTTATCAAAAATAAAATTTAATGGAGTACCTATTTTACTTCAAATGCATATTCAAAACATGATCTATTTCTTTTCGATGCAAAAATTAATGAAAAATTATAAATTAAATAAAAATAATACTAGTACTAGTTTATGTAACTTTTTACAAATTAAATATTACTGCTATCTTTTATGAAAATGAGTCATGGGACGATCCAAAATGGAAAACAGTCATCTTTAAAATTTATCTACAAAACAATCATCTTCAATCTGAGTAGGATGGAAAGAATAGATTTAAAAAGTTAATTAAATATGTCCGTCCCACGAATCTTGAGTCATTTCTTTTTTTGGCAAAAAAATTCCCCTTTATTCACATTTTCATTTTTTCACCTACCACACTTAACACATTAAATATTACTATTTCCTTAATTCATGTGTCGAAAAGAATTGACTCAAGATTTGCGGGACGAAGAGAGTAATAAAGATCTAATTTTTTATTATGAATGAAAATGAATATGTATCTTGGAGACGAATAAAAAAAATATAAATATTGACTGCGAGAACTAGGAGAGTAAAAATTAATTATTGTTATTATTATTATTATTATTATTATTATAAAAAATATAAAAAAATATAGTTAGCTGCGAATTGTCCAATTTTAGGGGAATTAATTGACAAATAAAAATTTATGAACTCATCATAACAAACACTTGTGGATCTAACCTCATTTACATGAGTTAAAGGAGAAACTAATATTTTAAATAAAAAATATTATCTCCGTCCCGTCAAACTTGAACAGTATTCTTTTTTGGGTTGTCACGTAAGTATTTTTTTGATATGATAATTTTTTTTTTATTCACCTTTTCACCTACTATATACTTAGGGCGTGTTTGATATTGGCTAATACACTGTATTAGCTAATTTAGTGCAGATCAGTCTAGTGTTTGGTATTATTTAGTAATAATGCGGATGACCCGGTTTAATCCCATGACCAGTATTATTAATCCAGATTTCTTAGGATTAATAATACCACCTCCCCCCCTAGGATTAACTTAAACCAGGATATTCTGTATTTAACCATGATAGCAAACATTAACTCAGTATTAATAAAATGTCATTATCCACGCTAAATATCCTGGTTACAAATTATCCTATATACTAATTCTTTACTGAAAACCAAACGAGCCCTTAACATACAAAATATTGATTTTTTAAAATTCATGTAAAAAAAAAATTGCTCAAGTTTCGTGAGACGTGTGAGTAATTATTTTGTACTTATAATATGAAAGTGATTATTTGATATAATAATGCATAACAGAAATTAGTTAATTATACATATATGAACGTACGGAGATTGTCTGAATTGAATGGTGTTTTTTACACGTGTAACATCTCTTGCAATTTGAAGTATGATGATAGAGCCACAGGAGCATGTCAATTTGTCAAGCAGATAAATATCCTATAGTTACTTTTCATCTTTTTCTTTTTAATTTAATCATTTGTATTGTAGCTTGATTTTGTAATTATTAATTATTAATTAAGATTTGTTATACTCGAATCACGTATGAAAAGCTCAATAGTCAAACTTGACTATTTCATAACATTTTTTTCATATACAAAAAGAGAGTTTGTAACCTTAACTCAATCACGGATCTTTGATCGTGATCGAAATTTTAACATTTGTTATTTATTTTCATTTTACTTACAGATACTTAACTTGATTGGAGAGGGTAGGTATTTGAATAGTTTTCAACTAATATAGCAAACAGTTGCAATGAAAATAGGATATAAAATTTCAGTTTTTTCGATTCTAAGATTTGGGTTTACAGTAAGAATGCTTTAAAACACAGTGAAAAATGTGTGTTGGGATCTCAAGTAATAATCTAAAGAAAGTTTGAAATATTTGCTTGAATGTTGATTTCTCATTGGTTACTTAAGAGTTGAGAGGTCGTAAGTTTCAGAATTTTTCGCAACAATTCTAATAATCTTTTGTGTTCAAATCCCGAGATATAAGAGGAGATTTTATGGAAAAGCTCGTTTAAATCTCGGTCTTGCATGGTGTTGAGATGATTTCTGTTTGCATGAATGTTGTCATTGCAACATAGCACGTGAGTTTCTGCAACAATGGCGGATTTTGTCAAATACCGCATGTCGTCTATACATTATGCTAATGTATAATCCTTGGTTGACCGATTCTTCTTTACGATCTTCTCCATTAGCAAATTGTAATTACTTGACTTTTTCTTCATGCACTTCAACTAGCACATGACTTTATAAGGTTCACTTAGCTGGCCGGTTTGTAAGTTAATGATCTTTCTTCTATTATGAGCTGACTTGCTCTTTCTCCTTCAAATTGATTGTTTATTTCTCCACAATTATATTTGGATATAACAACAATAAATTAAACACACTTGTAGAACGTATGAAATACAACTAATCAAGGACTCTAGGTATGCAGAACTAATGATTCTAAGACGTTCTTCATGTCGCCTTAAATAGAGTTGTCTTGCTCAACTCTAGTCCACATGATTTCCTTTCATGAAGAACCGATAATCCTTGATGAGATGTTCCACATCTTCAATCAATAATCTCATTAGGTTATTTACTTGATAATGAGGGGAATAAAATCGTTGAATACATACGAAAATATTCTTTTAGGATTATTTTCTAATCAAACCAACGAATAGACACTACTAAAAAAACACTTCTAATTGTGCAAAATCATTACCAAATATAGAAATAGGATATATAAGATCAATGGGACAACCCCCCCCCCCAAAAAAAAAAAAAAAAAACAGGACAAGATCAATAGTCAATTTTTGTCATTTTGTGATGTCCATAAAAATTAGTCCGATCCCTTTCCATTTTTGAAAACTATTTATCACATGGTGGATCATATTCTCCACTCACAATACAATTAATTATCATTATAGACATTACTTTTTAAGTGGGGCACTTTCTCCGCTCACAATACAATAATCATTTTTATTAAAATTCGTGTCGTCCACCTTTAGGACTATTTTTGGTGGACGGATTAAAGAAATTTATACTTTTTTAATCAGAAACAATAGAGATGAGTGTGCATGATCGTGGTTAATATCTAAAATCAAATATCTTACATTCGAATAAAGCATAGGATTAAATTGTCTCAGTGTTCCCGTATCATCAATCTGAATGTGGCTCTTTCAAAAAAAAAAAAAATCTGTTCTTAATTTACTTTGTAAGATGGTTTTTGGAATGAAGAACATAGAACATAAAGTTCGACATCTGCCAATAAAAAAAGTTCTTACATTTTCAGAGGCACGATTATCTACTTATAATTTATAAATTGAGCGCTCGAATTATGATTAAACTTGTACGTTAAAAATACGATATTGCTTGTCCAAAGATAGAATCTAAATATAGTAGTAATAAATTTTAATTAGTAGTATCTCGTGATCACTGCTACATTGTCGGTCGTAGGATTTACAATAAATAATGAAAATTTTAAATGTAATGGTAAGTGGATGTCTCCCATAAGCATATAGAGGTATGGAAATGGAGAGGAAATGGAGGATGTTTTGCCACGTATCGATTAGTCTTCCAGATTCCAGGTATTGTTTATGAACCGGAACTCCGGGAGTATGTATGTACACTTTATTTCTTTCTTCATTATTCAAATTTGATTACTCTCCATGATTGCTAAAACAAATACTCCTTAATTCGCTATTTGGGTTTATGAGGATATTGTATTTAGTTTTAGAATATATTCTCTTTACTTACAAATTTATCATAAAAAATTATTTCTTTTTCTACATTTTTTATAAAAGAAAATTTTATCTCATTCTATCATTCCTTCATTGAATCAAAATAATGAGTGAGAAATAGTGAAATTCTCTTTTCTATAAAATGAGTGGGAAAGAAATGAAGGATTTAAAGAGAGATTTTTTTTTTGTATCTATATATCATTTTCTCATTATAAGGTTACAACCAAACAGAATGTAACTTAACTTTTAGTATTGCTTCTTGAATTAAAATTTCTTGAATTCTAGCTTAATTTTGTAATTATAGCTTAATTGACTTATATACATAAATTTGAGTTGGAACCTACCAAAAAAATATTTGAGTTGTAATTAAGATAATGATGATTGATTTGATTTATTTTTCTTTCATTGAATGAAGAAATCTATCGTTTTTGGCTGCATCCGAATAAATGTGCACATGCATGATTGATTTGAAGTTAGAGATTTTTTAAGGAATTTGAAGATATTGATAGAATTTAATAAATGACTTGCGGTCCTATATATAATCTCGGATTAATGAAATGGAATATCAAATCAATGAAGATCTTGGACTGCTGGTTCGATTCTATGAAATACATTCAGTTTAAAGATGAACTTAAATTGAATTAAATTGGTCTCTTATTATTTATTAACAGAAATAATGACACTAGAAGCAAATTAGAAGTGACTTAAATTGGGTGTATTGCAATAAGAATAAAATGATTAATAAGGCAAAAAGTTTCAAGTTTAAGTTATTTAGAATTTCTTTCTATTCAATAAAAAGAAAAAGAAAAAGAAGTGACTTGAATAAATAGGATTGTATTATTCTTGGCATGTGAGATGGATTTAGACATGTCCTGCTGCCAAAAGTCCCTTCAAAATTTTATGTGACCACTTTCAATTATGGAGTTGGTCTTGGGTGAGACAGATATCAATTCAAGAGACAAAACTAACTCGACTCGACCTTCCATATCAATAGAGGAGTAGTCAAGGATGTGGAGCTGATGGCGTGCCGATGGATGACTAGTAGAGTAGCGGCATAGCTAGGTGCGGCAAAAGGGGCGCGCGGCTGGAAAGAGAGGAGGCATGGGCGTGGGGTAGGGGTGCGTCGGCTGGAGTGAGATGTGGCACGAGTTTGGCACTTGGGGTGCACCGACGGAAAGATAAGGCGGCACAACCACAACGAAGGACACAACAACGGTATAAATGATGGAGGCAAGTAATTATTGTCGTAAGAAAAAATAATTATTGATATGAAGAAATGTAATATTTTAAAATATGATAATTCGAAGTAATTATTATTGTGGTGAAAAGTAATAACCGACATGAAAAAATATAATGTTTGTAAAATATTATTTTTTTTCACAATAATTATTATTTCTATTCATGATAAATCGTACTTTTACTTACTCATACTTGATCCACGCCTTGCCACTATCAAATCCACATTCTGCTTTATTTAGACCTGTCTCATACATGAGACCGGGTGGAGAGGAGTTTTTGCATCAATTATTTAAGAAAGGTATTTGAAAAACTTTTACAAGGTATAATATGAGCAAATATATTAAATCAAATTTAAATTGGAAGAAATTCGGGCAGTTTTACAGAAACATGAATAAGATTTTAAATATGCAATACAAATTTTCTTTTCAATACTAAACAAATAAATAAATACTCCCTCCGTCCCACCATTTTAGTCCCTTATTCCATTTTGAGATGTCCCAAAAAGATAGTCCACTTTTCTAATTAATACTATATAAAAATATTATTTTTACTAAATTAATCTTATTTAATGCTTCACTTAAATGTGAAAAAGATGTGTGAAAATAATAAATAAGGGTATAAAAGATAAAAATATAAAAATTAAATACATTTTCTTAATATGTGTGAAAAGTGGGAGGGGACTAAAATGGTGGGACGGATGGAGTAATAACGATCTTATCGATCATAATTAGGAAGGGTGGACGTTTAATGTACACAATAGACTTTGTCTTTCAATATACTGGATTCCGACAATAATCCGATCTTTGTCCCATCTCTATTAAATCCCCATGTTTGGCGCCATTCACAAATGGCTAATTAGTATCATTTTTTCTAACTAATAATTGAGAGGACACCGCATTCACATTTAAAAAAACAGACATAATACATCTATACTATATTAAAAGAGGAGTTTCCAATTTGAAATCAATTTCAAATTGATTTTAATGGCGATTTTGTAATTTATTTGAAAATTAATGGCTTATTGTATATATTCAAAAATTAAGTAAACTAACTTAATTAATTAAAATTACATGTCCCACCCACGTTTGAAAGAAAGGGGCACCAAAAAACTGCTTTGATTCATGCAATTGATTGATAAATTGCATTTGGATTTAAGAAAGTGGAAATAGCACATAATTTTGTGCATAAAAAATTTTTGTTTTTTTATTTATTTTCTTTTATTTTATTATTTTTTAAAATATCCATTCATGAAATTATATGCAATATGGATCTTGAATTAAAGATTGTGATACAAACTTTAATTTGATACATGACACTTAAAAATGAATTTAAAATAAACACATTATAATCATTTAAAATTCCATAATGAATTATATGTTTTTATTTATATATATATATATGTGTGTGTGTGTACAATTTATAGGCATTCATTGTAAACAATTTAGAAATTTATATTTACATAATACTAATTTATAATATATTAAGAAGGTAACTTTTAATTTCAAATTAATTTTAAAATTAATAAATGACAGTTTTGTAGTTATAATAAAATTGAAGATCTATACTATATTAAAAGGAGAGTTCTCAATTTTAAATTGATTTCAAATCAATTTGAAATTGATTTCAATGGCAATTTTGAAAATATTTATGATATAAAGATTAGAAATAAATCACAACACAATCACTTCCCATTATCTCTCACCACGTGCATTAACTGATTAAAAAAAAAACTATTAATTATAAAATAAAATTAAAACAATAATCTCAATCCATTAACCCACCCATACATACATGCACAGTCAAACAAAATAATTCAGCAAATAAATTATGTTATCCCATTAATATAAAATAAAATTAAAATAAACGTCCACCCATTTCTCTTATACAATATTTATTTACTGATTAAAAGTCTAATTCTATAACTATACACTACAAAATCTGATTTGCTATGTAGTAGATCGATTTTTTATAAGATAAATAATCAGCACACAATACGTATGTATATAAAGTTGATAAATGTGGGATGCATGCATGATAATACTAAAGTCCATACCAATTCAATTATTATACTATAAAAAATTATAAATATAATTAAAAATACAAATATAGTTGACTTTAATATAAGAAAAAAAAATCACCATAATAAAAATCGATATTGTGAAAAAAAATAAGAAAATTATAATTTTATTATAATTTAATGTTTTAATGATTTTTTATTGATAATAATTTAGTTTAAGTGAGTCAAATAATGTGGGATTTATAGGAGGATCCAAGATTGCCTTTTAAGTTTCGACGGCATCAATTTCCTCTTATTATTTAATAGGCAATGACTATCAACAAAAATCATGATCAATTTCTTTTACATGTTGATTTATTTTTGCCAAAATTTATTTTTACACATGACCAGTTGTATATTGCTATTTCAAGAGTTGTAGTCGTAGTTTGAAATTCTTCATTTCTAATGAGGATAGTGGTATCGGTACGACTACAATCAATGTTGTATACAAAGAAGTCTTTCAGAATTTATAAATTCAGATCCAATATTTATATAATATTATTTTTATTTTTATTATTCTTTAATGTTAATTATATGAAAGTACCTTATAAAATATAAAACATGTTAAACTTCATAAGTGTTGTGAAAACTATATATTTTATCATATATTCTACTAAAAATATTTTATTTATAAAAAAGTACTCCCTCTTAGGGCTGGGAATCGGGTCGGGATCGGGTACCCTACCCGAAAAAATTGGGTACCCGGTCCCGATTAAGACGGAAAATCGATACCCGATCTCGAATCCGAAAAAAAATCGGGTACCCTAATACCCGACTCGGGTACCCGAGTCGGGTATTCGGGTACCCTAATTACCCGGTCAAAATTACATGTTTCAGGTCAAACTGTGTAAAATCGGGTATTTCGGGTATTAGGGTACCCGGTTTTCCTTAATCGGGAAAATACCCGATTTTTTTTAAAAAAAAATTCGAAAATGTAACCACTAATTTCATGCCCAATTGAAATTGAAATTGAAATTGAAATTAAGGAATTAAAATTTAATTAAATTGAAATTGAAATTAAGGAATTAAAATTTAATTAAATAATTTAAATACATTTAATTAAAAAATCGGGTATTTCGGGTATACCCGATACCCGATCGGGTATACCCGATACCCGATTTTTTAACACCCTAAATACCCGAACCCGACCCCGACCCCTAATTTTTCGGGTATAGGGTACCCGATACCCGATTTTTTCGGGTCGGGTATCGGGTACCCGATTACCCGATCCCGAAATTCCCACCCCTACTCCCTCTGTCCTGCCGAGTTTGAGGCGTTGCTTTTGGACACGAGAATTAAGGAACTATTGTTTAGTTATGTAAGTATGTTTGTAAATTTATGGTTAAGTAGTTATTTATATAATTAATTATTTCAAATTATTTAAATATAAAATTTAAATTAATTAAATCTGAAGTTTATTTAAAATAATAACATTATTCAATTATTTTAAATATAAAATTAAATTATTTAAGTATGGCTGCAAAAAATATTTTTATTTTTTGAGAAATAAGGGTTATTTGGGATGATTAAAGAAAAATAAGGGTGCAATTAGTTTTGTTAATTAGTGTTGTAAATTACATAATTTTTGTCAAAAAAGGAAATGACTCAAGCTTGGTGGGATAACCCAAAAAGAAATACAACTCAAGCTCGGTGGGACGAAAGGAATATTTAATTTATAATTTTTTTGAATATTTATAATTATTATAATTAATTTAATATTTATAATATATACAAAAAAAAATCCGTGCATTGCACGGGGGCAAATACTAGTATATTTTGTAAACAGCAGTGTAAATTTGAGGATGAAATCAGACGACTGACAATTTCATCCATGTATTATTGTTTTCAGATTTGTCCAATTTCACTACAGCTATGACCCAGATTCTCGCCTCACTTAATGAATTGGCCCACAATAATTGTGGAGCAATTTTGGGCCCACGATCTTTTTTTAATGCCCAAGCCTTAAACTAAACCGTAAAATTGGCTATCATTGTCAGCGTAAAACCCTAAAATATTCAAATCTCCATGAAGGAAATCTGGAGCCTTACATATTAGATAACTTTACTTTATAAAATAATACTCCTCGTCTCTATCTATATTTCTTTTTTTTAGATTTCTCATATTTTGATATTCATTTCTATTTTTAATAAATGTAGTTGAGATTCTTACTTTATTTTAATTATTTTAACATTTATATATATAAGATGTGACCTTTATTCCACTCACAATATATCTAATTATTTTATTAAAATTTATAACATTCTCAAATAGATACTAAAAATTGAAAGGAAGAAAGTAGTCCGTATATATATAATCATATGAGAGTAGTAAATTGTTTAGTGCGACAAACTTGATCTGTTTCAAATTTGACATATTTTGACCACAGATAGCCATCTTTGCTAGTGGCCTATCTCTATCTAGGAGGTGGCTAGATAGATGGGGGGGGGGTGTACCTATTCAAATTTTGATTACAAGAAATGCAATTTAAGGATCCACCGTGCTCATTGGTAGCATATAATATATATATATATATATATATATATATATGTATATATATATATATATGGGGCGGTTATTTAATAAACCACCCTTATTTTAAGAATTACGAACCAGCAAAAATGCATGAATTTTATGTATAACACGCATGAATAAACTGTATAAAGGTATGAATATCAAAAAAATATTTTTTTGCTACCTTTGGGATTCGAACTCATGACCATGAATATATCCAACAAAGTGATGAATCAACCGTAGATCTAGATGATCTAAGGGCTGAAAATGGTTCTTAATTTATATTTTAATAAGCGTTCTTATTTTAGCCTTCCCCTATATATATATATATATATATATATATATATATATATATATATATATATATATAGGGTGTGGTTATAATGAGAACCACACTTATCGTGAGAACATAAGAACCATTAAAATCAATGCATCTGCTATATAAATTAATGCATTCGCTATTAAATTTAATGCATCCGAAAATAATAAAAATTTTGCTCCCTACAGGATTCGAACCCAGGATCTGCATTCATCCACCAAGATGATGCATCCACCGTAGATCTTGATGATCGAATGGCTTAAAATGGTTCTCCGTTCTAATTTTATTTAGTGGTTCTTATTTGAACCTCTCCCTATATATATATATATATATATATATATATATATATATATATATATATATATAGGGAGAGGTTCAAGAAAGAACCACTAAATAAAAGAAGAACGGAGAACCATTTTCAGCCATTCGATCATCAAGATTTATGGTGGATGCATCATTTTGTTGGATGAATGCAGATCCTGGGTTCGAATCCTGAAGGGAGCAATTTTTTTTATTTTTTTGAGTGCATTAATTTTAACAGCGATTGCATTAATTTTTACAGTGGATGTATTAGATTTGATGATTCTCACGTTCTCACAAATAATGTAGTTTTCTCTAGAACCACACCCTATATATGTATATATATATATATATATATTCAATGAGATCCCCTGTATATGGTGAGATATTAGATTAATTTGTGAATGTTAATTTCATATATTTTACGGTTGATATTTATCTAAAGGACAAATTTTTTTACCAGAGTTCGAATCTTAAAGGGAGCGAAAATTTTATCAATTTTTTAATATTGTTATTTATCAGTATATACTGTCTTATTCATTGTACTCATGATCTCACGAAAAATAGCAATCTCATTAGAGTGCACTCACAAAAGAAAAACGGAGAACCATTTTCAGTCATTCGATCATCAAGATCTACGGTGGATTCATCATCTTGTTGGATGAATGCAGATACTGGGTTCGAATCCTGAAGGGAACAATTTTTTTTATTTTTTTGAGTGCATTAATTTTAACAATGAATGCATTAATTTTACAGTGGATGCATTAAATTTGATGATTCTCATGTTCTCACAAAAAATGTAGTTCCCTCTAGAACCACACCATATATATATATATATATATATATATATATATATATGTAGAAAAAGCGATGCAAAATATATGCCACTAAATGATTTTATTTTCAAATGTGCAACGGAACCTCACCGACTCTATGTGCTAGGACACGTCGATAATGACTTCGGAAGAGTTGGTGTTTTACCAAAAGATGGTTGCGGCAATTCATAAACGTGGAGGATGGTGAATTTTTATTATTGTAAGTGTATTTTTTTAATTAATGCATGGTTTAATTTTGATTTTAATGTGTTTTTTAGTTAATGCAATATTCAATTTTAATTTTAATGAATTCTATATTTTTAAATTGGGATATTGACGCCAAAATTCATAAACTTTGGGCTTATTTTGATTTTTCCCACGAACTTTGAAAGTTGTTAAAATATACACAAAATTTGACTCATTTTATTTTTTTCCACGAACTTTGAAAATTGTCAAAAAATACATGAACTTTGATTTTTTTTCCCCACGAAATATATTGTTTTATAAAAATGATCTAAATAATTCTTTTATAATTAACAATAAATACCGCCTCCCTTTAGATTAGGCATTAGAAAGAATTATAAAAGTGAAGCAGTATTTATTGATAATTATAAAAGAATTAACAAAATGAGTTAAAGTTTGTGTATTTTTTTGACAATTTTTAAATATTTGTGAAAAAAATCAAAATGAACCTAAATTTCTTATATTTAAGCGTCAATTATTCTTTTAAATTAAATATTTAATTTGATTTAAAATAAAAATAAAATAAAATAATTAAATTAAATAGCCCAGAAGCAGAGAGTCTCATTGTTTGGATGCTATTAGAGCACTCCCAGCAGATCACCTAAATGCATCACTAACTTTAAATTTATGTTAAAATAATTGAAAATGAGATAAAAATTTCATCCAGCAGATCCCCTAAATTGGATGGGGCCACAAAAATTTTTACACATACCTAAATTCAATCTTAAATTTACACCTACTCTAAATTTATTTTAAACTTATAATTAATAATTAATAGGGCCCACACATAATTATTGTTTTTATATAGAAAATAGGAGATATGGTGTATGTATTTATAAAATTGAGATCCTAAAACTAAATAGAGAAGCTTTAGGGAGGAATATAAAAGTATAATTTTGGGATTTTGCTGGGAATGCTCTTAGACTTTATAATCCTAAAAAGTGCTCTGCACTGTTCATCCAAAGTGCTCTGCACTGTTCAACATTTCGCAAGAAAAGAGAAGGCCGACGCTGAAAATCGCATCTCGCCGCTGCTGGGTTCCCGCCCACTACACGGCGCGCAGCTTTCGCATCTCGCCACCGCTGGGTTCATCTGCTATTAGAGAGAGAGAGAGGTCATCGCTTCAGGAGCAGCAAGGGTTTGGGAATTGGGTTTGCAGCAGCAGCCGCTGCTCCCTTCTCGTTCCAGTCAGCCAGTCGCTGCCGCCAGATCCGCGACGCCGACGACGTCGCGCGACCTCGCCTGACGAAGCCCGCTGCTCGTCAGCACGCTGGAGAAGCCTGCGTCGAGGGGAGGCGTTTTCAGCAGGGAGAAGCGCCGCTCTCGCTGGACCGATCCAGCCGGTCGCAGCTCGTAGGCGAGTCGGAGGTTACACCGGCGACCTCGATTCCAGCCCAAAACCCGCAACAGCTCTGGGCGGCGGCTCAGATCTGGTCCGTTTCAGATCTGGTTCTCTGGTTTCCGATCTGGTTTCAGTTCGTCGACGCCCGCTTGCCCAGACCCTAATCAGCATCTCCTCTGCTGGTCGATGGATCTCCGTTCGCCGGCCGGAATTCATGACAAGGGGGCTCTCAACCTCCCTCCTATCTCCACAAACTTCGATCATCCACGACCTCTAGACGCCTCTAAGAGGCACTCTCTTCAGCCGCTGCCCCTAGCCGCTGCTGCAAATACAAGCATCGCCACTTCGGCCGTTACTAGCGCCGCCGAAGCTTGTTTGCTGTTATAACTCGATGCTACTAAGATGCACTCTCTGCAGTCGACGCCTCATGCTGATACAGAAAAGCCTTCTGGAGGATTACACGACTCAGAACAGCTCATCCAGTCGTCCAGCGAACCTATCTCTTATGCCGCGAAAGTTCGGCCTACCATTATCAAGAAGCCTGATTTTCCTGCTTATGGCCTTCGTACCCTTCATTCGAAACGTGAGGGGGAGGTTGTTACTTTATCGATCCCGAAATCAGAGTATCAACAGCGTCTAGATGAATTCCAGTTTGCTTTGATCGGGAGGATGATCCTTCGCAAAGGCGACAAGCCGCGTTCGTTCGCGGATATTACGCTAGAGTTGCAGCGTATCTGGCAGTGCTCGGATTGCCAATTCATTCCTATGGCTAAGGGATTCTTTACTATCAAATTCAATACGCTGGAAGCAAAAAAAAAGGCAAAAGGAAATGCGATCCTCCAGCTTTCAACGGGTCACATACGTCTTCGAGAATGGTGCAGATACTTTGATCCTTATAAAGAAACCTCATCTCTTGCGCAAGTGTGGGTAAGGGTGTATTACCTCCCGGTGGAATTATGGACTCCAGTTATTATTGCTAATATTGGTCGAGCCCTAGGACATCCGTTGCGTATTGACAACGTTTCTGCTAATGGCCAAGTGGGGCACTTCGCCAGGGTCCTTGTGGAAATCAATATGGCGCTGCCCCTTCTCAATTCAATGTACATCGATGATGGTAATAATTCTTTCTACATTGAATTTGGTTTCGAATCTTTGCCGTTGTTCTGTTCTCGTTGTAAAATCACTGGTCATTCCACGGACAAATGCCGGAGAGTTGCGAAAGCAAAAGGCAAGCAGAAGAATGAGGAAGCGGCTGATCAAGTTGAGGAGAATCATGAAAGAGCTACTAAGGTGGATCCCAAGCCTGCTTGGCAGCCTAAGGAACAGGTTAATGAACCTAATGTCAAGGATAGTGATCTTCAGCCGATTGGATTGGAAAAACGTTACGGCGTGTTTCATAAAGATGATGAGAAGGTGACCGAAACAGATAGCGACAGGGTGGACGAAAACTTTGTTGTTGAGTCTCCCGATATGTCTCTAAATGATGTTGTGCCTAATTCTAGTAGCGGCATACCCACAGCCGCTATTACGACTTCAGCATCTCAGGAAGAGCCTGGCATCGATCGCACCCCTGAGTCTGGTGCTTCAATCGTCCCTCTGCATGATGACTCGACTCATGCAACTGTGCCTCTTGATCAGGTTCGCCCAGCCTCAGACTCAACAGTCGAGCTCACTGAAGCTCCTACGGCCAAGCGAGGCCGAGGGCGTCCTAAGGGCGCTACCAAGCAAGTCAGGAAAGGGGGGATTTCTGATACCTCTATAAAGCAAAGGTTACGACATCCTGCTTCTATCTCCACTCCCGGGGATGCAGCTGGTCTTGCGATGACGGCGGTCTCTTCTCAACGTTGGGGGGACATCATGGATTCTGATATTCAAACGGTCTATCCTCAACGTTGGGGGGACATCATGGATTCTGATATTCAAACGGTCTATCCTCAACGTTGGGGGGACATCATGGATTCTTATATTCATACGGAGGATGATGCTCTTGAATTTTGATTGTCATGGGATTCCTGCTATGGAGATCCTGCACATTTCTTGACTCTCTTTTCCTCTCACGGTGTTTTTCCCTATGGGTCCTCGCCGTTATGGTTTCGTAGCCCGTTAGTTTGCGTCTGTTGTGCCTTCAACGGGTTTTCTTTATTACTTTCGTTTTTCTTTTTCTCAATAAAATTTCAATTCAGCAGTTGATCGTGGAGGGTTTTCCGTTTGCGTTTGGAGCCAAACACTAGCTTTTTGAGACAATTCCAATTAATAATTCGCCGCTTTTAATCAATGACGCATTGAATCTTTCAAGAAGCTTAGAATATTAGATACATAATTTTCTAGTGAAATTCTCCTCCAGGTTTTGAGCTTTTCAGTTACGAGTTGTGTGTTTTCAGTATAGTGTTAGAGAGCCAGATTGTGATGCTGACAAGTACGCTTTCATTCTTCAAAATAAATATCTCAATATTAAAGATGAAATAGTTAATTAATAAAAATGTCTATCTGGTAAATAAAAATTTCTTTAAAAGCAAATTAAATCTTAGTTACGAATTTTATAAAAATCCTAAAATAAATAAAAGTTATAATTACTAAAAATTGCATTAAATTTTTGGATCCTACAAGGATACTGAAAAGTGAAGGCGATGGGAGTACAAGGAAAAAAGATATGTAGTCAGAGTCATGGACGGAGCCGGGGGTAGAGCCCCCTCCCAAATTTTGAGTTTTTTTTTTAAAATATATATAAATATATGTTTATACCTATTATAAAATAATTTTGTTTTATAAAAGAGTATTTGATTATTATATTCTTTCATATATACTTAATTTAAGGATAATTTTGTTATTTAAAACTATATAATCTATGAAATATTGTTTGTTATTAACTTATTATTACTATTATACTTGTCTTTTAATAAAAAAATGCCTAATATGTATGAAATGCTAAAAAAAATTATAATGTATTGAAACTAATTTGTAATATATAGAAAATATATAATCTATGAACATGTTGTTTGTTATTATTATTATTATGCTTGCCTTTTAATAAAAAATGTCTTAAATATACGGAATGTCCAAAAAAAGTTTTGTGATATATTGAAACTATATAATCTATGAAAATATTATTCGTTATTATTAGTATTATGCTCGTATTTTAATAATAAAAAAATACCTTAAATATACAGAATGCCCAAAAAAAATTTCTCGGGCCCCCGAACTTAATTCCTGGCTCCGTCCCTGGTCAGAGTCATACGATTAGGTCTCCCCATGGAACCCTAACAAAGAAGAGATGGAGATGCATGCAGCAAAAAATATCCATGTGAATCAGATCTATCAAAATCCTCTCATTTGGGATTGGCTTAGTCTAGATTGACAGTTTTAAAATATTCTTCAAACACCACTAAAACATATTTGAATTATCACATTAACAAAATATAAAATCACTATTGATCATCTTTAAAGAAAAAGAAATGTTCCATTACTTCAAAAGAAAAAGAGTTGGTCTTTTGTGTAGGCGAGCATACCATGAAAACCACTCAAATAACATTAATTAATTAATTATATTATTACTTAAATTTTAAGGGGTGAGCTTACGACGTGCCCTAAAAAAAAGAAAAAAATTATGAGTGGTTTGATGCAGTTTATGCGCCGGATTTGTATATGGTGTTTATAACGTTTACCACCTAAAAAAATTTATGCGAAATATCAGGATGTTGCTACTCGTTGCTTGTTTAATTAATTTATTTATCATAGTAATAGATTTTAATGAGTACTATATTTCACATAAATTAATTTGTTATTTTTTTTATTAGAATATGGTCAACATTTAAATGACACATATTTATACAAAGCTCGTTTATACCACAAGCCATATATATATTTGACTTGGGTGGTACATCATCTTTAAAATAAGATATCCGAATTCTCAACCCCCTTCTCAATTCTCAAAGCTGGCAAAATAAACCTTACTATCCGATCCCCCCCCCCCCCCCCCCCCCAAAAAAAAAAAAAAAAAACTATCCTATGGTAAATAAATTATAGACCAAATTAATTAGTCTCTTCAACACTAATAAATGATTACATGTGAATTCATGTTCTATAATGATTGACCAGCAAATCTTGTATGTGGCATATCTCTTAATTAATTCGCCTAAATACGTGACAGTTGATTGTGACTGTCTTCCAACTCAAAATTTTGATTCATTGCACTCGTTAATGTGATTGATAATTGATTCATTCATACAACTTTTTGTGTTCTACTATATGTCATAATATTCTCTTTAATATTTTAATTTTTGAAAAAAAAATGCAATTATTTATCTGAATGAAATATATTTTGTAATTGTTCTCCCAAGTTTTTCTAAAGAAAATCAATAATAATTTTACATTTACTCAAGTCATGGATAATCGATAATTTTTATCTCACCCAATTTTATTTATAATACATTTATATTATATTAAAAAGTAAACCATCAATATGAAGTTAATTTCAATGACGATTTTATAGTGTTTTTTTCAAAAATTAATGGCACTTTTTATGTGATTTATTAATATACTTATTTTACAAGAAAAAAAAATCATCTCTTTAATTTAATTTATCGACATCCCTTAATTATATGTCGGTTGCTCTAAATCTCAGACCTTTTTATGTTGTTCTGACATTTTATTTTAGATGTCTGATCATGATTGCTTAAGTAAATATCATATTAACCTCAAGCTATTTCATATTATTAATAGTAATTAAATTATCACTTAAAAAAAATTCTAAACTATCAATTTTATAGTATTAATTTACCTCAAAATTATTTTTCAATTATAAAAATTTATGTAATTTACCACATTACTATATTAAAAAAATAATTTGTTTACATAAATGTCATATCATTAAAAAATTAATATATAAAAAAATCTTCAATTTCCCCCGTCCCCCCCCCCCCCCCCACCCCCACCCTTTGCTGCCTCGTACAGTCCTAGTGCTCCCTCCGCACCGGAAAAAAATAAACATTCATTAGTTAATTAAAATAAAAAAAATATCTAACGCTCTGAAAAAATATATTAACTTTTCTGATCTGAAAAATAAACGATTATATTCATTGATTTGAAATTTAGCAGCACCGATTGTGTGTGTTACTAACAGCAAAAAACAAAATATTGTTATGTTTTGTTAGAGAAGTTGAAAACAAACTATCTTTATCTTTAAGAAAACAGTTATGGTGCGACAACCTTGAGCCCAAAGTTTTTTTTTAGGTCCATAACTTTGGCTGTTTTGTAATGTATGATAACTTTTTTTGAACTTGCAACTGCAGAACAAATTTTAAAAATTTTGGCATAAATAGGACAAATTGAGCTCGAAAAAATAATTTATCCTACAATTGCAAGCCCAAAAAAATTTAACCTATATTTGCAAAATAGCCAAAATTACGGGCCGCTGTTCGCTAATATTTTCACCACGCCGCAAGTATACGGTGTAGTTGCAATATAAGGGAAGCAAGGTCGTATTCCACAAGGATTGGTGAATTTAAACTTCTAAATATTATTAATAAGTTGTTTTCAATCTATTTAGACAAACCAAAGATGAAGAGATATTGAGAACTAAAACAAAGCTAAATAAGCAAATAAATAAAATAACAACAAGATAAACTTAGTTAATAAATTGGGGAATGACTCGAAGGAAAGTTATCCTAGGGACTAGATTTCGATGGATCGTAATGAACTTCAATCTAAAGCAATATTAATCTTGATATGGCCTACTTATCTAGGGCGATCTCCCCACTAGTTCTAGCCCCCTCCCGGACGACTAAAACAGTAGATTACGGGTCATAATTGCCGTCCCCGGTCAATTTCTAACCTATAACTCCCAAGAGCACAAAAGATCAACAAGCCCTCACCCACCTCTCAACCTCCCGGTTTATTGAGATGATATGTATCAAACTCCTAATCTATTGTAATTATCCTCTCCCGATTCAAATCACAAATTAGAAATGCACAAAAGGTGGCCAACCAATCATACAAGAGATAAATCTAGGACTTGAAAAGATAACAATAAGCACAATCAAGATATATATTGAACAAAGAAATCAATCCATTACAAATCCATCTAATCTAATCCCTAAGATAAGAGATTTTAGCCAAGCATATTCATAATAAAAGCAAATCTCAAGTCATAAGAAAACATAAATAAAGATATAGAGAGATAGAGATTCATAGACAAATCCTATAATCTTGATCTTCAATCATGTAGTCTTGATGAGCTCCTTTCCAAGTCTTCCCCTTCTTTATTTGATTTTGGTGTTGTTTTTGTGTGTGGAAGAGAGAAAAAATGGTAGAGAATGGAGGCTAGGGTTTGGGATTGGAGAGTTGGGGAAGATGAAGTGGGTGTGTGTGGTGAATGAATGGGGAAAGGAAGAGAAAAATGGAGTTTTGAGGCTAAAATCGCGTTTGGGGTCCATTTGGGGGAGCCCCGCCCTTTTCCCGCGGTCACAGCCCGCGTCCGCGGCCTTCAAACGTGGGGGATGCTCAGGGGACCCGCGGTCCCGCCCCGCGGCCGCGGGTGGTGACCGCGGGTGTCTCCTGAGTCGGGAACAGCTGACCCGCGGTCTTACCCCGCGGCCGCGGGTGGTGACCGCGGGGTACTGGGCGTTTTGCACAGTCCGCTCGTTTTGCTCCGTTCTCCCTCGTCCGGACTCGGATTTGCTCGCCGTTTGCGCTCACGGATTCCTCTCGAGACGTACTTCGATCTCATGTCTTCAAAATCCTCCAATTAATTCTTGATTTTCCCTGAAATCACTCCAAAACTACACCAAGGAATTAAAACTCAACAAAACTCAAAATTGGGATACAAACACATATTAGCAATCAATTCATGGGGGAAAATGACAACAATTCATGCGATATTGAGGTACGAAAACCATGTTTGTCAACCCCCCCAAACTTAAAGCGTTGTTTGTCCCCAAACAACAAAGAGAAGAGAAATAAAAGATAACAAACATGTGAGAATGAATTGGTGTCATTTCAAGGGCTTCAATTTTTTCAAAATATTTCACTAGTGTATCACAAGTAGATATGCATTTCAAGAAGTCACAAGTGATAGTAAGTCCAACATTATAGCCTCCAAGCTTGAATCCTCACAAGGTGAATGTTTCAATGATGCACTCGACTCTCAAGTGTTTAGAATGGACATGTTTACACTCAATTCGAAACAATGCATGCAATCTACCATAGGCTTGCCATTTGTCCTAACTCTCTATGCTTCAATGTGTTATAAATAGAGATCAAAAAGGGCTTTCATTGGGTTGTAATGAGGGCTCTTTGGTAAGGTGAGTAGTTTTTTTAGGCAAAGTGACTCATCCCACAATCCATCAATCACAATGAACAAATCAACTTCACCATTTCTCTTATCAATCAAAAACCAAAATCCCTACATTTCATCTTTTCATCCTTAGTGATATCTATCATGGCTATGATTCAAAAGGCAAATCACTCCCCTTTATGCTCTTTTATTCACATTCATTTTCATTTCTTTTTCTTTTTGAGCTCATAGGGGATTAGTGATTTTCACACAATCAAAGCTTGATAAGCAATTTCAATCATTTCCCAAATTTTTTTCTTCATCAAAGCAACCACTAACACTCTAAGTTCTACCCCTTTATCATTGGTTCATTCAAAGAAAGGCTACAAGGCACAAAAGGGGTAAACTAGGATCATATGAGAATTTGGCACAATTGGGGTCAAGTGGCTAACAAAGATGGCCTTAAATCACTTCAATATTAACAACACATCTACTTTTATTTTCAAGAGAGGACTCATGGCAAGTTCTAGAGACCAACATACATGCTCAATCGATTTACACTCAAGAACAAAATGAGATTGTGATAATATGACAATCAATGGCTCAAATCTTACAAGCTCATTATCAAGTTCTTGGAGGCAAAACATTTAACTCACTTGTCACAAGTTCAAGCTTTTCATGCATAATCCACAAGTGATACACACAATTTCTTTTCAAAAGCAACATTCATATCATAAGCCCAACACACATTTCATCCAACTCATGTTTTTCAACAATCAAGCTCAAAAACAAAAGACAAGGAAAAGCTCAAAAACAGAGACAAAATCTCATTATTCGAAAACTAAACTAACTAAATAAATAAACAACGGATAAACGAGATAAGTAACCCATCTTCACCCTCCCCCCAAACTTATTTCACACAAAGGAGAAATAAGTTTGGATGAAGGAGAAAATGGTTACTTGTCTCGTACTCACAAACGAGGTGGAGGCTTAGGCGGTGGCCATTTCTCATCAAATTTGCATGCTCCATCCACCGCGACCCAAAAATATGGTGGCTTTGCAATTCTTGAGACATCCCGGGCGTCATGGTAATCTCGTTCACCATCTAGAGTACCACCACACTCAAACAATTCCTTATTAGACAAATCAAAGTGAAAATCAAAAGATGAAGATAAATAAAAGTGAAAGAAGCAAGCCTTCATAGAATCGCCTGTGGCGAGGTAAGGATCGACAAAATTTTTGACTTTGCTTTCTTTAAAGCTTGTGAAATCTTCATCTTTTTGAAATTGTAGAGGTTGTGTCGGAAAAGTTGGGCTCTCGACTTCAAGGGGTTTGGAGAATTGATCCTCATCTTCTTCATACTCTTCTTCAACTTCTTGAGGCTCTTCACTTAGCATTGGCATTGGTTCCTCATACAAGGTTCCATTTTGAAGGCTAATGGCCATGCACAAATCATCAATTCGCTTTTGATTTTCCATAGTGGTAGCCAAAGACCTTCTTTGCTCTTCTAGCATAACCTCCGATTTTGCTAGACTTTTTTCTATCCAAGCTTGTGTAGCTATGAAGCATTGAAGGAGATCGTCTTTTGAATTTGATTTCTCCTCTTGATAGTATCGATTTCCCCCTTGGAAGCCTTCTTGAGTGGAATAAGAAATTTCATAATTCCAACTATTGAAATGGTCCTCATACTCCAATGGTGATTGCCACTCCATGGCATTGCACCCCATGTCATAAAAGTCACCATAGGAAGGTGTTGGTTGGAAGGCTTTTTGGATCATTGGTTGCCTACAATTTCTTTTGGCTTCCAAAACACGCAACTTAAGTTGCATCAACGCCAATTGTAGTTGGAGTTGCTCAACCAACTCATTCCTTCCATCATCCATTTTTGGTGCCGCTTTTACGGTTGTGGAGCAATTTTCTCTAACAAAAACAAATAAACATATAAATAAACAAACATAAAAACAATATCTAAATTAGATAAAAACAACTTTTCACAATATCAAAAGTAAAAACTCAACCAATCCCCGGCAACGGCGCCAAAAACTTGTTCGCTAATATTTTCACCACGCCGCAAGTATACGGTGTAGTTGCAATATAAGGGAAGCAAGGTCGTATTCCACAAGGATTGGTGAATTTAAACTTCTAAATATTATTAATAAGTTGTTTTCAATCTATTTAGACAAACCAAAGATGAAGAGATATTGAGAACTAAAACAAAGCTAAATAAGCAAATAAATAAAATAACAACAAGATAAACTTAGTTAATAAATTGGGGAATGACTCGAAGGAAAGTTATCATAGGGACTAGATTTCGATGGATCGTAATGAACTTCAATCTAAAGCAATATTAATCTTGATATGGCCTACTTATCTAGGGCGATCTCCCCACTAGTTCTAGCCCCCTCCCGGACGACTAAAACAGTAGATTACGGGTCATAATTGCCGTCCCCGGTCAATTTCTAACCTATAACTCCCAAGAGCACAAAAGATCAACAAGCCCTCACCCACCTCTCAACCTCCCGGTTTATTGAGATGATATGTATCAAACTCCTAATCTATTGTAATTATCCTCTCCCGATTCAAATCACAAATTAGAAATGCACAAAAGGTGGCCAACCAATCATACAAGAGATAAATCTAGGACTTGAAAAGATAACAATAAGCACAATCAAGATATATATTGAACAAAGAAATCAATCCATTACAAATCCATCTAATCTAATCCCTAAGATAAGAGATTTTAGCCAAGCATATTCATAATAAAAGCAAATCTCAAGTCATAAGAAAACATAAATAAAGATATAGAGAGATAGAGATTCATAGACAAATCCTATAATCTTGATCTTCAATCATGTAGTCTTGATGAGCTCCTTTCCAAGTCTTCCCCTTCTTTATTTGATTTTGGTGTTGTTTTTGTGTGTGGAAGAGAGAAAAAATGGTAGAGAATGGAGGCTAGGGTTTGGGATTGGAGAGTTGGGGAAGATGAAGTGGGTGTGTGTGGTGAATGAATGGGGAAAGGAAGAGAAAAATGGAGTTTTGAGGCTAAAATCGCGTTTGGGGTCCATTTGGGGGAGCCCCGCCCTTTTCCCGCGGTCACAGCCCGCGTCCGCGGCCTTCAAACGTGGGGGATGCTCAGGGGACCCGCGGTCCCGCCCCGCGGCCGCGGGTGGTGACCGCGGGTGTCTCCTGAGTCGGGAACAGCTGACCCGCGGTCTTACCCCGCGGCCGCGGGTGGTGACCGCGGGGTACTGGGCGTTTTGCACAGTCCGCTCGTTTTGCTCCGTTCTCCCTCGTCCGGACTCGGATTTGGTCGCCGTTTGCGCTCACGGATTCCTCTCGAGACGTACTTCGATCTCATGTCTTCAAAATCCTCCAATTAATTCTTGATTTTCCCTGAAATCACTCCAAAACTACACCAAGGAATTAAAACTCAACAAAACTCAAAATTGGGATACAAACACATATTAGCAATCAATTCATGGGGGAAAATGACAACAATTCATGCGATATTGAGGTACGAAAACCATGTTTGTCAGCCGCGCCTAAAAAAACTTTGATCTCTCAAATTTAATTTAATTCATCCATTTTTACAAGTGTTTATAAGAAAAGGGCATTTTTGCCTATTAACACTTTTATATTCTTCCTGAATATATTATGTTAACGTTTTAAAGTTCTTTTTCTCCCTTAAATATATTTTCTATTATGTTATATAAATTAATAAATATGATAGAAAAAATAATTCAAAGTAATTTGTCTAAAAGATAATTTAAAAGAAAAAGGAATTATACTTTTTGAATAGTAATTTGTCTAAAATGTACATTACTTTCATTATTAAGAGTCAATTACATATATGTATGTAATTACACAGTGCAAAATTAACAAATTTTCAAATAACCCTTAAATCTCAAATGTTAATCAGGTTAAATAGATAAAATATTTTGTTCAAGTTCTTGGCTCCACATACAAGAAAAAAAAGTAGGTGAAGAAAAAAAGTTACTCTCTCCGTCCACGAAAAGATGTCATAAGAGAGGGTGCCACGAGTTTTAAAAAAACTTGTGTTATTTATTTAGTGAGTAGTAAAAGGGGGCCAAAAAATGGGAAACTTAATTAAATTAGTGAATGGAGAAAGAGACCCGCAAATTATTACTAAAAATAGATTATGACTCTTTTTGTGGGCATACCAAAATGACAAATTAAGACATTTTTTGGTGGACGGATGAAGTAATATATATGGAGAAAGGTTATATATATATTGAATCGAGGTTCAAAACACCCACTTAGATCAAAATCTATACATTAAAAAGACAAGATTTCAATTTGAAATTAATTCAAATTGATTTCAAAATTGACTGACAATTTTGAAGTTATAATAAAATTGAAGGTTTATTTTATAAACTGGAGTATATTTTTTCTTCTTTTTTTATCTTTTATTTATTTTATTTCTTTCTAAATTATGAGATTCGATTAATTATAAAATATTTAATGTGTACATCAAATTAAAGATCACTATAAGTATAAGAGCTTTAATTTGATATTTTATGTAAATATTTGATTTGAAATGTAAAAGTTATCTTTATTTAAAGATTGAATTTTTTTTAAAAAAAATCTCTCTTCTATCTCATTTTTTTAGGCCCGTAACTTTGATCGTTTTGTAAATATAGGACAATTTTTTTTGGGTTCGCAATTATTTTTTCTAGTTCAATTTGTCCTATTTATACTCAATTTTTGAAAATTTGTCCTACAATTACAAGTCCGAAAAAAAAAATGTACTCCTTCCGTCCCACGAATCTTGACACGTTTTTCTTTTTGGGCCGTCCCACGAGTCTTGACATGTTTCCTTTTTGGGTAATAATTATTACATTCTCTCTCCTACTTTATCACTTTTATTATATTCTCTCTCCTACTTTATCACTTTTATTACCTTCTCTCTCCTACTTTATCAATTTTATACTTTATTAATTACACACGTAAAACACTAATCTACAACTCCTTAATTTCCGTGCCGAACCCAAACGTGTCAAGACTCGCGGGACGGAGGGAGTACTATATTTGCAAAATGGCCAAAATTATGAACCTAAAACAACTTTGGCCTCCAACAACCTTTGACTATATAAAAAAAAAACATTGTAATATATAGGTCAAAGGTCTTAGGTTCGAGTTCCCTATGATGCAGCCTTTAAATTTCTTTATTTAATAATGCTAATTTATCCAAAAAAAAAAAACCCCCTTGCGGCACACTCAACAACATATTAACTAAAATATAGGGATTCAACAAATCTTGCTTTAAATAATTAAGAATGTGTTTAGCTTAAATAAATAGTATCAATTACAATATGCATGAAGATTACGTTTATAACCTTTTAAATCTTGCAGAATATATAAAGAGTAAAATTTTGGAATAGCCAAAATGAATCATAAAACACAAATTATGGCCACTCATTGAAAAAACATAAATTTTGGCCATTTTTATAGCTTTGGGACGTTTTTGCCCTTAATTGGGCGGACTGGGTAGGGTCAGGAGCGCGGGTCGCGTGCCGGGTAGGATCAGGCACGCGGGTCGGGTTAGGCACTTATGGCACTATTAGTGCCATTAGGGGTGAGCATTCGGTTATATGGTTCGGTTTTTGCTAAAACCAAACCAAACCATATTTTAGTTCGGTTTAAAAAAAAACCGAACCGAACCGAATTAACCGAACAAACCGAACCGAATTAACCGAAATTTTTATAATTAAAACTGAACCGAACCGAAAAACCGAATTAATCCGAAGAAAACCGAAATTTTCGGAAAAAAAAAAACCGAAAAAACCGAAATTTTCGGAAAAAAAAAACCGAAAATTCCAAAAAAAAATCTATAAAATTTAAAAAATATTAGAAGTTAGATATTATAAAATTATAATTAAAATATTATATATATATACATATATTTATATATATATTATAAATATAATTCGGTTTTGTTCGGTTTTAAAAAATCCGAACCGAACCGAACCGAAAAACCGAAATTTTATGGAAACAAAAACCGAACAAAACCGAATTATATAAAGTCCTATAAAGTCCTATTGGAAATATTAAAAACAAAAAAAACTTGCAGTACTATAAAGTCCTATTGGAAATATTAAAGCAAAATCTAAACAGTCCCCGGCAACGGCGCCAAAAAGTTGATCACTATTTTTATAGCAACAAAAATACCGCAACTAACACGGTGTAATCGTAGCACAGAAATAGCAAGCAGAGTATCGTATCCACAGAGACTGTAAAACGAAATTACTTTATCTATTTCCTAAACAGACTCTCACAGTATGCAGGTAAACGAAAGCAGGAAGATTTAATTAACTTAAACTAAAATGCAATTAACAATAATTAAAAACACGTAGGAAAATTCGAATATTAAAAGACAACTGATCCTAGGGTAGTAAATTCGTTAACTAAATCCACATAATAAATCTATTAATCCTATGTACCAGTTTAATCCAGTTATGATGAGAGATCACTTAATTAATCAATCACTCTCGCTAGAGCAGCAACGATCGTAGATTAGTAAATTATCTATCTCCGTTAGGTCTCAAGAAAATCTACTAACTCCCAATAGCTCCTAAGAATAGCTCCCTATGATCCACCTATCTCCGCTAGGTCTCAAGGTTAAAATCATATCATACATTCCTGAATCCGCTAAACAGTTATCTCCGCTAGGTCTCAAACCGAATAGCTAAACATGCAAACTATTGATCAGATAATTCACAAGAAATTAAGAACCAGGAATTATGAATCATAAACTGGAAGGCACAAAGGTATTAACAAATAAATCACATAAATTCAATCAACTATTTACAAACCCTAGAATCAGCTAAAGGAAACTAGCCAGACATAATAAAAGAAAGCATAAACATAATTAAAAAGAAAGCAATTGGAAAAACTGAATTATATAAAAACTGAATAAGAACGAATGTAGCAGCTTGAATCTTCAATCTTGTGGAAATCCAATCCAAGCAGTAAAAACTGGAAAGCAATAAATTCTAAAGCTATAAAACTGAAAAACTAAAGTTTGGGACTGAAAAGGGAACCAAAAATAGGTGCAAAGAAGACCTATATATAGTGTCAGGGTAAAACTACAGAGTTTGAGCTCGAAAAGACTTTGAAAAACGAATAAAAACGCAAAAACCCGGACTCGCGGCGGTCGCACGGCGGGCACCCGGCGGTCGCCGCCTCCTTCTTTATTTTCCTTCTGCACGCGGCGGGCGCCGCTCGATCGCCAGCCACGCCGATTTCTCGGCGGGCTGCGCGGCGGTCGCCGGCTGGGTCGCCGGCTGCTTCACAAAATTCCTTCTTCGGGCGGCGGTCGCCGCGGTGTCGCCGCCGTTTCGCTGCAGCGCGCGACTTTCTTGTTTTGGTCATAACTTTCTCGTCCGAACTCCGATTTATGATCCGTTTACGCTCACGAACTCGTATCGAGACGATATACAACTTCTATTTCAGATAAGTTTTCCAAATTCGAACTCAATAAACCTGAAATTTCCTTCAAAGTTCGAGTAAGAATCATGTTTCAAAAGATAAAGCAAATTAAGCACAAAACAATCATCCAACACTCAATTTCCTATAAAATATTATCATATGAACACTAAAAACCATGGAAACATGAGTGTTATCAACTCCCCCAAACTTAAGCCATTGTTCGTCCTCGAATAATGAGAAGAACACAATCAATAACACGAATGGGTAAGAAATCTAGCTCATCGATGCCTCCGAAAAATAAAGGATAATAGAATTCTCAAATCCTTAACAATTTAGCACAAAATTCACTAATAAACACAACCTATAGCAAAATCAACCTTGACATTCCAAACAATTGAATCTCACAAGGTATGTGTATCACTCAACTCTCAATTTTATGGAATAGGACGTGTATGCTCTCATCGAATTCAATGCAATGCAGATCACTTACCATAAGCTTGCCAATCGTCTACAATCTCCATCGCTAAAAGTGTGCCAAGACTAAGATCAAATAGGTCTTTATTTTTGGGTTATAATGTAGGGACATTGGTTAAGGTAGGGAGATATAGGCTAAGTGACTCAAATAGATCAAGAACACCAACCTTATAGCTTCACTAATCAAGCATGGAATAAATTCCATCTTCCACCCAACTATATCACCATAATCAACAAAACTCAAGGGATTTAATCATCACAAAACAGAACTAAACACTCTTTTATGCTTTTAACTTCTTTCCAATACACAAAGTCGACTTTCAAACAAATATCTCAATATACACTCGACTTCACACTTTTCTTTTCTTTTTCTCTTTTTTTTTTCTTTTTTTTTTTTCACAACTTTTCTAGAGCTTATAAGAGTAAATAGTAGCTCAATATCATCCCTTCTTTTTCACAACCCACTATGAATATTCACCACACGAAGATCCCCATATATCTTATCACCCCCTATCATCCGGCTAAAGAATAAAAGCTAAATAGGCTCAAAGAGGATAACAAAGGATAAATTTTTTTTTTCAAGGATAGTGTTTGGGAAAATAATGTGGCTAACAAAAGATGGCCTAAAATCATATCCTAATCCTGGGCACAACAGCAACCTCGACACAGAAACCATGGCAAGTTCTAGAAGATCACTACATATGCATGACAAAACTCACAACAAAGAATAAACTGTGTATGATAAACAGTTATAGCTCAAATCCTCACAGGTTTATTCAACGTCCAAAAGTCAAGGTCAAAATCACTCTAGAATTATGCAAATTAGTTCCAATTATACTTAAATCATCAAAGAAGATCAAATTCCAATTTTTTTTTTTCACAGAAATCATCATTGGCATCTCACCAGAAATCTAATGGAGCAATAATCATCTAAAAAACAATCACACACCACCAACCAAGCAGGATAAAACAATAAAGCTAACAAAAAGATAAAAGTGATACACATATCTACTCTCACCCCCCTCCCCCAAACTTATTACAGAACATAAGTTCGAAAATAAGTTTGGAGGGATGATGATATGTGTGTCACTACTCACAGAAAAAACATGCTCCATGGTGGTGGTATGAACCAAGCGCGAGTTCCCGCATCTTCCAAGCTCAACGCTGCACTAAAAACCCCAAAACAAAGAAAATAAAGAAAACAAAGAAAACAAAGAAACAAAAAGAAACTAAACGAAAGGAAAACAAAACAAAGAAAACGGTTTGGGTTACCTCCCAACAAGTGCTTAATTTAACGTCTAGAGCTCGACGATACCTCATGGTCTCAATGAACATCAAACGCAGCAGGCGTGACAGATCGCCTAACACGAACAGAGACAGAGGACTCATGTACATCAGCTGCGTGAAAGACGACGCTTCCATTGGGCACATCTATCATAGCCCTCCCCGTAGCTAAGAATGATCGACCAAGAATCAATGGCGGATTTGTATCTTCAGGAATATCGAGGACCAAGAAATCTGTAGGGAAGACGAGCTTGTCAACCCTCACAAAGATGTCTTCAAGTTTTCCTCTCGGCTTCACTCTTGATCTATCCGCCATTTGAATCTCCATCGAGGTCGGCTTGAGATCTCCAATTCCCAACCGCTTGAAAACAGAGATGGGCATCACATTGACACTTGCCCCTAGATCACAAAGAGCCTTGGGAAAGAGCTCTCCTCCAATCTCGCACTCAATGGTGAAGCTACCCGGATCTTTCTTCTTCGATAGTAGTTTCATTGGCAGCTCAGTGCCCACAGCTGTCGCCTGCGGAATTTTCTTATCCTCATCACCCATCTTCTTGGTGTGAACAACTATATTTTCTTCTTTTTCCTTGGAATCCTGCAATTTTGAGAGAGTTTGAGGCTGTGCATGCTGGTCCGATTCTTCAAGTAGTCTCTCTAGCTCATCCACTATACGTCTATGCTCTGTCTCCTCGGGATTGGCAATTTTTTTCTCATTCTTGCAATGGGAGATCTCCAGCTTGATTTCCTTGGCATCCACCTTTTTGCTCGGCTTCACAGCACATTGCTCTTCAAGCACCTCCCTCTTCATCAGCCTACGGGGGAATGGAGCCTTTGGGATGTATTCCCTAAGTGGAATAGGAGCTTTGTATGGTTCCTCACTTGGTTGTTCGTTCTCCTTGCTCATTCTCCTATCTTTTGGAGACAGAGTGCCATCGAAAATAGCATTGCATTGGCCCTTTGGATTGACAGTAGTGTTGCTCGGGAATTGGCCCGACTTGTGCTGCGCAGCTGCTTGGTTGGCCATCTGACCAACTTGAGTCTCCAATATCTGCACTTGCTTGGACAATGCTGAAACATGATTTCCTAATTGACTCACTTGGGTCTCCATATTGGTCTTCCATGCACCTACATTCGTTTCCAAACCACCTATCTTTCCTAACACCTGCTTCATCATGTCTTCCATCGAATCTTTCTTTGGCTCATTGATAACTCCTCCGCTAGACACAGAAAATCCAGGTGGAGGCTGCAAAGCATTGTTCGGATTGCCGTAAGAAAGGTTAGGATGCGGGCGTGCTCCTGGCTGGAACTGCTGCTGAAACTGCTGCCCTCTGTTGTACATTCCTGGCTGTCCTCGCTGGAAATTCTCATAGTTTCTGCCATTCACAAAATTTACATCTTCCATGACTGACGGATCTATCACAGCTTGCTCAGGACGTCCAACATTCAATTCACCAAGTTTTGTAGTCAACTCTGCCAGCTGTGTAGCCATTGCTGACTGCTGCGTAGCCATCGCTGCTTGTTGAGTGACCATTGCTGCAATAGGATCAGAACTGGAAGCAGCTGCAACCTTCTTTAATTGTATTCGCTCAGATGGCCATTGGTAGCTTGTAGAAGCCATACTATCAATAATGTTCCATGCATCAGAGCTGCTCTTCTGAAGTATAGAGCCACCTGCAGCTGTATCCATGTGCATCCTTGTACGCTCCCCGCAGGCATTGTAGAACATTATCACTAGTGTGCCTTCATCAAATCCATGGCTTGGGCACTTTCTGAGCTTCTCCTGATACCGCTCCCAAGTCTCCGCTAGCTTTTCTCCATCGTACTGTTGAAACTGCACGATGTCCATCTTCAACTTCAATGTAAGGCCAGGCGGATGGAACTTGCGTAGGAATGCATGAGCCAAGTCCTCCCACACGACATTATTTCCCAGCTACAGCGTATGATACCACGACTTCGCCTTATCCCGCAGTGAAAAGGGAAAAAGACGAAGACGGATAATGTCATCAGGGACACCATTCATCTTCACCATGCTACACAGCTCCAGGAAATGTGCCAGGTGCGCATTAGGGTCTTCGATCGCCTGTCCACCATATTGGCTCTGTTGAACCATCGTGATCAGACCCGTTTTCAGCTCAAAGTTGGTAACGTTCACACGTGGGGGCTCCTGGTACACATACTGTGGTATGAACGCTTCATTTATGGTTGGTTGTTTTGGAGCCTCTCTCGTCTCCTGTGCGTCAAGCAGCTTCTTCAACTGCTCTTGCAGAGCTCGAATTTGGATCTGCTCTGGAGTAGCCATCGTATTATCCTCAACTTGATTCTGTTGCTTCTTAAGATTGCGCAAGGTCTTGTCGATTTCAGGGTCAAACTCAACAAGAGGATTTCCTTGAGATCTAGTGTTCATACGCAACCTACAGAAAAACAACTTATAAAAGTTAGAAAAGAAAAATAAAAACAAAAAAAACTTGCAGTACTATAAAGTCCTATTGGAAATATTAAAGCAAAATCTAAACAGTCCCCGGCAACGGCGCCAAAAAGTTGATCACTATTTTTATAGCAACAAAAATACCGCAACTAACACGGTGTAATCGTAGCACAGAAATAGCAAGCAGAGTATCGTATCCACAGAGACTGTAAAACGAAATTACTTTATCTATTTCCTAAACAGACTCTCACAGTATGCAGGTAAACGAAAGCAGGAAGGTTTAATTAACTTAAACTAAAACGCAATTAACAATAATTAAAAACACGTAGGAAAATTCGAATATTAAAAGACAACTGATCCTAGGGTAGTAAATTCATTAACTAAATCCACATAATAAATCTATTAATCCTATGTACCAGTTTAATCCAGTTATGATGAGAGATCACTTAATTAATCAATCACTCTCGCTAGAGCAGCAACGATCGTAGATTAGTAAATTATCTATCTCCGTTAGGTCTCAAGAAAATCTACTAACTCCCAATAGCTCCTAAGAATAGCTCCCTATGATCCACCTATCTCCGCTAGGTCTCAAGGTTAAAATCATATCATACATTCCTGAATCCGCTAAACAGTTATCTCCGCTAGGTCTCAAACCGAATAGCTAAACATGCAAACTATTGATCAGATAATTCACAAGAAATTAAGAACCAGGAATTATGAATCATAAACTGGAAGGCACAAAGGTATTAACAAATAAATCACATAAATTCAATCAACTATTTACAAACCCTAGAATCAGCTAAAGGAAACTAGCCAGACATAATAAAAGAAAGCATAAACATAATTAAAAAGAAAGCAATTGGAAAAACTGAATTATATAAAAACTGAATAAGAACGAATGTAGCAGCTTGAATCTTCAATCTTGTGGAAATCCAATCCAAGCAGTAAAAACTGGAAAGCAATAAATTCTAAAGCTATAAAACTGAAAAACTAAAGTTTGGGATTGAAAAGGGAACCCAAAATAGGTGCAAAGAAGACCTATATATAGTGTCAGGGTAAAACTACAGAGTTTGAGCTCGAAAAGACTTTGAAAAACGAATAAAAACGCAAAAACCCGGACTCGCGGCGGGCACCCGGCGGTCGCCGCCTCCTTCTTTATTTTCCTTCTGCACGCGGCGGGCGCCGCTCGATCGCCAGCCACGCCGATTTCTCGGCGGGCTGCGCGGCGGTCGCCGGCTGGGTCGCCGGCTGCTTCACAAAATTCCTTCTTCGGGCGGCGGTCGCCGCGGTGTCGCCGCCGTTTCGCTGCAGCGCGCGACTTTCTTGTTTTGGTCATAACTTTCTCGTCCGAACTCCGATTTATGATCCGTTTACGCTCACGAACTCGTATCGAGACGATCTACAACTTATATTTCAGATAAGTTTTCCAAATTCGAACTCAATAAACCTGAAATTTCCTTCAAAGTTCGAGTAAGAATCATGTTTCAAAAGATAAAGCAAATTAAGCACAAAACAATCATCCAACACTCAATTTCCTATAAAATATTATCATATGAACACTAAAAACCATGGAAACATGAGTGTTATCAGGGGTGGGTGGTGGGGTGGGTGGGGTCGGGGGTCTGGGGGGTAGACAAGGCAGGGGAAGTAAAAAAAAAATTGGCTTGGGGGTGGGGGGGGTGGGTGGGGTCGGGGGTCTGGGGGGGGTAGACAAGCAGGGGAAGTAAAAAAAAAAAAAAATTGGCTTGGGGTGGGTGGTGGGGGGGGTGGGTGGGTGGGGGGTGGGTGGGGTCGGGGGTCTGGGGGGTAGACAAGGCATGGGTTAATCCCTAAATCTGGATCCGGGTCAAAGGAAGTTGTTGGATCTATTGAGTTGAAGGGTAGATTAGGTAGAGCACATAAAAGATGGCCAAATATTGATATTTTAAATTTTGTGGACAAAATTTAAGTTTCAATCACCAATAGGGCCATCCGGTGGCCCTATTGTTTCATATATAAATTCACAACTATTTGCGCCATTAGATTCATCCAAAATAAACGCAAACGCATGTGATGTATTCTCTATTCTCTTCGGGCCAGTTTGATAGCTAGTTGAGATAAAGAGTGATAAATAAAACTTAGTTAAAATAATATGGATTGGGTGAGAATAATAATGTATTTTAGTGTTTGATAGATCAAGATTAAAATCCAGATAACATGAATTAGTTGTTTGATAGATCAAGATTAAAATTTAGATTAAATAATCAAAGGTAAAAAATTACTATTTTAACCTTATATTAAATTAATTGTTAAATTGAAATTATAAAAAAAAAGATCCCCTAAAAAAAAGGAAAAATCTATTAGAATTCGGCAGTTCCTATCTCCAACAATTCTAATCTCCTTCTTCCCCGCGCCCATTGTCTCCATCCTCCTCGAGTGCCGGCGTCCCTCCCCGTCGTCGCCCATCCTTCCCCAGCAAAGATCCAGAGTTTAGGCTCGAATTCTACGTGCGCGATAGCAACCTTACCCACCCACCCCCTGCGCGCCGCCCCCTGCCTCCCCAACTACGGCGCCGACGTCCCTCCCCAACAACAGCGTCGTTCCTCAACGTCTAGCACCCCAATTTCCCAGATATGCTTGAATACATAAAACCAGATTGGTGAAAAACTCAGAAGCTAGAAGTCTCTGTGCAGGCGAGAAAATGGTACTGAAATTGGGCGCAAATGGTGAAGAACTCAGACACCTGCACTCTCTTCCTTGCGCTTTTCACAAACCAGATTGGGAGGGATTTGATAATGGTATTGAAATTGAAATGAATTGAGGGACAATTTCGAGAACCTGAATTATAATCTATAACACTGTAGGAGACGAGATTGCTGATCTGGTGGGGGGCGGTGGATCAATTGTCTAATTGGAACAGTGAAATAGCTGCGGGCTTGGTCATAATTGCGGGCTTAGCTTATTATTAATTTCTAGTTCATATATAATTATCTGTTGAACTTGTCCCTCTCTATATATATATAAACACATGTGCGACTAAGGACGCAAAATTAATTAATGTATATATACTTTAAAAAATGGATAAATTTGTTCCGAATTTAAGGATTTTTACTTTTTAAAAAGGAAAGGATTCTTAATTTATATGAAATATATAAAAATTGGAATATCTACATATAAAATTATTAAATTATGCTAAGAATTTAAAATAAGTAATTATAATATATGTACACGA
The DNA here is from genome assembly GCF_028751815.1 of Salvia miltiorrhiza. NCBI lineage: Eukaryota > Viridiplantae > Streptophyta > Magnoliopsida > Lamiales > Lamiaceae > Salvia > Salvia miltiorrhiza. The sequence continues at coordinate 52,765,973 of NC_080389.1, forward strand.
AAATTGTAAGTAAAGATATTTCTATAGTAGTAATTAGGGTTATAAACGAGTCGAGCCAAATACAAACAGGCTCTCGAACTCGGTTCGTTCAAATATTCGGTGTTCGAGCTCGATTCGAGCTTTTATCTTATTGATCGAGCTCGACTCGTAACTTACTTATCAATTTGAACTTTTATCTTGTTAATCGAGCTTTTAAAAATAGGCCGGTTCCTCAGCTCTGTAGTTGGTCGACACGATCTGATGTATCACGAATGTTACTCGCCGTGTTGTCCGTCAGGTATCAATCTAAAGTCTCGTTTCTTCTTCTCAGGTGTTACGTGGTGGAGTTTTGTTTCTCTCTCTTTTTTTTTTCTTTTTTTTTTTTGAAGTGAGAGTTATGTGGTGGAGTTAATATCTCCAAACAATAGGGGTTAATTTATTACTATTAAGTAACTGTATTATTCTACCAAACAATTAACGAAACCCACGTGGCATATCCATGTGAAGGTCGACACACATGAAGATGCTGTAAAGATTTTTCCATGTGGAGTGGTTTCACAAGCCCAACTTATTTGACCACAAAATGGTGGATTTGTCACGCATTATTAATTAATTACAACATTTAACAAAGAAATTTGAACAAAAGTTGATGCAACGAAAATCAGACAATTCATCTTTGATGATTGCACGCACTTGTAGGGAGCCTATACAGTACAAATTGGTAAACAAGTTACAAACAGACCTCCATTCTTTGGAGCCAAAATTCCTGCAAGCGAGACAGATAGAGAGAAGAGGGCGAGAGATTTTAGAAAATTTGAGTGCTTTGAAAAGAAGAAAAATAGTATTACCACTATCTCACTATAAATATTCCAATTTTTATTATAAGATGTCTCATTTTTTTTAAATAAATAATTAAAGAACTAATTAAATTCATTAACTAATAGGTCCATCCACCCACTCTCTTTCTCTATATATACCTACTTCTTACAAACCTCAATTTGTTTCTCTCTCTCCATCAATTTACTTTATCTACTAATTACAGACTCCTTAATCTCCGTGCCTAAAAATAATAAGACATTTATAATGAGACAGAGAGAGTAGAAAATATGTCTCTCTTAAATTAAAGTGATGTCTAGTATGTGATGAGGATTGTATTTGAGACTCTAGGTCTTCGCCTCCGAAAAAAGCCAAGAGCCCGAATACCTCATTTGGTTGCCAAGAAAGAGTTTCCAGAGTTGAATCTCTCCAAAGCTGAGTAAGAGGAAGTGTCGTCCATATTACATTGAACAAGACTTCCTTAAGAGCCAAGAGCTCGAATATCATTTCCATATATCAGAATAGAGTACGAACTCTATAACTAAAAGCAGATCTGGGAAAAGTTCCAGAGCGGAGTTTATTCTGGGAGGCAATGAATCTCATGACAGTATAGCTGGATGTGATTGTTGAATGCACGCAGAGCTGACTCACACGAGCAAATTAAGTGGCGGAGTACGGGCAAAGAGTAACCTTGTACGGGAAAGGAAGAGCGCACCTGCAAACACTCGATGTAACAGAATGGTAGGCGATCAACGTCCTTGTTTTTGCAGGGACTGCCTTCCTTAACTAACAATTTGTCGGCTGATGTGAAAGATGTTTTAAAGTAGAAAAGACGTTCTTGCCCTTACATATAATGAGGAGGATGAATGAAGTGACAAAAATACCCATCCGTGCTAAGATTGGAAATTACGAGAATGCCCATTAGGTCATGTAATCTATAAATAGCATGAATATTGGTCTTACAACTCACTTGATCTTTGAATTTTTACCCGATTCCATACAAAAATCACTAAGAAAGCACTATAGTCCTCTCTATTCAAAATATTCGACCGTTGAGAAGGGAGAAGTATAAAAAAGAAGAGCGGAAGGCACAACACGGAGGAAGAAGAAGGACAACCCCGAGATCCTAAGCAGGGGCGGATGCAAAGTGGGGCGGTGGGGGTATGGTTGTACCCCCAATTTTTTAGTAATAGTACATATGTACTAAAGAAAAAATTTCATATTATGTGTTTCAAAATGTTCTGGCACAGCAGCAGGCGGTGAGTGCAAATTTCTTTAATTTTACTTCGGCTACGGTGGGCCTCAATTCACTTTAAAATGACGGCTGAATCAAATGGTGTAGGAAATAGGAATGGTTATTAATAAAAAAAATACTACTCCCTCCGTCCCGCGAATCTTGAGTCAATTCTTTTCGGCACGAAAATTAAAAAAAAATAGTATTTAGTGTGTTAAGTGTGGTAGGTGAAAACGTGAATAAAGGGAATTTTTTTTGCCATATAAGGAAATGACTCAAGATTCGTGGGACAGCCGAAAAAGGAAAGTGACTCAAGATTCGTGGGACGGAGGGAGTACAAACTAAATTAAAAATATATAAATTGTCATTTGCGAGAGTCCAATGATAAATTAGATAATTATATAATTTTTTATTTTTATATTTTTGAATAATATTTTGGAATGTGCTATTTTTAGTAGTATTTTTTATATTTATATTTATAATATTATTTTTTCGTGCCCCCAATTTAAAAATTCTGGATCCGCCATTGATCCTAAGTATTCGAATTTTCCCTACGTTCCAAAAACAGGCTAGATTTAGTAATTTAAGGTCTTAAAATAAGTGTTGGTAAGAATCACCTTCACCGGTATGCATGAATTGAATAAAATTAAATGAGTAAAGAATGACTTTAGGAATAGAAAGATGATGAGAATTAAATGAAATGAAATATAAGTTTATTATGGTTGGTGTTTATAAGAAATGATGACTAATAATAGAAATTATCATCTATCCAAACACATATAATCTCGTAACAGATAAAATAAATACGTATGATGATACAATATCATAAAATGTACCAAAAACAGTACAGAACAATACGCCAAGAATGGCTATCCAATTCGATTATAAAACAACTACGCTTGGGGGAGCCTCGCTCATGGAAAACGATCCACTATTTGAAGTTAAGATACAAATGACTTATACAATAAGACTATATCTTACCATGCCACTATATCTTTCCAAAACCTCACCAACGATGGACAATTGAAGCAAGACATGTATGGACTATATATTCTTAGGGTGAGTTTGCTTTTTATCCCTCTAAATGGAGGGATAACAAAAATTTATATATGCTTTTAAATGTCTCTTTTCTTATCCCACATTTTAGAAGTTCTCCATTTTTCCTTCATTATATTCACTTCAAGGAGGGATAATATTATCCCACCAAAATGGAGGGATAATATTATCCCTCCTTAAAATGAAAATAAGGAAGAAAAGATGGCGAACTTCTCTTTTGTATAAAATGTGGGATAAGAGATGAGACATTTAAAAGTATAAATTTTTGTTATCTCTCTTTTTCTCATCCATCAAAGTGAACACACACTTAAAGGATAGTTGTCAGATGACTCAATCATCATTATCGTGGAAGAGTTTTATGGAGTTGGACTTTTATATGCTAAATCTATATAAAGCAAAGAGAATAACCATTCACGTTTGCTGCTTCGAAAGTCTTTTGAGTTTGATAGAGTATGTTTGCGGAGTTGCTAGATCATACATTGTGTTTACGCATGGTCTTGTGAATCGTTTTTTCGTTGTGTTTGTGAGGGATTGTTTGGATTGTGCAATTTTGTATTCGATTGTTTCACTGAGCAATTGGTGAAATCATGGTGCATGAGAGATTAGGTGGTGAATGCACTGAGTTCACGGAATTGAGGAATTTCAGGCCGATTTCCTTGATTACCTGCATGTACAAAGTCATTTCGAAGGTTCTCACTTCCAGGTTGAAACAAATTATTCCAAACATCATTTCGGAAGTTCAAAGTGCTTTCATTGAAGGGAGGAACATTCTTGACGGAGTAATCGTGCTCAATGAAATCATCGAAGAAGCCAAGAGAAAGAAAAATGGTATCTCTCTTTTCAAGATTGATTTTGAAAAAGCTTATGATTCAGTCGACTGGAAATTCTTGGACTCTATGTTGTTGAATATGAATTTTGGCCTTAAGTGGAGGAGGTGGATCTCTGGCTGCCTGAGTTCGGCTTCGGCAAACGTGCTCGTTAATGGAAGCCCATCTGGGGAGTTTTTTCTTCAAAGAGGTCTGAGGCAAGGCGACCCCCTCTCGCCGTTCTTGTTCCTCATTGTGGCGGAAGGACTGAATCTACTCATTGAAAGAGCCATACTCAAAGGGCGGCTAGAACCGGTAGCAGTTGGAAGTGGCTCCCTCAAAATCTCCCACCTCCAATATGCTGACGACACGATTCTTTTGGCAACTGACAAGAAAGAAAATGCATGGGCGTTCAAATGCATCCTCAAGTTTTTCGAACTCCTTTCGGGTCTCAAGGTTAACTTCGAGAAGAGCAACCTTGTGGGCCTTGGAATGGAGGACTGCTCCCGGGAGGATATGGCTAGGACTCTTAACTGCCGAATGGGTGAGCTGCCAATCAACTACCTCGGAATCAAGGTTGGAAAAAGTCTTCATCGAACTTCGGAGTGGAATTATCTGGTCGACAAAATCAAGAAAAGGATTGGCAAATGGAACAATCGAAATATTTCTTTTGCTGGGAGAGTTACCCTACTTCGATCGGTTCTGACTTCATTACCTATCTACCAGCTTTCTTTTTCTATTGTTAATAAGGGAGTTTTGGCACAAATTCGTTCTGTAATGAGTCAGTTTCTTTTAAGGGGTGGGGGGGTCTCATCGGAGAAGAAAATTCATTGGATCAAATGGGAGGACTTGTGTTTGGATTTCCAAGATGGGGGACTGGGTTTTAAACATCTTTAATGGTTCAATAAGGCTTTGATATCCAAGTGGTTATGGAGATTCCTTACGGATAAGGATTCCTTTTGGGCTCGGGTTATTAGGGCGTGCCAAGGCGAAATTGGTTGGAATGGTGATGGTTTCTTTATTGAAGGGAAGAGGACGATGAGACCGGGGTGGTGGAAGAAGGTGTTGAGTTTGAGTTGGGTTGAATCCGGCAAGTGGCTGAGAGATAACATGGTTGCTAAGGTCGGGGAGGGCGATCTTTTTTCCTTTTGGCACCATTGTTGGAGTGGGGATAAGAGTTTGAAGGATCAATTTCCTAGGCTATTCCGTCTGAATAATAATAAGGAAGGGTAAATTTCGAGCATGGGTGAATGGGTTGAGGGTGCATGGAAATGGAAACTTGTTTGGGTTCGGGAGTTGAGGGGGAGAGAAACTGATTCTTTCCATGATCTCTCGTCTCTCCTCAACAATGTTGTTCTTTTTGCAGGAAAGCGGGATGGATGGAGCTGGATGGCGGACAGGACTGGAGCTCATTCAGTCAGGTCGGCGTACAAAATGTTAAGTGCAACAGTTATTACGCCCCGCCCCCAAGAGGTTGGCATTGAGCTCCCACTGATTTGGAAAGCCCGAGTGCCATTCAAAGCTAAAACTTTCTCGTGGAGACTTCTGAAAAGAAGGCTCCCAACCTGTGACAACCTCCTTCGCAGACAGGTACCTCTTTCGGCATCGGAGGTTTTTTGCACGACATGCAAAGAGGAAAATGAGTCGGCTGAGCACTACTTCTTCGAGTGTAAAAGATCTTGTGATCTGTGGAATGCCATTCTCCTTTGGATTGGTAAGTTTTCTGCTCTTCATCATAAGGCCAGTGATCATTTTGTGGCTTTTTGCAATATTGGAGATAAAAAGGACATTCCCTTATTAACTGGGATCTGGATTTGCACCACTTGGTCTCTTTGGAAAGGTAGGAACGACTGTAGATTCAATCAAGGCACTTGGAATTTTGAAAAAATGTTGGCGGAGATTAAGTCCAGGGTTTGGGGTTGGAATGAAGTTTATGGTCTGTTGCCACGTTCGGTGGAGTTTAGAGATTGGTTCTCTTGCACGAATCTCCTTGACTAGCTGCTGTTTCGTTTTTTTGTCTTTGGGTTTTGCGGTTTCGTTGCTCCTTCTTTTCTTTTTGCTCTTTTCTCTGGAGATTTTGGCCTCTGTTTTTGGGTGCCTTTTTCTCTTCTCTTTGTACTTTGCTGGTACTTCTGGTACCATTGCTTCTTGGTTTATATATTTCCCTTTTTTCTGACCAAAAAAAAAAATATAGTCCATACATGTACTATTGATTATATTCGCATGATTAGGTGCTGAATAATATCTGATGTATAATTCCATTTGAATAGGGAGTCTTGTGCTTATCCATAAGTTAATCATATCTTCAATATGTATATCATGTACCTAACTTCGCAAGTACAGTCTACATAATCTCTATATATATAATAGCAAAATAAATCCTATTCTGCGTGGCGCCGTATAATCACTCTATTTTTATTTTCTTCAATTTTCATTCATTCTTATTTTTTTTCTAAATTTTTAATCAATTTCCATATCTAAAAAAGATTTATATTTGTGTTTTATTTTATTATATAATATTAGTTTAAGTTTATCACATCATACTCACAAATTAATATGTATATACATAATACGTTTATATATAGATGTATTTACTTAAATAATTAACTATATATATATATATATATATATATATATATGATTGAATATGATTTCAAATTTGACGATGTTGTTTAAAGTTTGAGACGAGATTATTCTCATAACTTAATTATAGTTTCAAAAATTCTAGATAAAATGATACTCACAAGTAAGTTATAATCTTCAAGCTCCATACAAGATGATGCTCAAAATTTAGATGTGGTATTTCAAACTCCAAATAATATGATTTTCAAAATTTTGGCGTTCAAATGAAATATGTGGTTTTTAGAGCTTCATATGATTATCTGGTCTTATTAGGTTCATATGAGATTATACTCAGATGACATATGTTTAGTTAAATTATTTCTTAGCCGTCAAATTTAAAGAATTTGAACAAACTTAATACTCCCTCCGTCCCCCAAACATCTTCCTAAGAGAGGATGACACGGGTTTTAATAAAAGTTAATTATGTATTTGATAAGTTGAGAAGGGGTCCCACAAAAAGTGAAATTATAAGAGTGATAGTTAGTGAAAGTGGAGAACGAGTCTCACAAAAAAAGTGAAATTGTAAGAATAATAATTAGTGAAATTGTTTCCAAAAATAGGTTAGGAAGATGTTTTGGGGACGAACAAAAATAGAAAAAAAAAAGGAAAATGTTTGAGGGACGGAGAAAATAAATATTATCGATATACGATTAACACCAGATGCGACACATCAATCGTACATCATATCATATTTTAAATTTACATACTTTTTTCTTCTAAAATCTTCAATCCCACATCAACTTTTTATAAACTTCATCAAATGAATATTTATATAAAAATGTATTTATATTATCACAACCTACATTTAATTGGCGAAAGTGATTAAGATTAATATTATTTCAAATATTGTATTACTAATTTAATTTGATCATATCAAATTAATTAAAAAAATTTATATATAAACTATTTCATATTATATAGTATTAAAATAACATAAAATAATTATAAATGATGACATAAAATGATTCCCGTCGAATTTCGACGGGTTTGACGCTAGTGATAAATATATACGAGTATTCATGTTCTAATATGAATGAAATGGAATGAACACAATAATAATCGAAATAATAAAAATGATTGTTATTACTTTTATATTGTTATTTTTACTATTGTTATTACATTTATTTATTATACATTATATATATTATTATTATCATTATCATTATTAAATTTGTCAAAAAAAATTAATAGTTCCATTAAAAAGATATAAAATTTTATTTTTTACCAATTCCATATTCATTGGAATACACAATATTATTGGTGAGGAGAGGAAATGATATTTCATCAATCAAAAATGAAAAATGATGACTCTCATACAAAAATTGTACTAACCAATCAATTATAGGATTGAGAATAAATATATGGATCATTATTACATTCTTGTTACCAGTCATGTCCTAAAAGTTCTATTCATTCTCTGTCGACAATGAGAAAATTCAAACTTAAAAATCAGATCGAATCGAATATTTGATTCGATATTTGGAAAAAAGAAAATTTTCGATTCGAGTTGCTCTGATTCAGTCAGATTTGGTAGTAAATCGTCAAAATTTTCAGCATTATAATCCTCTGTAACACCCCAAATTTGTATGTTGGGCGGGCCTATGAAATTATATGAAACAATACCTGTAGTTGGGCCACTAGAAAATTCATTTTTGGACCGGTTTTACTGGGCAAATTCTTACAAATAATCTAAAGCCCAACACAAAAGTTTTTTTATACTCAAAAAATTGATAGGAAATTTAAACTGTAATTTCAATTAGATTTATTGAAACCATTTATTAGCGTGAGATTTCGTAAGAACATAAAAATACTGTATTGAATGTATAAAGTCATTATATTTATCGTGAAGTTAATTGTACTTGAAATAAATTATTTTCCACCCCTAATGAGATTCGAACTCGGGTGTTGTATTTATCTATTACTGTAATACAATTTCGGATTCATACGAAAAAAAAATGTAGTTTTCATGATAATCAACCTTTATTTGTCAGACCCATATTGCTTCTCTAGTTTTTGTTTCTTTTTTTAAAAAAAATCATTTAGGAGTGTCAATCGAATTTAAAATCCATGGTTTGACGCAAACAGATCAAACAAAATGGAAGGCTAAGACAGGAAATTTCTAGTTGGAAAAAAATCATTCTAAATGACCTGTAACTAAATAATCTGATAATCCAATTAATAAAATCAATCCAAAAATAGCTTGAGCGCCTAGTCGAAGCTATCTCGAAAATTGAATAGATTGACTCGATTAACAGAAATTTTTCTAGTTACTTGACTTTCAAACTTTATATTTTACTTTTAAAAGTTAGTATTAAATTTTTGTTCAAGATATTCGTGGAATGTGATTTGATGAAATATTTAAAAATTATAAAATATAAAATATTTCGTATGAAAAAATATTTTACTTCTCTATTTTTTACCTAAGGCTCAATATTTTTGGTACAAACTCTTCTTAATTAAGATAAATTGAGGTTGAGATTACAATCATTTTTGGTACAAACTCTTCATTGTTTGCCCGAAGGTCATTAAACAATTTATAAGTTTTCAAAATATTTAGATAGCAGTCGTTTTCAAAAACAGTCATTTCGTATTCAAGTTTTTCGCTAATTAATTGCTGCCTAGCCTTATCAGCTTTCGACATAGCATCTTTGGCCTAAGTCAACGAAAATAAATGAATATAAAGTTAACAAGTGATTAAAAGTGAATGATAATTAAATGAATAGCCTAGGTTTATAATTGCTAGCTATCTAATTTAACATGCGCACGTATATATAGAGTGATTCATATAAAATTTCATTCAACATAAAAATTGCAAATCGGTTTCACTTAATAAATAAAAATTTGTATTAAACTTTTAAAGACCTTGTGGCCTTCAGGATATCAAATTAACTCCTCCTCTTCGTCGTGCTTAGCCATAAGCATGCATGATTCCACATTTGACACGGCCAACACATGCATCTGTTGGAGCAGCCATGCATGGGAATCTCGAATGATAAAATGAGTTAAACTGTTGTGGTCCAACTGTGTATCCACATCAACTCTCAAATTAAATCCCTCTCTTCGATCATCGCCAAGTCTTATCCACACATTTGAAACCGAGCTTTTCCTCCTTCACATATGCTGCTTTAGCTCTTTAAAACAAGTCCATATATACTGAACTCATCATTCAATATGTGCTTTATTAATTGTAGTAGGAAAAGTGTTGAAGAAGTGAGTAAATTACCCTTCATGCTAATCACAAAGCAATAGTCGTTGTCGTCCAAGAATTAATTAAAACTCTAATTCAACCGTTTGGATGTCTATAATTAGGGTACGGTGCATTACTTTGATGGATAAATTTATCACTGGAAAATGAGGGAGAACAAAAAATTTATGCCCTTTAAATGTCTATTTTTTTTCCAATATTTGACACAAAAGAGAAGTTCACAATTTTTCCTTTCTTATTTTCACTTCAAGGATGGATAATATTATCCCTCCAAAACTCTTAAGGTTGCGTTTACTTTGATGAATAAATTATCCATGGAAAATGATAGATAACAAAAATTTATACCTTTAGGCTGCGTTTACTTTGATGGATAAATTTATCCATGGAAAAGGAAGGATAACAAAAAATTATGTCTTGAAATGTCTAATTTCTTTTCCAACAATTGACACAAAAGAGATGTTCACCATTTTTCCTTCCTTATTTTCACTTCAATGATGGATAGTATTATTCCTCCAATTTTGAGTGGATAATATTATATATCCATCCTTGAAGTGAAAATAAGGAAGGAAAAATGGTGAACATCTCTTTTGTGTCAAATGTTGGAAAAGAAATGAGACATTTTAAGTCATAATTTTTTATTATCCCTCATTTTTCATGGATAAATTTATCCATCAAAGTAAACGCACCCTTAAATGTCTCATTTCTTTTCCAACATTTGACACAAAAGCATTTTTCCTTCCTTATTTTCACTTCAAGGATGGATATATAATATTATCCACTCAAAAATGAAGGAATAATACTATCCATCATTGAAGTGAAAATAAGGAAGGAAAAATTGTGAACATCTCTTTTGTGTAAAATGTGATAAAAGAAAAGAGACATTTAAAGACATAAAGTTTTGTTATCCATCATTTTCTATGGATAAATTTATCTATCAAATTAAACGCAACCTAAGAGAAAAAAATTAATACTAACAATTAATTTAGTGAACAAATAGTAAGATATTCAGATTAATAACAATAAAAATTAATTTGGATTTATTTGATAAATCATTAAGATGTGCAAATTAATATTTAGTGTATCATTGATAAATTCTGGAAATTCAATTAATATTCTACTAGTTTTAAATATTAAAAGAAATTATATCTATTGAAAGCTAGAGCAAATATATATATGAAAAGCCAAACATTTTTCAGAAATTTATTATTGCTAAATCGTTTACAAAATTGACCAATACATATTAATTATTGTTAAATAAGAAACATTTTGTTGGTTTGGAAAGTTTCGCGTTTATTACTGTTTGATTTTTAAGTGTTTTTTATTTTGTAAGATTGGCGTGGAAAAGAAAATCGAAAGATTCGACAAATTGTAGATTTATAATATAATAAATTCATTGAATACTAAAATGTCAAGTGTGCTCTAAATTTGACAATTAATCTAAATTTGAGGGGTAAATATATAATTTTCCAATTTAATAAAGTAAAGCAATAAATCATGACTAATTCCTTTAGGGGCGTTTACTTTGAAGAATTAGGCTTCATAGATAAAAATAATAATACTAACTCTTTATTTAATTTGATGGATTGAAACTTTGGAATATCCTGAGACACTTAATTATTTTTATCATTTAAGCTAATTTTCTTTGATTCTTATCTCATTAAAAAGATGAATTGAAGTAATTAATTCTACCATTAAGAATAAAAATATATATGCAATCATACATCTTATCATGAAAGTAAATACCCTTAAAAAATTAATTATGAATAGTGATGAAGCCGCAGCACTCGATGAGGACAAGATTTAGTGCAGAGTGGAACGGAAGAAGGAGCAAATGTTGATACTTGAAAACTTGCTATAAATGGCAAACTGTATAGAAATAGGTTGGAGTAGTGGAATACAGCGCCAAAGCATTACGCGAATAGGGCCCCGTCTCACTCATTCTCCTACCCCCACCCTTCACTTCTCATGCGCCTCTCCCAAACCACATCTTTAGATTGTCCGTTCCACCCCCACTTGATGTCATTTACAACGTCTATATATCTATCAATATATATAAATGATTGAGTGAGAATATTAGATTTCCTAATAACAAGTATTTAATAAAATTCAGGGTTAATTGCATCAAAATACACAAACTTTAATCACTTTTTTATTCTGCATATGATTTTTGAAATTTACAATTTTAATCATAAACTTTGCAAGTGTTTTAATTTTTCCTTAAAATTGAATTACGGCAGCCGAAAAACTGACGCGTCATTATAGATGCCACGCTATATAACACATTAGCTCTAAACCACGATAATTCCGGCAAAATCACCTAATTTCCTATAGCCCTAAAAGTTACAAATGTAAAAAATGATAATAACCTAATTTGAGGGATTTAATTTGGAATTAAAAGCGAAACAATGTCGTTTATCATCAAAACACTGTAATTTAGATGAACGCTCTCAAAACGACGTCGTTTTGTATTGCCACGTCATTTTAACTATTAGTGTGGCATCTACAATGACACGTCAACTTTTCGGCTGCCAGAATTCAATTTTAAGGAAAAATTGAAACACTTGCAAAATTCATGATTAAAATTGTAAATTTCAAAAGTCATATGCAGAATGAAAAAGTGACTAAAGTTCGGGTATTTTGATGCAATTAACCCTAAAATTTATGAATAAATTTATTAGTATAACGTGGCTGGTGAGGATGGTATTTGGGTCTTAGATCTTAAGGTCTAAAGGTAGCCCCAAATACCTAAATTTCACGGGCAAATGTGGTCACCTCTGAGAAGGATCCGTAATAATCCCATTGGGACTCTATAGTAGAATGAAAATCATTCCCTCTCTTAGAGCTGAGTCGTTTAGAGAAGAGTCGTGACGTAAGAGAATATTGGGGAGGAAGCAGATGAAAAAATTCATCGGATGAAAGAATTTAACATCAGAAGAAAGCTCTTTTAGTTAGAGGAGAAGGAGTTCCTTTGATCAGAAGAGCGGAGTATCCTGATCCCCAAATAGAGAATCATCGAGGGCAGCTGAGAGAGAAGAAGTTGATTCCTGATGAGCTGCAGATCTGAAGATGAATACAAAAAGTATTTTTGTGACTGCAAAAAGGTGCACCTAAGAAGTGGTAGTTGTAACCGACTTGCAGGTGGTCCCCTCCACTTTTTGCAGGAGCCGCTATGTTAAACTATCAACTCGTCGGCTGACATGGAGAATGCTCAAAAGGGAAGAAGACGTTCTTATCCTCGGATGAAGGGAAGGAATGCATAAGAAATGATAGAAATACCCTCCCGTACTCGAGGTTAAAATCACTAAAATACCCTTCACTCGTAATTGGCTATAAATTGTAGGAATGCCTGGGTTATAGGGGAGATTGTTTTCAAATATCACTCCATTTCCATGTTTCGTAAGTTCCCCCCAAAAAAGTTCCTAAATATTTGAAAATATTGTCGTTGCGACACCATACAAATAAAGAACAAGAGAAAAAATCATCGAGAAAGAGGAAGAGAAGAGGATAATGCGTAGCACCATTCAAGTCCTAGTATGAGAAAGTGCACTTGTCGCAATTGATGTTTTAAGGCGCACTTTTAACTTCGCATGTGCGCATCGTTGCGAGGAGCATTGAGGAGCTTTTAATATTGGCAAAGTGACTCATAAAAGCGGTACATAATATTTTGAACTGTATTGTGTAAGAGACGATGGTGGCCTAGAGAGAGAGACTGACGGAAAAAGAGAGAAAGAGACAATGAGAGGCGACGATAGTGGTGGTAGCAGGCGGCGAAGCGGGGGAGGGGGATGTCAACGGAAGTTAGGGTTTGGGAAAAGAGGAATGGCTGCAGGAGTTAGGGTTTGTGGGAGGAGGGGGGCGAAGGTTTGTGAGTTTTTTAATCATTAAGGGTATATTGGTACATTTACACTATAAAAGATTAATGTTTTTAATTTTTTTTATCTTCATGAATACTATTTTCTTTTACTATATAAGAATACATAGATTGGCCTATTAACACTTATAATTATGTATAATTCAAGAAATTCCTGTTAAAATGCCAATAATTTGGATATTAAACTATAATATTCCCTATAGTTCAAACACTAAGCTTTTGTATTTTATTTCTCTATAAATATACTTAGCACTTGTTTGATATCTATATTTGAAAATGGACTGATTAATAAAAGTCAAATAAGTAATACAAAGAGGAAATAGTGAATAGTTACTGTATCGTTAAGATTAATTTTATCTCGGGGGTGAGGTGAAATTATTTTTCAAAAGGGAATAGTTAAATAAGAGAGAGTCTTGGTTTAATCCTTAATCCTCTTGATTAATAATTTAGAATACTAAACGCATAGATAACCCCAAATTATTTAGCTTTCGAGGCTTATAAGACTTACCAAACATGTGTTGGGGATAAATCCAACAACTACGGATAAGGACGTCGGGGTCATCCGGTACGATGGGCACTAGCAACCTGAAACACGAACAACATTAGAGCCCTTCTTAGAGCACCGTTGGGGCTGTCGATGGAAAGGCCTTCAACGCTCAAGTCAATAAACAATATTAAGAAAAATTATATTGAAAGTAATTAAAAGTAAATGAAGGAGTAAATCGGGTCAATCTGGTCGACGGAGTTGAAGAGCAACTGAGAAATGAGCGTGGGCCGTTGGGTCATCCCGGTTGATCTAGTCACCGGAAAACCTAAGGCTGAGAGTGTGGAGATAGAATAGTGCAAGTGGAGAGAGAAGGTAGAGAGAAAGTGTTGGAGTGCGAATGATTGTATGACTTGAATGACCTAGTTGGTCTTGATTTACACTGTGGTAGCCTGACGGCTAGGGTTTCGCTGGCACGTCTCCTTAAACCCTAGTTGTTCCGATATTCATGGGATCGTATCCTTGACCTAGCTTCTTGCCTTCTCTCCCAAGTCGCTGCCCTTTTTCGGGTTTGGGTCGATGGGCCTTAATGACCTAGAGTACGGGATGAATTAATTGAAATTAATTCAATTTTTTGAATTGAGCTAGACATTTAGGCCTCAAATATTTATTCAAGTGGGCTATACGAAATTTGTCCACTACAACATGCACTTAATAAATTAGTATACATAGCAAAAATGTTTCTCTAACGGTATGTACTTACATTTATTCGGACGACAAGGACAAATTCTTAGCCACAACTTGTGGCGCATTGTGCGTGAATCATGCTTTAATGCAATAAACCATCATACTATATAGGGTGCGTTCTCTTTAATGAAAAATTATGAAATATATATATTTTTCTCATTTTTCTACTATTTTTACATGTTCTCTTAGTTGGAAAATTTTCCTCGAGCGGAAAGGAAAATTTTACCGGGCAATCCATTTCCCATCTTTTCACTCCAATTCATGATAATATTATCACAAGTTATAGGTCTGATAATATCTTCTCATATTATATATTTTTATGATTTTTTTAATTTTACCTTCAAATATATACTCCCTATGTCCCACTAAAAGTGACTTATATTCTATTTTGGACTGTTCCACTATAAGTGGTCTTTTTCCAAAAGTGACAATGTTTAAACCCTTAAAAAATATACTAGGTTATATCACTTTTAATCAATTTACACATTTTTCTTAATTTTTGTGTTCAACTATTTTGTGTCATTTATAATGGGACGGATGAAGTACAATTTAACTTATCTCTTTATATTTCTCATTCTCTCTCTTCCTGTCTCTCTCTTTTCATAATATTTTCATATATTTTTCAACCAAAAAAAATATGAGATAAAAAGTATAAAGACCACTAAAATGTGATAAAAAATTCCCTTTTTTCTCTTCTTTTTTAATGGTAACCTTACGACAAAAAAACAACCAACCATAATAGAAAACATAAGACGTTGCACAAATTAAATTCCATGATGTGACCCCACATTACTCATGGCATTTGGCTACAAGCTCAAGCTCCAACATTACGCTACTTCTTCTCTGAAAACAAGAAAAAAAAAATAGGCTACTTCTAAAGGGACATGGAGTCGTAATTCGCTTAGGCAAATGTCATTGTTGTATAGCAACTGAAATGTGCAAAACATTAAGGGCGTATTTACTTTGATGAAAAAGAAGAATAAAAATTATATTTTCATTTTTTTTACATGTTTATTATGATACAAAATTATTTTAGAACATGATGAAATATTTTCTCGGACAGCTCCTTTTCTCTCAAATGTTAAATAATGGAGTATTATCTTTAGACAATAGTGTAAAAATATTTTTCAATATTTTTCTTATATCTCTAGTAAACATATATATAATAAAAATGAAGAAAAAAAAATAATATTTTCTCTTTTTTTATTCATCTTTTTCTAAAGAAAATTTCACAATTAAAGTAAACGAACCATAAATATGAATGCTTTGATCGGTTATTGGTAGTGTAACATTTCTTTAATTTGTAACTTACCCTCGGCGCTTTCTTGCTTTGATAATTGTAATGGTCTATGTCTATAATTATTCCAATCAATTACGCTTTCCTTAAGAAGAAAAAAGGGCAGCTTTTTTTATTCCAATTTGTTTTGTGATTAAAAATTGATGGTGAGAGTACACAACCTTTAACAAAAGTTGACATAACTAAACTTAAACGGACATCTACAGAGAGAGTTTTCGGACAAGTTTTTATGGACATCATTATCAGTGGTACCATTTCAGACGGCTAATTGATAGTGAAAGCACTGAAAGGTAAATACAAAATGTCATGATTTTGAAAATATTCCAAATATAATCTTCTTCATAGGAAGTTTTACTTTCCATTAGCCGAAATCACCCTTGCCAAGTAAGTTTATATTGACTCCTCCAAACAATTTGCAACCTTGACAAAGATGCAACACAATCTTCAGCAAGGAAATTCAACTCATTTTATTTATAAGAATGTTTATGGACTTCACTAACATAATAATTTACCAATTAGGAATGCACAAGCCTAGTCAATTTGGATAATAAAAATACTTTTCCAGCTATCATGGTGAAAAAATAAGTCACTTTTATTATTAAAAATAAAAAATACCCATTAATATGCGGAGAGAATCACCGTGTATGTTATCAGGTTATGATTGATTTGATAACGAAGCCCATATATGTTATCTCGAGTATATCTGATAAAGCAAATGTGACTCTCTCCGTATATTAAGAGTATTTATTGTCTTTAATAACAAAAGTGACTAGAGAAGCTCTTTTTAATCAATGTAGCCAGAAAAGTACCATTTCTTCTATCCAAAATGATGACTTTAACATGCCTCTCGTTCTAAAATACTCCATGTGACAAGAAGCTCAATCTAATTGAACTTCGTGATTTCACTCCTAACCCCAAATTAAAAAAATAAAATAAAAAACATTGATTAAGTTTCTCAACCTAAGACAGACTTACAATCTGATCGAATGTATATACTGACATCATCCTTAATGGCCTTTTCTCATTGATCATCTTGCAAGGTCAGTAGCCATTTGATCTAGGATCATTGTTTAGCCGAGCAGCTACACTTGGCTTGATTACCCGAAAGCGTCTAAACAATTGAATATCAAAAGGGGGGAGAGAGAGAAAGAGAGAGTCAATGCAAAGAATGTATAGTGAAATTTGTGATACAAGGCAGATGACACACCTTTACTTGTCTTTGAAGATCCTTGATGTAATCAACAGCCAAGTCCAGCATATCAGATGTATTGGTTTGCTAGAAAACAGAATGCAATCTTGATTAGAAACCAAAGAAATTATTACAACAATATGCATATCAATGCAAGAAACAGCATCACCTTCTCCATATTAGGCACGAGTTCTTGCAGCTTCCTCATTCGCTCACTGATCTTAGTTCTTCTAACCTGACACAAGATTGATTATGTGAAACTTGTACTTCCATCAAATTATTTCAAAGATTTTTCGCTTATTCGGTAAGTACCCTTTCAGCAATGCTTCGAGGATGAGTAGCACAGCCTCGCTTGGCTCTGATTTTGCAGGGAACTGAATCTTGCAGCAGCTTCTCCATTGCTGCTTTTGGCAAACTTAGGTGATGAGACAACAGAGGTTTAGGCCGATTTCCTGCTTCGTTTTTCTGCACCGTTGCAAATGTTTTCCATCAGCTAGAGAAACACAATTAGTTTTTTTTTTTTTAAGAGGAAACAAGTGGGAATTAGTTAAGACACAAGACCTGATCATTGAGGTAAGGATCAGACAAGAGTGGTGAATCATCCCAAGGTAAACTAGTGATGAAGTCAACATCATCGTCATCAACTGCTGCATTTTCTCCAATGCCTTCTGAAATAGGGTTCATCATATTCATCGCCGAAGAAGAGGGGTAGTCCATTTGGGCCACAAACCTGTTTGCCGAAGAAGAAAATGTTGCTTCCGAATTAGCACTGTTACCGCCTCCGTAGCTGCCCACGCCTCTCATTGTTTTGAACTCTGTGGATTGCTGAAACATCTTAACTACATTTCTCAACTTCTAGTGAGGAAACAAATGAGGCAATTAAAGATTAACACAACCACCATATTTGTCTGTTTTCCCAATAACGAAACGAAAGAAACAAAAAATAATTCCTATATCTGTTTAGTTGGATTAAACGCATCAATTACTTTAGGTAAGAATCCCTTTTCTTTGCAGATGCTGAATGAATCGTAGACAATTATGAAAATTTAGGTAAGAAAAAGTACCATTTTCGATGTTTATGTTGGCGAAGAGGCCTGCAGGCGAGCTGCTGTGACGAATGAGGCCAGAGGTGCGTTCCATCTTGACCTGCACCGGCGCCGCGCAATTGGAGCTCAAAGGCGCAAACACTTTGCTGTAGGAGGTGTCGGCAACAGCAGCAGCCTCGGAATACAAATCATGGCTATGCTGCCTCTGCAGCTTCTGCGGGGGCGCATACTCTTGATTCTCCGACTTTCTCGGCAGAGGCGCAATTGAGGGACGGGATTCTTGTCCGGAGCTGTTCATGAACCTCGAGAAAATTACTTGCGTCTCAGGACTCGAAGCTCGCGGGTTGAAGAGCTCGGCGAAATCTTCCTCTCCGAATCCGCCATCGCTGCTTGGAGCGCTGAGAAGGCTAGTCAAATACGAGCTCGGGGCCGACCTGTATCGGGTCAGCCCCGACCCCATCTGCGTATTTTGCTGGAATTGCTGCTCATGGCTATTCATCAAGTCAAGTCAAGTGAAGGACAAGATCTCGTGAAATTTTTATCCCAAGAGGATCTTCAATTCAACTCTCTGCTTAAATTAAAGACAAGCAAAAGCAATCGCATGAAACATGCGCTTTCGCAAATTCAAGACGCGGAACTGCAGGAAAAAAAGAAATGAATTTTGGAAATGGATTATTGGAGCGAAAATGAAAGATTAAGATAGAGAGGGGTAGTGTGAATAGGAATATACAAAATTTCAAGGACAGGAAAAGAAGAAGAAGAAGAAAAAGGCAAAGGCGAGGGGTCCTGAGACGCACACATCGGCAACTTTGATGTGCAATAACTTTTATCCTTATTAAAACAGAGCTTTTTATCCTCAAACATAAAAGTGCTCCAAGATTTGAGCTCAAAGTGGAAGTGGAAGAGTGGAGAAGGTGGTGCTGGCAAACTGGCAGACTATAAGTTGGAGTAGAGAGAGAGAGCTGAAAATGGTGCGGCCAATGGGAACTCGTGGACACCAGGGATCTCCGACTTTTTGGGCTAAAACAATTCAACAAAAATATAGCTTTTGATTTTTTCTGTCATTTTTAATGATGTAGGGTTGCCATCAATGCCGGTGCAAAAGTTGAATTAAACATTGGAATCCAACTTTTAGGTCTCTAATGACAAAATATCAGAGTTAAAAGCTTCAACTAATTTTTATAAATGAAAGTTAACTGCTTCTTTCTTTCTCTTTTGGGATTTATATATAAAATTGTGTGTAATATAGTGAGATTCATATGAAAATTGTGTAATAATGAGACGCATGTAAAAGTTAAATCTGTAGATTTATTGATTAAGAGAAAAATAGAATGAAAATTGGTAATATTTTAAAAATTGATGTGGCAATGTGAGATTCATATAAAAAAGTTGAGTTTATGGATTCTTGATTGTGGTTATTTCTTTCACTTATGTTCTACTATGATTTACTATCAACCTTGGCGTTGACTTTCACGTCTCAATCTCAACATTTCACTCACCAAGAGCTGTCAAAGGGTCCAAGCCCGCGGGCCAATATTATCATACGGGCCGGGTTTAGCCGTCCGCATACTGCAAGCCATGGGCCAAATGAATTAGTTGGGTTGGGTCGGGTCGGTCTGCCCCGAAACCAGGCCCGTCCTTCGGGCCAGCCTGATTTGTTTCAACACCTTTACACTGACCTACTTTGTTTTCTTTATAATTCCAATTCCAATTCCAATTAATTATTCTCTTTTACAATAGGGGTTATTGCCAGAAAATACATATACTTTGTCAATTTTCTGGTTTATATCATGACTTTATAATTTGGCCAGAAAATACATCAATTTTCAATTTAATTACAATTATAACATGACTTTATAGTCTGGCTAGAAAATACACCAAGTTTCAATTTATTCTCAATTATAACATGACCTTATTTAGATTATTTTTCATCATAGATGTATTAATATTTATTGTATTTATATTGAATTGTTATGTACAAAATATTTATAATTGATTGATTAATTATTTCATAATAATTATTTCATAATATATATATATATGTATATATATATATGTATGTATTTTTAAGCCATCAATATAATATCTTGTTTTATATATATATATATATATATATATATATATATATATATATATATCTACATTTTCAAGACACAAATGCATATATATATATATATATATATATATATAAATTTGATTTTAATGTTCTATTAATATATTATATATATAATAAGTATTTATTTATTTAAATTATGAAATTATAAAATATTAGGACCAATAAAAAAATTGCGTACATATATAATAGAAACTATGTTAAAAAGTAAATAATATTATATATTATTTACATATAGATATATATTTATCAAATATATATGTATTTATATATAGTATATTGTGAGATGAAAAGAAAATTAAAAATATTTAATGTATTAAACTTGATATTATTATACTAAATTAATTATAAGGTCATGTTATAATTGAGAATAAATTGAAACTTGATGTATTTTCTGGCCAGACTATAAAGTCATGTTATAATTGCAATTAAATTGAAAATTGATGTATTTTCTGGCCAAATTATAAGGTCATAATATAAACCAGAAAATTGACAAAGTATATGTATTTTCTGGCAATAACCCCTTTACAATATGTTTAAACTAGGGATTTATTTTCTATCAATGAGTGGAGATAATAATTTATTGTTTGAAGTCCATACAAAAATAAGGTATCATATGTGGACAGGTGTCGAATTTGGTGAACAATATAAGATGTGCGTCCTATTTAATTATTTTCTTCAAACATCCTTATATTTATTTAATAATGGTGAACTGTTCGTTTGTAGACTGACAGTTTTCACACCAGTCATTTTTTTAATGAGTAATGGTGAAACAATAAAAGAGGAGTAATAATTTTTATCAAAAAAAAAGAGGAGTAATAATTTGACAAAAACTATTTGCTCGAAGGACTTTAACTGACTATTTTTTTTTTTTTTTTTTTTGATCGGTCTTTAACTGACTATTTAATTGGATTACACTTCTTAAATGTTTTAAAACAATTGAACTTTATCAATCGATAGGAGAAAATATTATAAGTAGATTTATCAACTTGAAGATCATTTATTAAATGATTTACTAAGTTAATAGCATTTCAGCTTTAACAAGGTTCTTCACTATAATTCCTCTTACATCTTGTGTTCAAGTATATTTCACTCAAATCATACATATATGTATACATATAGGGATAGCATTCTATAGACATTTTCGAAAGTAAACTACTTCCTTCGTCCTTGTAAAAAGTATCCATCTTTAAATGGCACGAGTTTTAATAAAATAGTATAATATGTTGTGAGTGAAGTAAGGGTCTCCCTTTATTGTGAATGAAAATTTCGCTAAAAATAAACTGGATACATTTTATGAGGACAGAGGAAAATGACAAATTGAATATATTTTATGAGGACGAATGGAGTATATATTATGCTTATATATATAAAAAAAAATATATAATTTGGGGTTAAAAAAAAACAAACAAACACCCGGGGGTGAGGGTTAGGCAGACCCCCAATTTATAAATAAATCATCACCAGTATCTCATACATGACGCTGTCCAAAAGTTACAACCTTATCTTAATCTTAGAGCAAAGCTTGTACGAAATCGAATGATAGGACATCGTTGAGAGGAGGAAGGCTTCGTGGTAGACGAGGAGCTGAAGAACTGGAATGCTTCAGCCAACCCCATCCATAAAAGTGGACGTTATTTATCGCAACCAAAAAGTCGACGCATCGGTAGAACATCGCCACAAAACCATAAATTCAAGTGGGATTCAATCCAAAACAAAAGAATCGCTCCAACCCCTATATGAACGTACTTCGGCTTTCTAGGTTGTTGCTTCTCCATCCTGTGCTTCTCCGCCTTTTTGCCAACATCACCTCTTCCGCTCTTTGTGTTGATAATTTGTGTTACTACTCTCGACACCGGGTGTAAGCCCAATTCAAAATAGATCTGTTGAAAGAGAAAGATGCTAAGCCTTCCACCTTTACTCCTCCATTGTACCACTCCTATAATTTCATTGGAAAAAGAACTAGTACTCAAACTTTAGCCTCTCCTAAGTCGAGGAATAGTTGAGATGCATCGCTAAGTCCAAAGAAAAGAAATGAAGAGGGGAAAGAACAGACGGTTCTTCTCGTATAGGATAAAATCAAATAATTTTTAACAACGCCCAACGAAATCAACAAGGGATAACAGAGAGCAAATGTTGGGTTAATTGCATGTATATATATGAATAGGGATGTCAATCGGGCCAACCCACTCGGTTTCGGGCCAACCCATTCGGTTTCGGGTTATTTGCGATTCGGGCTAGTCGGTTTTTTTATTTTTCGGGCTAAAATTTTTCGACCATAACCCTAACCCACTCGGTTTCGGGCTAGCCCATTCGGGCCCACAAATTTACGATTTTTTTATATGTATAATTTTTTTATATGGATAATCATATTATTGTAATAAAAATAAGTCGTGCTTTTTAAATCAAAACATTTCGCCTTATTTTAGATACAAAAATTAGTGTTATTTTAATGTAAATTTACATAATATCTAATTTTAACTTTATTTCCAATAAAAATTGTATATAGATATAACATAAATTAATATGTTTCTTTGACTTTTATATCATAAATATTTATTATTGATCGTTAGAAAAAATCAAAACATATTATACACATATTATACAAGCATCAAAATGTTATTATCAAATTAAAAAGTAAAGTATTAAAGTTTAGAAATCAATTATTAAGAAAGTGTTCGGTTAATCGGGCCAACCCACTCGGTTTTCGGGCCAACCCTATCGGGCTCGGACTATTTTCGGTTCGGGCCATTCGGGCAAAAATTTTTTCGGGCTAAATTTTTTTAGCCCTAACCCACTTTTTTTATCGGTCTATTCGGGTCGACCCGTCGGTTTCGGGCTTTTTTGACATCCCTATATATGAAGTATGTTCAAATGTTCGAATTTTAATCAACATTATTTTTTGATAAATTAATTCATAAAGTTTTAAGTTTTTTAGAATTTTACCTAAATTAAAATTGCAGCCACATTCGCTTAAATTTATTACATGATTTCAATTCAAATTTTCACTTGGATTGTCGTGTCATAGCCAGCTCATATAAAAAATGTCATGTAATAAAATTCCGCCATTCACATAGGATTAAATATTGTAATCTAAATTTTAATTCGGGTCAAGTTCCAAAAAAAATTACTTAACTGACCAAAAAATAGTACTACATATTGATTAATCCAAAATTAAAATTTAGATATATTTCATATATTTTTATATGAAATATGTGGACATTTTTTCGTGGACAGATGGAGCATTGATTAATCCAAAATTAAATTTTTTAGATATATTTCGTATATTTACATATAATTAATTTTAATACTTTTATACATTATAATACTCCCTCCGTCTCACAAAAACATGAACAAAGAAAAATGCACGGATTTTAAGAAATGTTAGTTGAGAGTTAAAGTAAGTGGAAAATGGGTTCCACTTTAAAAGGTGTTTGTGAGAGTAATGAATTAATTAAGGAAAAGTAGTGGTGGGCCATGATGTACTAAAATGGAAAGGTTCATGTTTTTGTGAGACACCCCAAAATGGAAAAACGTTCATGTTTTTGTGAGACGGATGGAATAATACTCTTACTTTTATTAGTAATGAATATTGTAAATTAAATAAGACCAACATTACTGATTAGTTCCTGCTTACTACAAGACAAAAAAGTTTTTATTATATATATCCCCCTCTTATAGATAATCATAAATTATTCTGTAAGACCGAGTGTATGAGTGAGACAAGTCGGGGCTGGAGCGTGAGCCTGGTTGGATTTGAGCGCAGGTCGGGCGGATCTGGGCACGAGTCGCGGGTTTGGACAGAATAATTCAAAATAATTACTGTTGTGATGAAAAGTAATAATCGACATGAAGAAATATAATATTTTTTGAAACATTACTTTTCTTTATATCAATAATTACTTGACCAAAATAAGTACACTGCTGCCGCGCCCTTAACTCTGTGTTTGCGCCCTCCGTCGCTCTGCCAATTAGAACTGATTGAAAAATATGAATTATTCGAAGTAATTATTATTATAATGATACGTAATAATCGACATGAAAAAAATACACTTTTAAAACATAACATTTCTTTATATCAATAATTACTTTTTTCTTATAACAATATTTATTTGACCAAACTAAGTACACCGCACTCTTAGCTCCGCGTTTGCGTCCGTGCCCCCGTTGCTCTACTCCAACCCGTACCGCACACTCTGCCCCTATGCCCGCGCCCTCCGCCCTCACGCCTTTCGATCGGGTCGGGTCAGAATCGTCTTATCTATACATTCGATTTCCCGGAAGACTAACTCATATCATATACGTATATAATATACATTGCACATATCCCTCTTAAAAAACATATACCCACATACTTAAAGTTAATAAATTCTAACCTATGACGCATATTAATAACGTTTCAGGGGATTAGCAACATAATTTTACGGCGAAATTCAAATTGCTTCAACGTTAAAAATAGATCTTCGTCACAAGAACAAAGAAGCTTTAGGAGAAAGTTTGGCATCTTGAATATCTGCGATAATTACAGAAGGAAATTTGGGGGGAAATGGAGGGGGTGGTATTGGGTGCGGTGGGGGGTTGGGTTGTTTGTGATTTCTTACTCTCTTTTTTTTCTTTAAGATTTTTTAATTATATTGTCTTTAAATTATATTTTTCCTTTTATTATAATATCATTAAGGGTTCAATAGTATATTTACACAAAAAATTATTAAAATTAATATATTTTTATTTTTATGATTAGTATTAACTTTTTATTAAGCAAAATAATTATTTAGAGACATTAACACGTATATATATTCCCCAAGTCAAAAAAAAAAAAAAAAACACGTATATATATTAGCCATGAAATTGCCGCGTTGAGATCGGCCCACATACCTACAACTCATTGAGTAGTTAATTGCACAATCAAGTCAACAAAACTATATTAATCGCTAAAACAATACAAAACGCATCTTATTACGCAAACTCCATTGTTCAATTAATTAATACATACGGATGTCAATCTAATAAAAAAAGTCATGGCTCAATCCGCACAAATCTATCTATCTATATTATAAAACAAGAGTTTTTTTGTGGCCATATTTTATCTCCCCTCACAATTTTTTCCATCAAATTTTCTATCTCTTATTTATTTATTTAATTTTTTTTAAAGAAAAATAACTTCAATTTATGAAATCTATTCAATATTGATGTTAAACTAATGATTACGAGAAGATATTTAATTCGATGTAAAAATTATAAAAAATGAATTTGAAACAAATAAGTTATGATCGTTTAAAGTGTTAAAATGATCTTTTTTCTCTCCATTATCTATCTCTAATATTGAACACCATACTCTTTTTTTCATGTTGTTTTCGTTTGTTGGTGGAAAATAAGTAGATGTCATTTTTTTCCTTTTCAAAAAAATTTACATGATTGTTTAATTATAATTATTTTAATTTAAATATTTTTAAATTATAATAGTTTTTAGAGTTAATTGCACCAAAATACACGAATTTTAGTCATTTTTTCATTTTGCACACAAAAATTACATTTTAAATTGCGATAACAAGTCAACTATCGTAATAGTTAAAATTGCTATTGTGATAACAACTCAGCTATCGTAATAGTTAAAATTCCAGTTCAACATAGTCGTACCAAGCACATTGATATCAAATATCACTTCTTGAGAGATGTTCAAGCTAAGGGACTTATTGAGATGGAGTATTGTCCAACAGAAGAACAACTAACGAACATCTTCACTAAAACACTCTCAAAGGACAAATTTCAGTTCCTACAAAAAATGCTTGGAGTCACCGGCGATAAACACATCAAGGAGGAGTATTAAAGTATGATGTATTTATCTAGAATATTCTATATTCTAGAGAATTCACCACTAGAAATATTTGTATGATTCAGATAAATCCGAAGATATTTTAGTAGAGATTTTAGATCCCTCAAGTATTAGAATGGATCTAGAATCATCATTTAACACCTATAAATATTACTATTATAAATCATTTGCAACCAAGCACAACAACTTTTTAACTACAAATAAATATTAGAAAAAGTTAATGGCTATAATTTATAGACAATCTAAAAATTGATATATTTGATAGACAATTTCTAAAATACGAGAAGTTTAGCAAATCCCGGTCCCCTCTTTTTTTTGGGGGGGGGGGGGGTAATTGTCAGTGTTATTTACTTCAAATTGGGTTTTGCTTCTAATTTAAAAACTCTATTTTTAAATACATAATCTTTCATTTTTTTCTTGAATTTGTCTAGTGACCGATTTTTTCTTATGTCGGCGCCGGAAATGACATTGTGACAATCGAAATTGACACGGTGGCACATTTATGACATGTGAAAAAAAAATGTTATGGATTTACAGACAATTACCCATTTTTATTTTCCTTCATGCGGATGCCTACCGCTTACAGGTATCAAATAAAGGTAATAAGCTTAAAAATTATATTACATTAATATTTAAAATTAGTCAATTAAAATTTAATTATATATCCATAATTAAAATTTGTTAATTTATTATTAGAATTTAATAAATTCAAAATTAATGTTTAGTAATTAATTTAGTTAAGCATTAATTGAATTAATTTAGGTGTGACTTTATGAGTCATAATGTTTTTTGCCGTGGTCATACATAAGTATAACCATACAAATTCCTCGACTCAAAATAGAAAACTATACAAATTCCTATTTTTCTTTTTTTTTTGGTAGGTTATATATTCATTATATTATTCGCTAAATATTCATGGACGTATCTACGACATTTGCCTCTACAAATAATTTGACTTTTCCATGACAATATGATTCTGCAAATCCTCTTGCAAAAATTGAAACAAGAGAGAGAAAGAATAAACCAAAAACCATGAACGGCTAGTTAATAGTAATACCTAGTCTACAGCACTAGCTGCCATTTTCTTTCTCTACAATTTCAAAC
The DNA here is from genome assembly GCF_028751815.1 of Salvia miltiorrhiza. NCBI lineage: Eukaryota > Viridiplantae > Streptophyta > Magnoliopsida > Lamiales > Lamiaceae > Salvia > Salvia miltiorrhiza. The sequence goes on from NC_080389.1 coordinate 52,793,375, forward strand.
AATCATACTTTTCCCTCCCACATATATATTTGAATTTTATTTTCAATTCCCATAAAGAAAATTGCATTTTCCAGACGAAAAGAAAAATAAAAGCAGAAATTTCCACCGAAAAACTCATGGATTGCGACGACGGCGATTCATGCTTCGCCGCCGGCTTCCCCCCCGCATTGGTCTCATTAACCCCATTCGCTTCCGCGGTCTCACCCTCGCCGCGCCGGCTATCGAGCTGCTTCATGCATCCGGCTACGCCGGTTAGATCAAAACGGCGCCTGGCCTGGGTGTCCCTCCAGGGCCGCCTTGTTGGAGCCGACGAAGCCAGCTCGGCTAAGACTGTTGATCCAAATGGCGTCTTCACCGCCCAAGAGGCGGCGGCGTGGGAGCTATTTACACCCGTTCAACGGGTTTTGACCGTCGCTGTTGTCGGGGCCGCAGCTACCAACTCGATGAAGAATGAGCAGATTTCGAAGCTGAAAAAATCAGTTGAACTCAGGGTCAGTTGATTTCTATTTTTGCTTTTATTTTCTGATTTAGAAATTTTATGTTTGTTAAATTCGCTTTTGAGATTATTAAACAAAGTATTTGCTTTTTAATTGTTTAGATGATTAGTCAGTTTTGAGATATACATTCTCGAATTATTGATGGTATGATCCTTCATTCATTTACTGAGGATTTAATTTTTGTGGCTGAAGAAGCGGCAATTAACTTTTCAACTGTTATGTGCGTGCAAATACATTAAATTCATGCGTTACCAAAGCAAATTATTGAAAAAATCCACACTCACACAGTTTTCTGGGAACTTTAATCGTCGTCGTTGCTTTTCTTCTTTGTTAAAGCATTTTCCACTTTCGATTCATTTACCATGTGTGTGTATGTAGTGACTGATTGAGGAAATTCCGTTTTCTCTTTAACAAATTGTTCCAGGATCAAGTGCTCTTTAGCATGCAGAAAAAGCTGGACAATTTATGTGAGCAGTTGAATTATTTGAAGGATCAGCCTGAAGTTGAGACTAAAACAACGATTGAATGCGGTTGTAAGCTTAGACATCATAAGCTTCCTCCAAATGATTCTTTGGTAAAATGTTTTATATTGATGGTTTCTTTTCTTGCATCTTATAATGTGTTAGTCCTTTTCATCATTCACAAGCGTTTGATTCATTTGTATTTTACTTATACTATTTTCTGTTTTTTGGGGGTTTGGTTTCAAGATCAACACATCAACTAAAGGATCAAATGGGGATGAGGTGTTCAAGTACAAAATGCCAATATCAAACGAGGCCGAGCCAGATGAGCGCCGAATGTCTGATTTGTCAGATTGGGCTCCCAGTGTTACTTCTTCTGTTGATATTCAGGTATATATATTTATAAAGATGATCTTCATTTTCTTCCAGAACTATGGAGGCATTGAGTCTCATGCCCTGCTTTGTTCTTGAAAACTCAAATTTACTATCATTGCAAGTTTTTTCTTATCTTTCCAAAACAGTTCTCACTGCTAGAATTAGAAAATTCAGTTCTTTAGCAAACTATGTTATTGTGTCACTGAGGATAAATGTCATGTATTCATACGGTTTGGATTTACAAGTTAAAGAAAATGCATGTGTCAAGACTCTGTAGTTTCCCACTGGATGTTGCATCTACCAAATAGTGAACTGTGGTTGTGTTCGGTCATGGTTTAAGTGATAAATGGGTTCACTGAGAACTTTCCATGTATCTGCTTACTTTATCCAAACGTAGGGCATTTACATTGGATGATAGTATTGGTAGATAAAATAATATAGACTAATCTACCATTTCCTTAGATGGATGTGATCATCCATCCTATCAAACAAAATAAACGCTAGTTACATTATTATTGAATGGCTACGAGCCTTTAAATCCACAGTTAAAATCGTGAGAACTGAGATGAAGTAATGTTTTTGGATGTGATTCTCTCTCAGTTGGAGAGTTTAGCACTAGAACATGATATGGACAGCCTGAAGAAAGAATGTGATGAGAAGGATGCTACCATCAAGGAACTGTCTACTTATCTTCGGTCATCTGAAGTCTTGAGTTCAAAGGTAATATTTTCCACTGACTTAGTTTGTTATTTATTCCATTGTTTACTATTCTTTCTATTGTTTATAACTATGACAAATTTCTCCTACTTTCCAGAGGATTGTGGAATTAGAAGATATCATTCGTCGTAAGAATATGATCATCAACAAGCTCCGGAAAGACATAATAACTTTGGAGCAGAAGGTAAGGATCTATGCTAACTCTGTAACTTCAAACAGCTGAATGAATTTATGGCTTGTTATCTACTAGCTAATGCTGGTAGATAATGCAAACATATTTGTGTGATGAATAAGTAATCTGGTGCAGGTGGTGAGCCTTACAAGACGCCGGAGACCCTCTTTCTCAGCAGCAAGTACAGATCATCTGCAGCATCTTCCTACACTGACAGATAATGTCCTTTTTGACATGGACAGTACGACTGATCCTTCGTCTTCAGATTCGGACAGCATTCCCAGGAATCATCGGATGGAAGCTCCACTTGTGGAAAGGCAGCACATCTCTGTTGAGATAAGTGAGAAAGAGTCTAAATGGAAGGTGAAATGTGATGGTGCTAAGAGTTCACCTTCGCTTCTTCCTTTGAAAGAGAATTCACTGAATCCGCATACGACAAGTGGCGGTGGGGAGAACAGGAGCAGGAGACGACCTCCTAGCAAATCCAAGGAAGTAGCAGCACCAGCTCAAAAGAGATGGATTTAGGTCGTCTTTTTCAATGGAACCATGGCTATGCACCATAGTGACTTGCTCTTTTGTTAAAAGAGAGAGGAGGCCTTTGTTAATAGTGTCTAAGGCAACATATTGGATTTCCTTCATGAAATCATCTCGATTATGAGGAAGTGAAATCGTGTTACTTGTGGGATACAATCAATTGTTTGATTCAGAAACGTTAATTCGCATGGTCGCAATGCAAATGCATTTTGAATTGTTCCATTATGGCCATCTATCTTTCTGCATTGGTTTTGAGGGAAATGCGATTAACATAACGGAATCATGTGACAGCATATTTGCATGTATATTAATGCGTAGTATGTGTAAATGCTAATTTTATATGGATAAAAAGATATTCTTCTATCAGTTCTCCACACCTTATTTTTGGACATTATTTCACACATAATTTTTATAATTTTATCATTATAAATTATATTATTTACCCACAATATACTTAACAATACCCTTTATTTGAGACTTTTTTTTCTACTATCAATATTCTAAATAACTTTATATTAAAACTTGTGCCGAAAACGCTTATGCATATTTATGGAGATGGAGGGATTATTATAACTATTTATTTTGAATATAGTGTATGTATATACTTATAAATTATAATAGCGTATTATTTTCCAAAAATTAGATAGTGTTATTTCCTAAGGGCATAGAGATGATTGTATTATTTTGGATTGAATTCGATTTGAATTTTTTACTTAAGTTTGGATCGGGTTCAAATTTATCGGGTCTAAAAAATAAAATTCAGACACAGATCCATAAAATCTGTCGAGTTTGAGTCCAGACCAAAATCCATATTTTTCTATCTTTAAAATAAAATCCACAATAACACCCTAATAATCATAACCACCACCATCAGTGCCAGAAAGAAAAGAAAATGCTCTCACACCATCCCAGGATTTACCTCCACTACCGAATGATGCTTTTATTTTCTCGAATTTGTACCATTTGTAACAAAAATGTACAGAAAACATAGAGAAAATATTGAGAAAACATTCTCCAATCGGAGGAGGATTCACCTACGCGGCTAAACCTGCTCATACCGTTTATAAAAAGGATTTAGCTATATTTTATAGATTTCATGTTATTTTTATGTTAATTTGCTCATATAATTTGTAATTATATTGGTTTGAAAAATAAATAAAATGTTGACAAATTGTAAGAATGGTACAAATTCACTACGTTTTGAATATTGCGCGACAAATTGTAAGAATTGTAAGAATATGTTTTGAATGTTGACAAATTGTAAGAATTTGCGCGACAAATTGTAAGATTTTGTTAATTAGCTATGTTTTGAATGTTGACAAATTGTAAGAATTGTAAGAATATTGCGCGAAAGACATCAATTTCACTACTTTGAAAATGAAGAAAATAAATAAAATGACATATTCGAACCATTTGTTTGAATGTCTTTCGCGCAAAATGTTTGGTACAAATGGTAGGAATACGTTATTTCGCACCATTCATGCCAAAAATTCGCGCTAGTGTTAGCACAAGTGGGCCATTTCACACTTGGCCCGATTGGCACGAAAGTTAGGAACACTTGACGCAAATGACATTGAGACAACAGATCTTGACACGAAATTTATGAAATAACATATTCGAACCATTTATACTAACATTTGGTGCGAATGACATTAGGACGAACAATGCGAATAACATATTCGTATCATTCGTCTTATTCTTTGTCGCACCAAGTGTTTGGCACAAATGGTGCGGAATAACATATTCTTACAATTTGTCCAAATCTAAAGTGCTAATTTTACTCTGACAAATGTTGTGACCAATGGTTCGAATAATATGAGCGAAATGGAATATTCGTACCATTCGTTCCATGTGTGAAATGACAAATTTCGTACCATTTATGTCACGCATATATGAGACAGACTATACTGTTCCAAGAATGAATGGTTAGATTTGGACCATCAGTTACTCCGGTTAACACGACAGATATTTGTACGGATATAACATATTCGTTCGTTTTCATTTCACATTTTCTTAGATCTGAATTTGCATATCATAATTCTCGTAGATATGGAACTCCTTGAACTCATATTTCACCGAATTCTACATAAAATAAAAATATTGACGGAGGAGATGAAGGAAATTAGAGAAGAGACTGCCGTAGATAAAAAGAAGAGCAACTCGTCCGAGAGAGAGAGAGGCAAGACGGAGAAAATTAAGGTTTAAGATAGAGTGAGAACAAATATAATAGTGCCTGTATATTTTTTAGTACGTAAAATAGAGAAAAAGTGGAGGTAATTCTGTCCGAGCCCGTTAAAATTGACTATACTTTTGTCAAATAATATTGGGTGGACAACTATTGATTTTTACACATTATTCTAATCAAAGATATCACACATTATTTCATACTATATAACAAAAGAGCTATCAGTGAATATTTCGCATCATGAACAAGAATAAATAGATAAATCAGAGTATCTACATCGATGGTGGCTCATCGTCGACTCGAGTCGATTTGGGCGATGAGCTACCCGATGCAGATAGGGGGGACTTGAGCTGCGGCTCATCCATATGAGCTCAGCTGAGCTCATATGGTGTTTAAGGGTTGTGCGTGTGATACACACGCATTTTTTTTGTTTTCTTTTTCTCTAAAAAAACTTACCTTAAAGTAGCGGAAGATTTCTAGAGAAAATGGTGGAGCCGCATCATACATGGAGAAGATGATGATTTTAGGGTTTAAAGAGAGAAATAGTGGGTTTTGCTTTTAAAAATTAGTTTGGGCTTTTAAAAGTTAATTTGGGCTTTTGCTAACTTTAAAAATGATTCATTTAATTTTTAATTGTTTTAATCTTCAGTTTTTTTAATTACTTTAATTTTCATAATTCAATTTAATGTAATTTTAATTTAAGGAAATGTGTTATTTAAATTGATGTCATTTAAATTAATACAATTTTAATTCAAGTAATTGTTTTATTTAAATCGATACCATTTAAATTAAATAAAAAGTCAAAATATTAATCAAAACTAATTGATATGACTCTGCAGGATGAGTCACACCAATGCAGAGCATTGACTTATAAATGGTCCCGAATGTGGATGAGTCAACAATTGATTCAACGGATCTGGATGCTCTCGTACTACACAATTTTCTTTTTTATATTAGAAAAAGACGTATGTATATAGAACTGAGATATGGGTATAATAGTCCTGCCATCGTCTTATTAATTATTGACCAATGGCGAAAAACAAAGAATTTTAATTGTTTGAGTCGTCTCATTAATGAAGTCTTTAAGTCAATTTATTTTAATGCATTTGATGAAGAAGATCTGAAATTATTTACCCTAAGTTCTGCGTCATTGTCTGTGATGGCTGAACTTCCAAGTCAACTCGTAACCTTAAAATCCCAGTTCTGCAAGTATGTTTGATAATTATGTTACAACAATATTTGAATAGAATACCACGATTTTGAATTCCACCTCAAATAAATATGAAGACTTTATATATTTTTATTAATTACATGTGTTTATTGAGTTATTAGGATATAAATGGTAGATAGTAGTATATAATACTCATTTTGGAAAAGTAAACAAAATATACATGCTTACATTAAACATGCAATATATATATATATATATATATATATATATATATATTTACTAAAATAACTTTTATGTAGAGTAATGAATAAGGATAAAATAGAATAATTATATATAAATTATATTTTCTATTTTTTTAATATATGCAAAAAGGTAATTAATGTGGACAATCATATTAAGTGGGACGAATGAAGGATAAGAAAACATACCTTTTGTATTAATTGACATACATGCCCTTAGTGAATGAAAATAATTTAAATGAAGAAGGGGTAATTGCCTGTAAATTTCTAACGTTTACACGGAATTGGTTTTTGCACCTATTTTTATTTTTCTTCTTGTAAATACCTAACCTTTCGTTTTTGTCTCAAATTTGTCCGATCACCGGTTTTTTCTTACGCCGGCGCCGAAAATGCCACTGTGGCAGCCGGAATCGCTGATTTGGCAGCCGAAAATTGACACATAGCCTATTCATGACATGTGGAATTAAAAAAAATAATAAAAAAATAAAAAAAAATCTATGCCATCATCTTCCCCACCCTTCCCCTTCCCCCACCCGGCTCTGCCACCCTCTGCCGCCGCTGCTGCCACCACCGCCCCCAGCCACACACCACCGACGATTCGCGCGCCACCGGCGATTTCCTCAAACCCTTATCCCCCTCCTCCAACCCGCCGCCGCCTCCCCCTACCACCACCACCACCGTTCGCATAATTCCGCCATGGAAGAGATGGATTTCAAAGTAGAAGAAGCCACCATCAAATCAATCCAACAAACCCTAATCCCCTCCCCTTCCGCCGCCTCCCCCTCTGCGGCCGCCAACCCCTACCCTGCTCTACACAACACTCTCCTTCCCCAACAGAAAATAAGAAGAAAAAAAAAGAGGAAATTCAGACAAAGCTTCAAATCTGGGCGGATCTGGGCTCCACATCTATCGTCGTCGTCATGTTCTGTGCGTTGGGGGAGGTGATAGCTGCGAGGGTGGGGGAAGGGGAGGGGTCGACGGAGGATGGGGAAAGGGGAGACGGTGGTGGCGTGGCCGATTTACAGAGATCGGAGTCCGGTGGCAGATGGTGGGGGAAGGAGAGGATGGAGGGCGGCGGGTGGGGGAGCGAGGGAGAGGGGGAAGAAGACGGGGGAGAGGGGTCGACGGAGGATGGGGGAAGGGGAGACGGTGGTGGCGTGGTCGATTTACAGAGATCGGTGTCCGATGGCAGATGGTGGGGGAAGGAGAGGATGGAGGGCGGTGGGTGGGGGAACGAGGGAGAGGGGGAAGAAGACGGGGAGGAGGGGTCGACGGAGGATGGGGGAAGGGGAGACGGTGGTGGCGTGGCCGATTTGCAGAGATCGGCGTGCCCGGTGGCAGATGGTGGGGGAAGGAGAGGAGGGAGGGCGGCAGGTGGGGGAACGAAGGAGATGGGGAAGAAGACGAGAGGGGGGGGGAGAGAGGGGTTATTCCACATGTGATTTTTTTTCTTTTTTTTTTTTGTTTAATTTTGTTCCACATGTCAAATATATATTTAGGTGTCAATTATAGCTGCCACCTCGTCGATTCCGACTGCCACAGTGGCATTTCCGGCGTCGGCGTAAGAAAAAATTGGTGATCGGACAAATTTGAGACAAAAACGAAAGGTTAGGTATTTAAAAGAAGAAAAATAAAAATAGGTGCAAAAACCAATTCCATGTAAACGTTAGGAATTTGCAGGCAATTACCCCAATGAAGAATGAAGGATAAAAAATCATATATATTTTTTGTATTTATTGACATACATGCCCTTAATGAAAATAAATTAAATGAAGAACAAAAAATTGAAGATAACCTAAACTAATAAAAGAAAATCCTAATTAAAATAAGGGTAAATATCATGAAAACCCCTGAAGTATGCCCACTTTATCAAAAATATCCTGAAACTTTCAAAATGTTCTCTAAAACTATCAGATTTTTATCATATATATATATATATATATATATATATATATATATATATATGGAGGGGTTATTCAACAAACTACTCTTAAGATATAAATTAAGAACAACTTTTAACCGTTGATCTCGAGCTAATTAACGGCAGAGATCAATTTTAGCATTTCATTTACAGATTCATTTTATGTATTAATTTAATTCACACTCGAATTGCTACTGAGGGTATATCTGGAATGGGTATTTGACTTTCATGATTGACTCCCAGAATATGGCCGAGATATACGCCTCATTTATTTCTTAGGAGAGATTGTATTTGATTGACACTATAGGCTATGGATATCAATCGATTGTTGCGTGAATTAATAAGAAAAATCAGAGAAATAATGCTAAAAAATTGGGATATTATGCATCGGTTCAATCAAATGCAATTACATAAAACATACTAAACCCTATGAACAGATTCACTATCACACCAGTCGATTGAGAATTAAAGAAAGGCGAACGACGCAAGAACTGAGGCGGCGAAGGCTTGAATAGACCCATATTTTCGGTGATTGCGACACCGCTTTCGGTGCACCGGCGATGGCACGAACAAAATCGAATCCTACCGGTAATTTCACTGTATTTCTAGGGATTTATTGTGCTTCATTCTTTATAGGAATCTTAACTTTCTACGTTTTGTGGGTGTTGCGCGAACAACGATGTGAAACAAAAATTTTGAAGCTACGCTGCTGTCCGAAATTGACCACTCTCTATTTATTGGAACATTCTTTAGTGATATTCAATTCAGTACACTTTTAAGCTACGCTGCTATATTTTTTTGTCATCTTATATTTTTTTTAATGTTTATAATAACTATTTGATTTGTTTATAGGGAATCATGACACCAATGTAAAGGGGAAGGAAATGACCGAACCTTCTGAATTTGTGGATGGTAGTCCTCAAATTACAAGAGGTAATTTTGGATGAGTATTTAATCTGTTATTTTGTTTTTTTGATGATTGTTATTTTTTGGTTCATGTGGTATGTAGCAATTATTCACACCACTTAAAGTTATGGTATTTGTCATTGTGTGAATCAATTTTTTTTTTTGGAAAATAATTTGACAACTTTTAACCCCCATTATAAAATTGGTTATGTGTGTAGCTAGTAGTAGATATAAGGACAGGGGGAAAAAAAATTGTCGATGGGTCTGTGGAAGCTGAAGGTAGCGCACCTGTGAATGAAGGTGAGATAAATTAGCTAAACGTTTATCGAGTATTATTTTTTGCATGCTGCTTTTTTTTTAACATAATATGTTGCACTAGAAGATGCTAGTGAAATAGTTCGAAAAATGTATATTGTGTGTAAAGGCATGAATTTTTTGGACTTCTAGCGGGCTTGAAACTTAGATTAGTGTGAATTATAATTACAATTCGTGGGAAAAATTTCTTAAATTCATGCCAGATTAAATAAAGTTCGTGTATATATAAAGCCATGACATGTTAAATAACCCCATGTTCGCTGTACATGCTATGAATGGATTTATTTGTATATGCGTGCATACTATGTAAAAGTGTGTTAATTATAATGATATAATGTGTGGATTTAGCAATTATTCATGCTTGTAGTGTTCTAATTCATGTTACATATGTAATGAATTGTCTATTTGTTATATTTTATTCTCTGTGTATATGAGTATTTTTAATATTGGTTCTTTGTGTATATATATATATATATATATATATATATATATATATATATTCAGCTAGGGTGAAGGGGAACGCCAAAAATGTTGCAAGCATCAAAATGGGTGCCGTGAGTTCCAGCCAAGCAAGATTAATGGAAGGTTTGTTTAATATTTTAAGTATATATAGGTACAAGGTTATTATATTGGTTATGATTGTGACATAAAATTAATTACAACTGAGTTGTTCTTTCTAGTGCGTACGAAGCTTCGAAATGACACAGGTATTTACATGATGAGGTACCTGGAGACGGTCATGGGCGAGTCTTCGTCGTTGTGGACATGTGGTTTGGCTCAAAAGTTAAGAAAACAACTTAACCTTTTGCGAGTGCGTTACTGTGCATCTCTTATTGATTGGGATAAGAACAGTATTCACATTGCAATGGAGGAAAGTGCAAAAGCGAGTTTCGATGCAGGGTTCAAGGATCCGACATTTAACCTCGACGTTGCGTGGCTTGGGAAGTGATGTTATTTAGCAACTGTTCCAGGCTATGAATATTGAAGTTTTACTTATATTTTTGCGTACCCTTTTGGCAGTATAATTCATGTACCTTTTTGGCATAGACATTATTGATACTCGGATTTTTATTCCTAATAGCAATGGGACAGATAAATTTTATTGAAAGTTGTATTAATTTTTTTTAACCCCATCCGTATAATTCATTACTGTGTTGAGGTGTTTCGCTTCATGCAAATGAACCGGTGAATTCATGCAGATATATGTCCAATATATATAGAATGACGTTTATATGAATAGGCGCATGAATCAGTAATTCATGTGTGTTATTTAGACGGTGTTTTTTCCGTAATTTATATGTGAACCTATATAGTATGCCGATTATATAAACTGACGAATGAGACAAGAATTCATGCAGGTTATTCCGACATTGACAAACCATAAAACAAACACTGCATATATATATTGTGTCAATTGTGCTGCAATTATTTGTCGAAACAATGTAAGTAAACTGATATTTTATACACGATTCATGCCAAAGCAATTAATTTTTTTATCTTATTATATGATATCTAGTTTCCAATGTGAGCCTCGTTTAATTGTTATTTATCTGAATATTATTCAGACACACATAATGGAATTATGTGATGAATATTATTCAATACAAAGCAAACATAATGTAAAGATAGTGTGAGCCAAAATATAACATATTAACGCAAATAAAAAGTTTGATTTCTTGTACGTGAATCATATGCAATCGTGTGTGAATCAAATTGGAATTATGCATGAATTGTTATTGTATGTGAATTGAATGCAATCGTCAATCACGAATTAAGCAAATACGTGAATATAATTCAATGGTGTGTGAATATTTGGGCGTAGCATAGTATACAAATGTATCATAATACGAATATTACAATGGATGCAAATATTTTAGTGTGTACGCATGAATAACATTCAAACCAACGTGAATATGAAGACACATTAATTATAACAGTTTCATGTTTATATTTTCTATCACGACCTGTGTAAGAATTTCCATGAGGTATAATGCAGATTTCATAAAATTATTGAAATGTACAAATTAATTGTTCATCTCAAGTTATGAGCAAAATTGTGAATAACTAAAGGATGTCCGTAATCTGGTCATAAATACATGGTTAAACGATGAGAATAACTATGTAATTATGCATGAATCGTTATCACATATTGTACGAATAAACCATATATCACATAAACAGCAACATTCTGATAAATCAGAATGCGAAAAATTAAATGTATGTGAATATTTTAGTGTATATTCATGAATAATATGTGTGATATGTTGAGAAATTTCTTGCTGTTAAAAATATAATATCATACGTTCATTCTCCATCGGCAATAATGAGAAATTTGATAAAATTCTTGTGCAGATCGATAGTTTTTTTAATGGTTAATTCTTTGTTTGACTCTGAGATTATGAAAGCTATAGAAATAATAGGATTTGCGTGAAGATAGTGGTATCAAATCTTTAACTAATTTGAGATACACAATCCCTTTAATTATGGAAATAATAATTACATAAAAAATGAAATTACCTTTGTATCCTATTGATATAAAAAACGAAAATTATAGGCATAGATTCAGATTGAAATCTGACCATCTATTTCTAAAGATCTTGTGGTTTATAATGGTTCTTAGTTTATATCTTAAATTTGGTTCTTATTTTAGCCTAACCCTATATATATATATATAGGGGCGCGCTCCAGTGAGACCCCATAATTTTCGTGAAACACTAGGACAATGAATAAGACATATAATACTAATAAACAAAACGTATATCTAATGAACAAGATGTATATACTGATGAAAAATAAAATTTAAAAAATTCGTAATGAATAAGACATATATACTGATGAACAGGGCCGTATATACTGATGAACAATGCAGTATATGCTGATGAATAACAAAATTTAAAATATTCTGCTCCCTCCAAGATTCGAACCCTGTGAAAAAAAATCACCCTCCAGATACAATATCAGCCATAGGATTGATAAAATAAACGCACCAGATCGTGCCCTAGATCTCACTAAAATTAGGGGGTCTCATTGGAGCGCCCCCCTATATATATATATATATATATATATATATATATATATATATATATATATATATCCTGCATCTATTTTCCAGTCATAAAAAATATGATGTGGCTCGCTGGATGCCACAATGTAATTTTTTTTAAATGCAATGGCAAAAACGATGTCGCTTTGTACCATATCATTTAAAAAAAATCCACTCTGAAATTTAAAATTCACTCTTATCGTGTTTGAAATTCACGCTAATAACCTAGAATTAGGGATAAACACGATAGAATATGGTACGAAACAAAGTCGTTTTTTCATTGTCATTTTGAAAAAAATAGAATATAAATTACATTAGGGCATCCGGCGAGCAACATCACGTTTTTTGTAATCGAAAAATAGATGCGGGATATATTTGATAAAAATCTGATAGTTTGAGGGTTTAGAGAACATTTCAAAAATTTCAAGGTATTTTTGATAAAGTGGGTATAATTCAGGGATTTTCATGATATTTACCCTTAAAATAATATAATACCCAATTACCCATTTCATCACCGTCATCCCTCCCGCGGTCTGCCGTTCTTCTTCCACCGACCATAAATAGGGGCATTTTGAGTTTCAACATTATATGAAATCATAATTTCTATGAGTGGTAGTCCAAAGTGGAAGAATTAGAAGAAAATTTTATTATATGATTATGATAATACTATGAGCTTATTCAGAGGATAACATTAAAACTCGTATTGATCTCGAACAAGTAAATATTGGCGTAGGAATATACTAATTATAAACTTTTGTGTTGTTTTTTCAACTGATAAGACTTGATCAACCATCAAATATATCAGCTAACTTCAGGTGACTCAGATCAGCATACGATGAGTGAGTTAATTAACTTTGTTCAAGTTGGTAGTCTTATTAGATGAGAGAATAATTTATCTTCACATTTTCTGAATGAGAAATGGTCTTTAAACACTCTTCAAACTCTAGATATTAATTTGTGAGCTGGACAAGATACATTCTTTGTATAATTTTGTTCCTTAAATAAAGAAATTGTCTTGCATAAGAGATCAAGTCCCATAAGAAAATTGTCTATATTATACATTTCAACGTTACACTCATGAAGGCACTCATACTTTATGACATAAAATTTCAACTTAATTTACAAGTATATATATACTAACAAGGGTGAAAGAGGAGACTGAAACTAGGGTGAAAGAGGAGGATGATGCGGCCATACATGATTGCATTTGTGCTATAAATCAAGAGTGATTGAGTGTCAAAAGTGGTGAAATGGTAGTGCCTATAGAGGTGAAAGAAAAGAGAGTGATCAAAGAAAATATGAGGGTGTCGGTGCCATGGAGGTTTTAAGAGTGAAAGAGAAGAGAGTGTAAGTGTTGTGAGCCTTTTTTTTTTTTTTTTAATAATTATTACATTAAATTTTTAATTAGGATATGACATGTAATTAAGTTAAATAATAAATGATGATATGTATTATGTTGGTCTAAGAGTAAGTGGTTAATATCTGAAGTCAAAAGTTTCAGGTTTGAGTCCAGTATAATACTTACTCCCTCCGTCCACGAAAAAACTTTCTATCTTTCCTTTTTAGGACGTCCACAAAAGAACTTCCTACCTACTTTTGGACTATACCCCACCACTTATAATCCTCTTACTTTTCACTTTTCACAACTCCAAATATTAATTATAACACTTTTTCACCACTCTCAATACACCCAACTACCTTTTATCCACTCTCAATACACTCAACAATATTTTTTCTTAAAACCCGTGTCACTCCCTCCTAAGAAGTTCTTTCATGGACGGAGGGAGTATATAATTTTAAAATTTAATTGTTAATTTATATAAAAATTATAACAGTAAATGATGATGAAGGTACTGGAAAATTTAAATTATATTAAATCCGATAAATAAGGATCAGATGAAATAAAAAGTTAAAGTATAAGAACTTATTAAAATATAAAAATTGTACAGATATGTAATAAAATAAGGGTCCGTTTGATTTGCAGTTTAGGATTGATTAGGATTAAAATTATCTTGAAAAATTAGTGTGGATTAGTGTGGATTTATACTATTTTATGGGTGTTTGATATCATGGCTACTTAATCCTATATTGTGTTTGATATCCATAGGATTATGTTGGATTATATTATCTAATACCAAAACTATCCTCATATAATTTTAAAAATACCATGTGTGTCCACCATTACTTGGGCATTTGCATCGATATGCGTGAGGAAGGGTAGCAGAATTTTTATCCAACTTCGCAGTATTAAAGTTATCCAAGGGGGGAGGGGTGGATTATTAGTATGGGTTATTCCCACAAAATAGCATGGAGAAGTGGGATTAAATAGGAGTTGATCATTTTTTTTTTGATCGGTCAAAGTCATGTTAGATGTTAGTAACACTACAAGAAACAGCGACTCCAACGACCGAAATTAACGACCGAAAATTTCGGTCGTTAAAAAGGCGGCCGTAACGACCGAAATTTTAATATTAACGACCGTTTTGTTTAATATTTTAAATCTTATTTTTTTTTATTTCCTACGACCGAACGAAACGGTCGTTAACTTATAACGACCGTAACTACGACCGTTTTTACGGTCGTTGGTTTTTTTTTTGAATTTTGATATATTTTTAATGTAACGACCGTTTCTAACGGTCGTTGTATTTTAATTTATTTAAATTTGAGTTCTGATATTTTTAAGTTTTCGGAAATATTTAACGACCGTTTTTTAACGGTCGTTGTATTTTAATTTATTTAAATATATTTAATATTAACGACCGAAATAATTATTTATAACGACCGTGTTTCGGTCGTTGTATACCGAAAATTATTAATATTTTAATTAAAATTAGCAACGACCGAAAAACGGTCGTTAAATTGAAATTCGGTCGTTGAATTCGCGGACTTAACTTAGGTTTTCTAATTTTTCCCCCATTTTCTTCTCCACCCTTTCCTCCTCCGATTCTCCACCTCCTTCCGCCGATTTCGCCGTTCCCGACACCGCCGCCTCCGTCCATCGAACGGCCACCTCCACCGGACGCCGCCGCTGCTGCTCCTCTCCGTCCGACGCGACCGCTGCTGCTTCTCTCCGTCCGACGCGACGCGACCGCTGCTGCTCCTCTCCGTCCGACGCGCCGCCGCCGCCGCTCTCCGTCCGACGCCGCTGCTCTCCGTCGACGTGATACTCTACGGTAAGTTAATTAATTATTCATCCTAACCCTAATTAATTATTTTTTATAGATTTCATCAATTATTAACCCTAACTCTAATTCCCAGCCCCCTGCCCTCACCGGACCGCCCCTGCCCTCGCCGGAAAGCTCCTGCCGTTGCCGGAATAAGAGATTGTAGGTTAGTTCGTGTAACTTATATAATGTAGGCTATTAATTTGAATTTAGGTTAATATTGATATGTTAGTATATATGAATTTAGGTTAATTATATGTGAATTAATGTGAAATTTACATAGAACTTAGTATAAATTATATGTGAATTAATGTAGGCTATGTTTCAAATTTATGTTAATTATATTAGTATGAATTAATGTGAAATTTGGTTGTTGTGTTGTATAGTATATGTGAATTAATGTGAATTTAGTTTGAATGTAATGTGAAATTATATGTTAATTATATATATGTTCATTTGTATTTGATTTGTTTAAAGAACAAGAACTTAGTAAGATAATTTATTTTATAAGATTTATTTAAAGAACTTAGTTAGGTTTATTTGTAAATATTAGATTTATTTAAATAACTTAGTTAGGTTTATATATATTAGATTTAGTTAAAGAACTTAGTTAGGTTAATCTCTATTTAAAGAACTTAGTTAGGTTCATTTCTATTTAAAGAACTTAGTTAGGTTCATTTCTATTTAAAGAACTTAGGAAGCTTAATTTCTATTTAAAGAACTTATAATGTTTAAATTTATTTAATTCGCTTTATCGCCGGTGGGGGAGAGGCGAAATATATGATTTAGCATGATTAATTGCGTTGAGCATGTTTTAATTATAATTAAGCATGATAGTTTCGCCGGTGGGGGAGAGGCGATTAAGTATGATTGTGATTAATTGGAGTTTGGGCCGCCGGTGGGGGAGAGGCGGAGGCGGTAGCAATGACTACCGCCTTGGTTTTGTTGTTGTGTTGAAATTTCAATCTTCAATCATCCTTCTTGAAATCCTAATCGTAATCTTCGGTCATCCTTCTATAATCCTAATCTCCGACCTTATTTGAGTTCTTAATTCCTAATCCAAATCTTAATCTCCTTTCTTAATCATACTCTTAATTTTAATTCCAAATACTAATCTTAATCTCCTTTCATAATCCTAATCTTAATCTTAATTCCTAATCCAAATATTAATCTCATTTCATAATCTTAATCTTAATTCCTAATCCTTATCTTAATCTTAATCTTAATTTCTAATCTTAATTTCCACTCTTATTCATCATCTTAATTTTATATCTAATGTGTGAACTAATTAAAACATTAATAATATATGAATGCAGGAAATATAAACATGAGTTTAGATAGAGGGTGGATGTATAGGCGATATGCTCAAGGTAGTCTAACAGGAGAGTTCATGGATGGATTGGAAGTATTTATCCATTATGCACTTTCTCGACCGGACTTAATGATTGGAAATAAGATCAAATGCCCATGCACGAAATGTAAGAACAAAAAATTTGATACTCCAATGACTGTTAGGGTTCACTTGGCAAAGAATGGTTTTATCCCTAGATACCATATATGGACGATGCATGGTGAAGCGTTAGTGCAAGTCCCTGATGTTGCTAGGCGTATTGTAACCATTGAGGAAGATAGAGAAGTTAATCGTTATGAGACGATGGTGATGGATGTAGCGACAGCTCAATTTCACAATGTCGATGATCTAATTGAAGAATCTCCAAACCCAACAGCCCAACATTTGTATGATATGTTAAAGGCGGCTGATAGAGAGTTGTGGCCTGGCTGTAAAACCCATACCCAATTATCTCTTGTAGCTCGATTGATGAGTTTAAAATCTGATAATAATATGTCTGAGCGATGTTTTGATCAGATTTTGGAGTTGATTAAAGAAATAGTTCCCGATAATAATTTGGTGACTGGAGATTTCTACAGTGCAAAGAAATTGCTTCGTGGGATGGGTTTGCCAGTTGAGAAGATTGATTGTTGTCGTAATAATTGTATGCTTTTTTGGGGGGATGATGAAAGCTTGAACGAGTGTAAGTTTTGCGATGCAAACCGTTACAAAGAATCTTCTGGTCCCAGTGGTAGTCGTCAACGACGCCTAGTTGCAGTAAGTCAGATGCATTACTTTCCCATCACTCCAAGATTGCAAAGGTTATATGCATCTAAAGCAACAGCAGCTGATATGCGATGGCATGCTACATCAGTTAATGATGGTGTGATGAGACACCCTGCAGACTCACCTGCATGGAAACATTTTGACAACACATTTCCTGATTTTGCGGCTGAGGTCAGAAATGTGAGATTGGGGCTTTGTACTGACGGATTCTCGCCATTCAACAATTTTGGAAAGCAATATTCCTCATGGCCAATCCTACTTACTCCATACAATCTTCCTCCTTGGATGTGCATGAGAGAACAACACATATTTCTCACTGCTGTCGTCCCTGGGCCACACAATCCAAAGGATATGATTGATGTTTTTCTTCAACCGTTGATTGCTGAGTTATCTCATCTTTGGGAAGTGGGTGTCCAAGCGTATGACATATCATTGAAGAATAATTTCCAAATGCGTGCTGCACTTTTGTGGACAATTAGTGACTTTCCCGCTTATTCTATGCTTTCTGGTTGGAGTACAGCTGGTAGATTGGCATGTCCACGTTGTTGTGATGATACAGATTCTTTTCGATTACCTTTGAGTGGTAAACAATCCTGGTTTGACTGTCATAGGAGGTTCTTACCCACTGATCATCCTTTTCGACGCAACAAATATGCGTTTATAAAAAATGCTCAAGTAAGAAAAGGTCCTCCACAAACAAAAAATGGGTACCAGTTGTTGGCTGAGATTGAGGGATTGGGGATTAAAAAAGTAACAGAATTGACAGTTGAAGAGACTCGATTACGGATATCTAAACGACAAAGAACTTATGAATCAGGTTGGAGGAAAAAAAGTATATTCTGGGATTTGCCATATTGGAGTTCGTTGCTTATACGTCATAATCTTGATGTTATGCATATAGAAAAGAACGTCTTTGATAATTTGTTCAACACCATTATGAACACTAAAGGCAAAACAAAGGATACGGCCAAATCTCGCGAAGAATTGAATAGGTTTTGTCGCAGACCTGAGTTAGAAGCCAATGAACAAACAGGAAAGTACCCTAAAGCATGTTATATGCTTGATAATGATGAGAAAAGAATCTTACTTAAGTGGATTGAAGGGCTTAGATTTCCTGATGGCTATGTATCCTCGTTGGGTAGATGTGTCAACTTGAGTACACTTCAAATGTTTGGTATGAAGAGTCACGATTGTCACGTGATGATGCAACGAGTATTGCCGGTCGCACTAAAAGATCTTCTACCATTCAATGTGTGGAAAACAATTACAGATCTTTGTCTCTTTTTCAAAGATTTGACTTCACCAAACATTCAAGTTGACAATCTTCTTCAGATGCAAAAAAATATTCCTGTCATTCTCTGTAAGTTGGAAAGAATCTTCCCTCCTAGTTTCTTCGACTCTATGGAGCATCTTCCAATACACTTGGCCGATGAGGCTATGATGGCAGGCCCTGTACAGTATAGATGGATGTATCCATTTGAGAGGTACTTGGGAAAGTTGAAGAAAACAGTTAAAAACAAAGCCAAAGTTGAAGGATCAATTACAAATGCTTATCTTGTGGAAGAGGCTACAGCATTCTGTTGTTATTACTCAATCCGGGTCTAATCCATCCGGTTCTACTCCATCTGGTTCGGGTCCATCCGGTTCTACTCCATCTGGTTCGGGTCCATCCGGTTCTGGTCCTATTTTCGATAATAGGCCGCCAGTGGATGAAAACCCTAATGTGGAGGAGGAACGTGTTGCTAGTGATGGGCGGACATGGGTTTATTTCACTCGTAGGTACGTTTCACAATGTATCAGTTAACTTCAAATTGTTTTGTACATTAATTCTAAATTTAATTTCAACACTTTAAGTATTCTGAGGCCGACTGGAGCTATTCGGGCTAGGGCGACTGATAGCTTTCAAGGTATGCCACATGAAAGTGGCACCAATTGGAAGAATTTGACTGAGGGGATGAGGGATTTTTATTTTGATGAGTTTGAGGTACGATCATCTCATATACAATTTTTATATTCTAAACAAACAATCACAATACTAATTTTTTTCTTATTTGCAATATCTTTAAATAGAAAGCATTTTGTTGGGATAAAACGCAACATACCAGGCATGTTATTAAGAAAGCGTGGGTTAAGTCAGCTCGAGTGGCGTACAAGGATTACATCAGCAATTGCAAGAAGGTCCTGTTGATACATAAGAAGAAGATTGAATATCTTCAGCCTAACATTGAGGCAGCTTGGAGGGCTTATTGGGCTTTGCCTGCTACTCAGGCAAGGTCTGCTCAGGCGTCCAGGAATCGCCGCTCAGAGCCAGGCGGTCCGGGTACAGGGATGGCTATCCATCATGGAGGGTCGCGCAGTGCTTTAGATCATGCTGAGCATCTGGTAACTTTACAACGTTTTATTTAAAATTTTTATGCATTACTAAATTGTTACTTATATTTTTAATGTGTTTTGTCAGGCTCGGGAGAGCAATATTTCTTTTGACGAGGCTACTTGGGCGACTTTTCGACGGATGCATTATAAGAATGGACAGTATACCGCTGGACGACCTGCGCAGCACGGGGTATGACGTTAATTTAGTATGTTTAAATTCCTTTGTTCGAATAAATTATTTTACAACTATTCTAACTATTTTTGTATTGTAGTTGGAGGTCGAGAGGCGATTGGCAGAGCTTCGCCAAACACAGGAAGACGTCACGCCCGTAGATGTAGAGCGCATCTTCCGAGAGGTCGTCGCTCCTGATTCGAGGGGGCGCATCATGGGATTAGGCATGATGATGTCTAGGGCGATTACTGAGAGCGGCGATTCGTCGAGCACGCACTCCACTAGCACCTCCCAGTTTCCTTTCCCTGTTGCCTCGAGAGATGAGCTCATTACATTGAGGGAGGAGCTGAGCTCCACACAGAGGGAGCTAGAGGTCAGGAGAGCGAGCGAGGAGGCTCAGAGCAAGGCTATACAGGAGATGCAAGCCCAGATCGCCCTCCTCATGCGAGGATATCATGCACAGTCCCCCTCCGACGCCTCTGATGGGACCCACCCGGACCTCTGATTATATTATTTACTATCGTTTGTTTGATACTATACTTTGAATACTGAATTTCTAAACTTGTTGACATATTTTATGATTTGCTACTTTGTTATATTTGATGTCTTTCTACTTTGCTCATCTTCATGATTTTGAATAATTTATAGATTGCTATATAATTGAAAACAGGAATACAAAACAAAAAAACAAAAAAACGACCGAAATTTTAAAAAAAAACGGTCGTTAAGAAATGACGGAAAAAACAGGAAAAACGACCTATAACGACCGAAATTTCGGTCTTTAAACAACGACCGAGTTAAAAACGGTCGTTAATTCTTTCGGAAGAGCAACGACCGTTGTAATAACGGTCGTTGTTTAACGACCGAAAATCAGGGCTTCGCGACCGTAATTCGGTCGCTAATCCCTGATTTTCGTCGTCCCTGGGAGCTTGGCTACGGTTTTAAAGACCGAATAAACGGTCGTTATAATTAAATTTCGGTCGTTGAATTTCAACGACCGAAAAAAAACGGTCGTTGAAGAGCACACGACGAACAAAATGGCGACCACAGTTTTCGGTCGTTGTTTCGGTCGTTAGGTCTGTAACGACCGTTTTTTCGACTTTAACGACCGAAAATTCGGTCGTTAGAGCCGCGTTTTCTTGTAATTAACTTTGTTCAAGTTGGTAGTCTTATTAGATGAGAGAATAATTTATCTTCACATTTTCTGAATGAGAAATGGTCTTTAAACACTCTTCAAACTCTAGATATTAATTTGTGAGCTGGACAAGATACATTCTTTGTATAATTTTGTTCCTTAAATAAAGAAATTGTCTTGCATAAGAGATCAAGTCCCATAAGAAAATTGTCTATATTATACATTTCAACGTTACACTCATGAAGGCACTCATACTTTATGACATAAAATTTCAACTTAATTTACAAGTATATATATACTAACAAGGGTGAAAGAGGAGACTGAAACTAGGGTGAAAGAGGAGGATGATGCGGCCATACATGATTGCATTTGTGCTATAAATCAAGAGTGATTGAGTGTCAAAAGTGGTGAAATGGTAGTGCCTATAGAGGTGAAAGAAAAGAGAGTGATCAAAGAAAATATGAGGGTGTCGGTGCCATGGAGGTTTTAAGAGTGAAAGAGAAGAGAGTGTAAGTGTTGTGAGCCTTTTTTTTTTTTTTTTAATAATTATTACATTAAATTTTTAATTAGGATATGACATGTAATTAAGTTAAATAATAAATGATGATATGTATTATGTTGGTCTAAGAGTAAGTGGTTAATATCTGAAGTCAAAAGTTTCAGGTTTGAGTCCAGTATAATACTTACTCCCTCCGTCCACGAAAAAACTTTCTATCTTTCCTTTTTAGGACGTCCACAAAAGAACTTCCTACCTACTTTTGGACTATACCCCACCACTTATAATCCTCTTACTTTTCACTTTTCACAACTCCAAATATTAATTATAACACTTTTTCACCACTCTCAATACACCCAACTACCTTTTATCCACTCTCAATACACTCAACAATATTTTTTCTTAAAACCCGTGTCACTCCCTCCTAAGAAGTTCTTTCATGGACGGAGGGAGTATATAATTTTAAAATTTAATTGTTAATTTATATAAAAATTATAACAGTAAATGATGATGAAGGTACTGGAAAATTTAAATTATATTAAATCCGATAAATAAGGATCAGATGAAATAAAAAGTTAAAGTATAAGAACTTATTAAAATATAAAAATTGTACAGATATGTAATAAAATAAGGGTCCGTTTGATTTGCAGTTTAGGATTGATTAGGATTAAAATTATCTTGAAAAATTAGTGTGGATTAGTGTGGATTTATACTATTTTATGGGTGTTTGATATCATGGCTACTTAATCCTATATTGTGTTTGATATCCATAGGATTATGTTGGATTATATTATCTAATACCAAAACTATCCTCATATAATTTTAAAAATACCATGTGTGTCCACCATTACTTGGGCATTTGCATCGATATGCGTGAGGAAGGGTAGCAGAATTTTTATCCAACTTCGCAGTATTAAAGTTATCCAAGGGGGGAGGGGTGGATTATTAGTATGGGTTATTCCCACAAAATAGCATGGAGAAGTGGGATTAAATAGGAGTTGATCATTTTTTTTTTGATCGGTCAAAGTCATGTTAGATGTTAGTAACACTACAAGAAACAGCGACTCCAACGACCGAAATTAACGACCGAAAATTTCGGTCGTTAAAAAGGCGGCCGTAACGACCGAAATTTTAATATTAACGACCGTTTTGTTTAATATTTTAAATCTTATTTTTTTTTATTTCCTACGACCGAACGAAACGGTCGTTAACTTATAACGACCGTAACTACGACCGTTTTTACGGTCGTTGGTTTTTTTTTTGAATTTTGATATATTTTTAATGTAACGACCGTTTCTAACGGTCGTTGTATTTTAATTTATTTAAATTTGAGTTCTGATATTTTTAAGTTTTCGGAAATATTTAACGACCGTTTTTTAACGGTCGTTGTATTTTAATTTATTTAAATATATTTAATATTAACGACCGAAATAATTATTTATAACGACCGTGTTTCGGTCGTTGTATACCGAAAATTATTAATATTTTAATTAAAATTAGCAACGACCGAAAAACGGTCGTTAAATTGAAATTCGGTCGTTGAATTCGCGGACTTAACTTAGGTTTTCTAATTTTTCCCCCATTTTCTTCTCCACCCTTTCCTCCTCCGATTCTCCACCTCCTTCCGCCGATTTCGCCGTTCCCGACACCGCCGCCTCCGTCCATCGAACGGCCACCTCCACCGGACGCCGCCGCTGCTGCTCCTCTCCGTCCGACGCGACCGCTGCTGCTTCTCTCCGTCCGACGCGACGCGACCGCTGCTGCTCCTCTCCGTCCGACGCGCCGCCGCCGCCGCTCTCCGTCCGACGCCGCTGCTCTCCGTCGACGTGATACTCTACGGTAAGTTAATTAATTATTCATCCTAACCCTAATTAATTATTTTTTATAGATTTCATCAATTATTAACCCTAACTCTAATTCCCAGCCCCCTGCCCTCGCCGGACCGCCCCTGCCCTCGCCGGAAAGCTCCTGCCGTTGCCGGAATAAGAGATTGTAGGTTAGTTCGTGTAACTTATATAATGTAGGCTATTAATTTGAATTTAGGTTAATATTGATATGTTAGTATATATGAATTTAGGTTAATTATATGTGAATTAATGTGAAATTTACATAGAACTTAGTATAAATTATATGTGAATTAATGTAGGCTATGTTTCAAATTTATGTTAATTATATTAGTATGAATTAATGTGAAATTTGGTTGTTGTGTTGTATAGTATATGTGAATTAATGTGAATTTAGTTTGAATGTAATGTGAAATTATATGTTAATTATATATATGTTCATTTGTATTTGATTTGTTTAAAGAACAAGAACTTAGTAAGATAATTTATTTTATAAGATTTATTTAAAGAACTTAGTTAGGTTTATTTGTAAATATTAGATTTATTTAAATAACTTAGTTAGGTTTATATATATTAGATTTAGTTAAAGAACTTAGTTAGGTTAATCTCTATTTAAAGAACTTAGTTAGGTTCATTTCTATTTAAAGAACTTAGTTAGGTTCATTTCTATTTAAAGAACTTAGGAAGCTTAATTTCTATTTAAAGAACTTATAATGTTTAAATTTATTTAATTCGCTTTATCGCCGGTGGGGGAGAGGCGAAATATATGATTTAGCATGATTAATTGCGTTGAGCATGTTTTAATTATAATTAAGCATGATAGTTTCGCCGGTGGGGGAGAGGCGATTAAGTATGATTGTGATTAATTGGAGTTTGGGCCGCCGGTGGGGGAGAGGCGGAGGCGGTAGCAATGACTACCGCCTTGGTTTTGTTGTTGTGTTGAAATTTCAATCTTCAATCATCCTTCTTGAAATCCTAATCGTAATCTTCGGTCATCCTTCTATAATCCTAATCTCCGACCTTATTTGAGTTCTTAATTCCTAATCCAAATCTTAATCTCCTTTCTTAATCATACTCTTAATTTTAATTCCAAATACTAATCTTAATCTCCTTTCATAATCCTAATCTTAATCTTAATTCCTAATCCAAATATTAATCTCATTTCATAATCTTAATCTTAATTCCTAATCCTTATCTTAATCTTAATCTTAATTTCTAATCTTAATTTCCACTCTTATTCATCATCTTAATTTTATATCTAATGTGTGAACTAATTAAAACATTAATAATATATGAATGCAGGAAATATAAACATGAGTTTAGATAGAGGGTGGATGTATAGGCGATATGCTCAAGGTAGTCTAACAGGAGAGTTCATGGATGGATTGGAAGTATTTATCCATTATGCACTTTCTCGACCGGACTTAATGATTGGAAATAAGATCAAATGCCCATGCACGAAATGTAAGAACAAAAAATTTGATACTCCAATGACTGTTAGGGTTCACTTGGCAAAGAATGGTTTTATCCCTAGATACCATATATGGACGATGCATGGTGAAGCGTTAGTGCAAGTCCCTGATGTTGCTAGGCGTATTGTAACCATTGAGGAAGATAGAGAAGTTAATCGTTATGAGACGATGGTGATGGATGTAGCGACAGCTCAATTTCACAATGTCGATGATCTAATTGAAGAATCTCCAAACCCAACAGCCCAACATTTGTATGATATGTTAAAGGCGGCTGATAGAGAGTTGTGGCCTGGCTGTAAAACCCATACCCAATTATCTCTTGTAGCTCGATTGATGAGTTTAAAATCTGATAATAATATGTCTGAGCGATGTTTTGATCAGATTTTGGAGTTGATTAAAGAAATAGTTCCCGATAATAATTTGGTGACTGGAGATTTCTACAGTGCAAAGAAATTGCTTCGTGGGATGGGTTTGCCAGTTGAGAAGATTGATTGTTGTCGTAATAATTGTATGCTTTTTTGGGGGGATGATGAAAGCTTGAACGAGTGTAAGTTTTGCGATGCAAACCGTTACAAAGAATCTTCTGGTCCCAGTGGTAGTCGTCAACGACGCCTAGTTGCAGTAAGTCAGATGCATTACTTTCCCATCACTCCAAGATTGCAAAGGTTATATGCATCTAAAGCAACAGCAGCTGATATGCGATGGCATGCTACATCAGTTAATGATGGTGTGATGAGACACCCTGCAGACTCACCTGCATGGAAACATTTTGACAACACATTTCCTGATTTTGCGGCTGAGGTCAGAAATGTGAGATTGGGGCTTTGTACTGACGGATTCTCGCCATTCAACAATTTTGGAAAGCAATATTCCTCATGGCCAATCCTACTTACTCCATACAATCTTCCTCCTTGGATGTGCATGAGAGAACAACACATATTTCTCACTGCTGTCGTCCCTGGGCCACACAATCCAAAGGATATGATTGATGTTTTTCTTCAACCGTTGATTGCTGAGTTATCTCATCTTTGGGAAGTGGGTGTCCAAGCGTATGACATATCATTGAAGAATAATTTCCAAATGCGTGCTGCACTTTTGTGGACAATTAGTGACTTTCCCGCTTATTCTATGCTTTCTGGTTGGAGTACAGCTGGTAGATTGGCATGTCCACGTTGTTGTGATGATACAGATTCTTTTCGATTACCTTTGAGTGGTAAACAATCCTGGTTTGACTGTCATAGGAGGTTCTTACCCACTGATCATCCTTTTCGACGCAACAAATATGCGTTTATAAAAAATGCTCAAGTAAGAAAAGGTCCTCCACAAACAAAAAATGGGTACCAGTTGTTGGCTGAGATTGAGGGATTGGGGATTAAAAAAGTAACAGAATTGACAGTTGAAGAGACTCGATTACGGATATCTAAACGACAAAGAACTTATGAATCAGGTTGGAGGAAAAAAAGTATATTCTGGGATTTGCCATATTGGAGTTCGTTGCTTATACGTCATAATCTTGATGTTATGCATATAGAAAAGAACGTCTTTGATAATTTGTTCAACACCATTATGAACACTAAAGGCAAAACAAAGGATACGGCCAAATCTCGCGAAGAATTGAATAGGTTTTGTCGCAGACCTGAGTTAGAAGCCAATGAACAAACAGGAAAGTACCCTAAAGCATGTTATATGCTTGATAATGATGAGAAAAGAATCTTACTTAAGTGGATTGAAGGGCTTAGATTTCCTGATGGCTATGTATCCTCGTTGGGTAGATGTGTCAACTTGAGTACACTTCAAATGTTTGGTATGAAGAGTCACGATTGTCACGTGATGATGCAACGAGTATTGCCGGTCGCACTAAAAGATCTTCTACCATTCAATGTGTGGAAAACAATTACAGATCTTTGTCTCTTTTTCAAAGATTTGACTTCACCAAACATTCAAGTTGACAATCTTCTTCAGATGCAAAAAAATATTCCTGTCATTCTCTGTAAGTTGGAAAGAATCTTCCCTCCTAGTTTCTTCGACTCTATGGAGCATCTTCCAATACACTTGGCCGATGAGGCTATGATGGCAGGCCCTGTACAGTATAGATGGATGTATCCATTTGAGAGGTACTTGGGAAAGTTGAAGAAAACAGTTAAAAACAAAGCCAAAGTTGAAGGATCAATTACAAATGCTTATCTTGTGGAAGAGGCTACAGCATTCTGTTGTTATTACTCAATCCGGGTCTAATCCATCCGGTTCTACTCCATCTGGTTCGGGTCCATCCGGTTCTACTCCATCTGGTTCGGGTCCATCCGGTTCTGGTCCTATTTTCGATAATAGGCCGCCAGTGGATGAAAACCCTAATGTGGAGGAGGAACGTGTTGCTAGTGATGGGCGGACATGGGTTTATTTCACTCGTAGGTACGTTTCACAATGTATCAGTTAACTTCAAATTGTTTTGTACATTAATTCTAAATTTAATTTCAACACTTTAAGTATTCTGAGGCCGACTGGAGCTATTCGGGCTAGGGCGACTGATAGCTTTCAAGGTATGCCACATGAAAGTGGCACCAATTGGAAGAATTTGACTGAGGGGATGAGGGATTTTTATTTTGATGAGTTTGAGGTACGATCATCTCATATACAATTTTTATATTCTAAACAAACAATCACAATACTAATTTTTTTCTTATTTGCAATATCTTTAAATAGAAAGCATTTTGTTGGGATAAAACGCAACATACCAGGCATGTTATTAAGAAAGCGTGGGTTAAGTCAGCTCGAGTGGCGTACAAGGATTACATCAGCAATTGCAAGAAGGTCCTGTTGATACATAAGAAGAAGATTGAATATCTTCAGCCTAACATTGAGGCAGCTTGGAGGGCTTATTGGGCTTTGCCTGCTACTCAGGCAAGGTCTGCTCAGGCGTCCAGGAATCGCCGCTCAGAGCCAGGCGGTCCGGGTACAGGGATGGCTATCCATCATGGAGGGTCGCGCAGTGCTTTAGATCATGCTGAGCATCTGGTAACTTTACAACGTTTTATTTAAAATTTTTATGCATTACTAAATTGTTACTTATATTTTTAATGTGTTTTGTCAGGCTCGGGAGAGCAATATTTCTTTTGACGAGGCTACTTGGGCGACTTTTCGACGGATGCATTATAAGAATGGACAGTATACCGCTGGACGACCTGCGCAGCACGGGGTATGACGTTAATTTAGTATGTTTAAATTCCTTTGTTCGAATAAATTATTTTACAACTATTCTAACTATTTTTGTATTGTAGTTGGAGGTCGAGAGGCGATTGGCAGAGCTTCGCCAAACACAGGAAGACGTCACGCCCGTAGATGTAGAGCGCATCTTCCGAGAGGTCGTCGCTCCTGATTCGAGGGGGCGCATCATGGGATTAGGCATGATGATGTCTAGGGCGATTACTGAGAGCGGCGATTCGTCGAGCACGCACTCCACTAGCACCTCCCAGTTTCCTTTCCCTGTTGCCTCGAGAGATGAGCTCATTACATTGAGGGAGGAGCTGAGCTCCACACAGAGGGAGCTAGAGGTCAGGAGAGCGAGCGAGGAGGCTCAGAGCAAGGCTATACAGGAGATGCAAGCCCAGATCGCCCTCCTCATGCGAGGATATCATGCACAGTCCCCCTCCGACGCCTCTGATGGGACCCACCCGGACCTCTGATTATATTATTTACTATCGTTTGTTTGATACTATACTTTGAATACTGAATTTCTAAACTTGTTGACATATTTTATGATTTGCTACTTTGTTATATTTGATGTCTTTCTACTTTGCTCATCTTCATGATTTTGAATAATTTATAGATTGCTATATAATTGAAAACAGGAATACAAAACAAAAAAACAAAAAAACGACCGAAATTTTAAAAAAAAACGGTCGTTAAGAAATGACGGAAAAAACAGGAAAAACGACCTATAACGACCGAAATTTCGGTCTTTAAACAACGACCGAGTTAAAAACGGTCGTTAATTCTTTCGGAAGAGCAACGACCGTTTTAATAACGGTCGTTGTTTAACGACCGAAAATCAGGGCTTCGCGACCGTAATTCGGTCGTTGATCAACGACCGTTTTAAAACGGTCGTTGATCTTCTGAGATCACCAACGACCGTTTTAAAACGGTCGTTGATCAACGACCGAATTTCGGTCGCTAATCCCTGATTTTCGTCGTCCCTGGGAGCTTGGCTACGGTTTTAAAGACCGAATAAACGGTCGTTATAATTAAATTTCGGTCGTTGAATTTCAACGACCGAAAAAAAACGGTCGTTGAAGAGCACACGACGAACAAAATGGCGACCACAGTTTTCGGTCGTTGTTTCGGTCGTTAGGTCTGTAACGACCGTTTTTTCGACTTTAACGACCGAAAATTCGGTCGTTAGAGCCGCGTTTTCTTGTAATTAACTTTGTTCAAGTTGGTAGTCTTATTAGATGAGAGAATAATTTATCTTCACATTTTCTGAATGAGAAATGGTCTTTAAACACTCTTCAAACTCTAGATATTAATTTGTGAGCTGGACAAGATACATTCTTTGTATAATTTTGTTCCTTAAATAAAGAAATTGTCTTGCATAAGAGATCAAGTCCCATAAGAAAATTGTCTATATTATACATTTCAACGTTACACTCATGAAGGCACTCATACTTTATGACATAAAATTTCAACTTAATTTACAAGTATATATATACTAACAAGGGTGAAAGAGGAGACTGAAACTAGGGTGAAAGAGGAGGATGATGCGGCCATACATGATTGCATTTGTGCTATAAATCAAGAGTGATTGAGTGTCAAAAGTGGTGAAATGGTAGTGCCTATAGAGGTGAAAGAAAAGAGAGTGATCAAAGAAAATATGAGGGTGTCGGTGCCATGGAGGTTTTAAGAGTGAAAGAGAAGAGAGTGTAACTGTTGTGAGCCTTTTTTTTTTTTTTAATAATTATTACATTAAATTTTTAATTAGGATATGACATGTAATTAAGTTAAATAATAAATGATGATATGTATTATGTTGGTCTAAGAGTAAGTGGTTAATATCTGAAGTCAAAAGTTTCAGGTTTGAGTCCAGTATAATACTTACTCCCTCCGTCCACGAAAAAACTTTCTATCTTTCCTTTTTAGGACGTCCACAAAAGAACTTCCTACCTACTTTTGGACTATACCCCACCACTTATAATCCTCTTACTTTTCACTTTTCACAACTCCAAATATTAATTATAACACTTTTTCACCACTCTCAATACACCCAACTACCTTTTATCCACTCTCAATACACTCAACAATATTTTTTCTTAAAACCCGTGTCACTCCCTCCTAAGAAGTTCTTTCATGGACGGAGGGAGTATATAATTTTAAAATTTAATTGTTAATTTATATAAAAATTATAACAGTAAATGATGATGAAGGTACTGGAAAATTTAAATTATATTAAATCCGATAAATAAGGATCAGATGAAATAAAAAGTTAAAGTATAAGAACTTATTAAAATATAAAAATTGTACAGATATGTAATAAAATAAGGGTCCGTTTGATTTGCAGTTTAGGATTGATTAGGATTAAAATTATCTTGAAAAATTAGTGTGGATTAGTGTGGATTTATACTATTTTATGGGTGTTTGATATCATGGCTACTTAATCCTATATTGTGTTTGATATCCATAGGATTATGTTGGATTATATTATCTAATACCAAAACTATCCTCATATAATTTTAAAAATACCATGTGTGTCCACCATTACTTGGGCATTTGCATCGATATGCGTGAGGAAGGGTAGCAGAATTTTTATCCAACTTCGCAGTATTAAAGTTATCCAAGGGGGGAGGGGTGGATTATTAGTATGGGTTATTCCCACAAAATAGCATGGAGAAGTGGGATTAAATAGGAGTTGATCATTTTTTTTTTTGATCGGTCAAAGTCATGTTAGATGTTAGTAATTAGTTCCCCATCCACTCCAAGAACCACCTTATCTCTCCATTCACCAAATCCACCTTATATCTCCAATCTCCAATTCGCTCCCAAGAGGGATCGAACCCGGGTCACTTCAATTAAGTGAGGATCCGGTGGCCAGTGGGCTAAGCCCCCTGGTTAATAGGAGTTGATCATATTAACTGCATATGATATCAAACATCACACTAATCTGTATTAATTTAATTTATCCTACCTATAAACCCATATCAAACAGGCCCTAAGTTTTAATAGGGACCCTAAATACAAAAGTATAGTGATCTTTTTTTGAAACCCAAAAAGTATAGTGATCTAATGATGCGTTTGGCCTGATTATATACATCCCAAAATCATCAACAACTAAGAATAATAGATAGCGAAATCTATCTCTTTTTACGGTAAGTAAAAGAATTATCTCATGCGATCAAGGAATAAATTAGTGCAAGCTATTAGCTCGAACTAGTTATATTTAAGCATACATTGCAACCCAAGTTACCCAATTATAATAGATAAGAGAAATGTTATGAGGCAATCATATTTAACTATTTTTTAAATGAATCGTCATGTAATTTAAATGATGATACAATTATATTATCATTATTTATTTCTAATTTTAATGTAAAAAAAATTCCCTAACCCAACCAATAGTGGACTTGTCTTCGGTTAGAAAACTGCCAGTGATGTCGCTTTATTTTCAAAATTACTTTGTTTTTATTTTTTTGGAAAATTTCTCTGAAACTTCTAAAAACAAACGACTTCCATTCATTTAATCATTTCTATATCTACAATCTTTTTAAATCATCTCTCTCTCTCTCTCTCTCTCGCTCTCTCTCACGAAAACCTCCATCTCCTATATATCCCTTTTCCCTGATCCAGATATCTTAATACATACATACAATTAAATATACAACACATCCAAATTAAAGAAAATTGTGATGCAGTAGTGAATATACGAAGTCGAAAAAGCCTTCCGTGAAATGCCAATGGATCGATCACCGTTTTCGTCGTCTTCCTCCGACAGCTCCCAGTTCTCGTCGACGAGCTCGTCTCCGGCGAAAGGCTCGACGATCGTACTTTCTATCGAGTGCTTGAAGGGCAGCTCGAAAGCCGACGAATGGACCGGCGATATGCTGCAGACGGGCGACATAGTGGAGGAACTCAGAATCGGCAACATGATTGTCAAATCGCCCTTCAAAAACGGGAAATCCGGCGTCCAGAAGATCCTACACGGCTCCTTCAGGCAGAAGGAGACGTCCATACGGGTCCGGGTCAGGCGGGGCTCCTCCGACCTGGCCGAGCTGCAGGCCTGCATAGTGCCCGGCGACCAGTTCGTCGGCCGGAAGCAGTACGTTCTCCGAGCCATCGACGACCCCAACTATGCCGTCGGCTTCATCGATCGGACCGAGACCGAGTGCCTTGATTTGCAAGGTCAGAACAAAATATCTCCTTGCTTGACTTTTCCTGCCTTGATGAATAATTGCTGCTTGATTTTTTGCTGAATATACCTGTTTTCATCACCTAGTTTGGTAGCATTCCATTATTGTCAAATTTATACTATATTCTTCATAATTTATGTGAACTACATTTCTTGTTCAATGAAATTATTTGTTTTGTAATTGATATTGCACGAGAACTATATATATTCCGTGTTACTTTTTTTTAATTAATATATAATTAGATAAAGAAATTTAAAAATGACGCAAGGATGAACTCGAATCCAAAATTTCTGACCTTAAACATTAATCAGTCTACCACCACCGTTAGACCAACATTATTTCCGTTTTACTTTTAGTTCAACATTATGATGATGATGCGTGCACCAATTAATTGGATGCTACCTGTACATATTATTTTGTTTTATACAAGTGTAGGAAATTATATGTGGTCACATTCATATATTCTCTCTCTTCATCTCATTTGATTTGAGCTGTAATTTTTTTTTTTTTTTTTGAGTTGTCCTTAACTTAGTCTCTTTTTTTAGGTATAATCACTTTACACTAATATTAAATTGAATCTATCCATATTTACATTATAATCTTATTTTTCTAAATACTGGTGTTGAAAATAATTAG
Source organism: Salvia miltiorrhiza (assembly GCF_028751815.1). NCBI lineage: Eukaryota > Viridiplantae > Streptophyta > Magnoliopsida > Lamiales > Lamiaceae > Salvia > Salvia miltiorrhiza. The sequence continues at coordinate 52,826,710 of NC_080389.1, forward strand.
GTTAAATGAAGTGAGAGTATTTATAAAATTTATTCATCATTAATTGGCTTGTAGAAAAGGTATCAACAGAGTTAAGGTCAAGTGGTGGATATCGAAATAGATTAGTTATAACCTCTTTCACATTTTGGCAAACACTCCTCAGCGAACGGCCGCAATTAGTTAATAAATTAATTCTTTGTTGAAAGAGATAATTAGTTCCGGTTGGGGTTTATTAATTTTGATTAGAATTTATTGAAACGTTTATTAATATTGAATTAAAATTACTTAATCACGATTCACGGTTACAATTTATTAATCACTATGACTGCTGCAAGACTTGATTTTGGTTCATGTTGTTGGTTAATTTGAAAAGTAAAGTAGACGATTGGTTTGAAAATAGCAAAGTTGAGAAGCGAGATGGAAAATTCTAATAGAATATTGTATGCGTACACCAATCCAAGAGGGCCAAGGTTTGCTAACTGGTGCTGCATATTTTGACTTGATGAATGCTAGAAACGTGTAAACATTCTAAATTTCAACTTGTTGCACCCACCTTTTCTTATAATGTGGAAGTCACTTTCACTAGGCCCATCCCACCTGTTTCTTAATTCTTCTATTTTATTATTCCACATTTTTCTGACTATCTAAGAGTCAACTTGATTCGTGTACACAATTGACAAAATGACAACGAAATCAAAGTAAGTAAACAGAAAATCCCAATAGAATTATTTAGTTTTCGCATTATGGACTCTATGATACATAGAGATAATAACACACATGAATTAAGTCGTTAAAGGATTAAATGATAAATCAAGTTTAAAATTCATTATTTGCCTAGTCTATGATCCAAAGTAAACGCTTTATGCATATATGTATATGGTTGGAAATTTTGATGAAAGTAGTAATTAAAAACAAGTAGTAATTTTGTGCAGCTTCAAGGACGTCAAGAATGGTGAGTGCATTAGAGAGAAGTCCGCTCCAAGACGGATACGTATCGTATCCGTGGGAGCGGAGGCTGGTGGAGATGCTCTCCATCCCCAATTCCAGCAGCTTCTACTCCCTCCTCTTCCTGCCCAAATCCTCCGACAAAGCAAGCGCCCGCTACAACGACCTCGAGGACACCCTCGCACGTGCCCACGCTTGGATCAACGCGTCTCAGGCCTCCGGGGTTCCCATCGTCTTCATGAACATCCAAACCGAGTCACTTCTCACCAAGATCTCCGGCGACACGGCTTCTTCCACTGTCAACGCTGGATCCCTCTCGGACCTCTCCAACATCGCAAACACGAGCCTCTACGGATTCGAAGACTACCACGGCGTGGACCTGGGCGTGGTCCGAGCCGTCCGTCTCTGGTTCTCCCCTCTCGCGGGGGAGATCCCCATTGAGATCAGGATCAAAGACACCGACACCAGGCTTGGATTCGCCATCAGCAGAACCGAAGAGGGATTCATCTACATATCGTCGGTGATCGAGGGCGCACACGACGCGCCCTCGGCCCGGTCGGGGCTCAGCAGCCTGTACAAGCAGGCGTCCCAATCGTCGCGGCTGCTGGTGGTGTCCCGGATATCGAACCAGAAGGTGCTGCCGTGGATGGTGTCTGCGACGGGCGCCATCCGCTGCTTCGACACGGTGTCGCTCAGCCAGAAGCTGTCGTTGCACCGCCACACCAGAGTTCCCATCCTCCTCCACGTCTTCCTCTGGGACAGAAGCGCCAACAACGCGAATGTGGGCAGCATCAGGGCCCGAGCCATGTCCACGTCGCCCCCCTCCGCACCATCCACGGAGGCGCACCTCGAGATCACGAACCGCGTGGCGCCGTTGCTGGAGGAGGAGGATTCGGATGATGATGAGGAGACCGTAGCGAGTGATGGACAGGAACAGGATGTTACGATTGCACGAGATACCGCCGGGGAATTTTCTTTCCGGCTGCATGATTTTGCTCTTAAAAATAATTGGGTGTGAGAAATGAGAATGGCCTTCTCTTTTTAATTATTTTCTTTTTTTGTTTAGTTGTTAAAGATTTTTGCCTAGCTAGCTTGCTTCCTTCCGGTGTTTGATTTTTGGTGTATATAATATAAGCAACTGAGTTTATCAATTATGAGTCTGTCTTTAGTTGCTACGAGTAATATATATGTAATCTTAGTGTCTGAACAAATTAAGCGATCATATATGTTACACATTTAATTTATTAATGTATAAATAATTAATGTGGATACATAAGAAAGAATTAAGGGCATTTGGGGCCTCCTTCCTTGGTCTTCCAGTTATTGTAGCAGGGGCAGCATTCCTTGTTTCCATAGGTTCCCGGCGGCACGCATAGGCATGTGTTACAACATTTGTTGCAGAACAACAAACAATTGTTCACGTGCTGTGTGTTGGAGCATCTACGATTACATTCACTTGCACATTCTACATCAACCATCTAAATATTAATTACTTCTTCATTAAATATAAACTCTATTTTAAAAAACAAATAACTTTGATAAATTAATACCAATTTCATATTCTATAACAATAACATTAGGATTCAAATCACTTTATATATAGTAAGTGGTTGCTTATTTATACACTTGTTAATAAAATTGCCTTTTTTTTTGTTAAAATTTTGTGAGTCTATATATACATAATGGATTAATATTTCATGTATATAAAAAGGATGATAAAAAATAAAATTGTATTAAAAAGACTCACTGTCTTGAGGGACTGCACACGTAACTTGATCACTCGCCAATATCGGGGAAAATAAGGAAACTGAGACATTAGTTTCATCACCCTAATAAAACAAAGAATATCGAAAGCATCAGGTACTATGTATGATGTAAGTAATTATCACATGCTTCTCAAAAAAAAAAAAAAAAAAAAATCATCATTAGAAAAATGTTTTTTTTTTCGTTTCCTTTTGTTCTACAGGAAATGATATACTACTCGCGCACATTTAACCTTTATTAGTATTGTTCTTTTTTTGTTTTATATATTTATTTTGATTTTAATACACCGAAAATTATTATTGGCAATACATAATTTATAAAATTGCATAAAAATCGAAGCTCGATTCATTCATTTTATTAATTACTATTTGAAGTATAAGGGAAGAGAACAAATTGATTTTTTATTTTTATTCATGTTTTCAAATAAATTATGTCAATAATAATTTTCAAAGTATTAAAATAAAATAAAAACATGAAAAGAAGAATAATGCTGACATAGAGTAAACACATTATAGTAATGCTCGCAAAAAAATTTCATAAGCAATGACTAGCATATCATTCCTCATGTTATACACTTTTTTTCCCATCATTTTTGTACTTCAATAGTAGATATATATCGCACTACATCGATCGAAATAAAAAAAATGTTGGCTGAAAGAAAAGAAGTCAAATGGAAAAGAAATTAAACAATAATTAAGACAAAATATATATCTATTTTGGAGGAGAAAATATGTATTATAACTTACTAGGGAAACCATAATAACTGATAAATATGAAACACATAAGAGGAGGAAAATGCTTTGGAACTTTGAAGAGGAAATCATTTTTTATGTCTTCTAATATCTTTGCAAGTGCAAGTTGTGATGAGTTTTTGTTGTCAAGGTCTTTCATCTTATATAGAGGAAGTGGTCCCAAAAATCAAATAAGTTGTTAAATACAGTTTTGGTAGGTATTAAATACTTATAATCCAGAGTTGGATTTTTTGGGTTATTGTATTAATAGTTGTTTACTCGTTTGGTTAATAGAAAAGTAAAATGATTTCAAAGAAAATTAATTATAATAGTTGTATTATTCTTAGTAAAATGATTTCAAAGAAAATTAATTATAATAGATTCTTTATTCGGTGTTTGGAAATTTCAAGAAAAATATTAGGATTTTCAATTGGTATTGATTAATTACACATAATTAATTAATAGATACAATAATTAAATTATAATTAATATGCATAAAAAATTCCCTAATCACTTTTATAGTAACAACAATGTACATTAATTAATATAAATACCACATGACTCGTAATTCTAAAATTAAATTATCAACTGAGATGATGCTGATGATGATGATAATAATAATCATCATCATCAGTTCCAAACAAACATGCACTATATGGATTTATATTGTCAAGAGTATCGGGTACTAATAATGTGGTTATATCCTATTTACAGAATTGAAAGAAATTATTAACCAATTGGAAAAACTCGGTGCATCCAAGTTTCAAATTAATCAAATGTCGGCGCTATTCTTTTTAAGTTCTATTGGAAAAACTCTCTTCTTCCTATTTGATTTGTCATGTTTTTTTTCTTAAGTTCTATTGATTTTATTTCTTTTCTTTTTAAATAATCATATTTCTTCGATTCTATCCCTTTCGAATCGGATTTAAAGAAAGTTAACTCAATTTGTACGTGAATTCCTCTCAAATTCTAGTGATTTTATAGATTGGGCATGCCCGATAAGACAATTTGTTCTGCCCAAAATTAGGTTCGTTTCCTTTTTTTAATGGTTCGTGGAACCTCGGTCGCCTGAGGATCGGTCGAGTACGGTCCCACCATACTTCAAGGTTTATTATTATTATTATTATTATTATTATTATTATTATTATTAAAATCAATAATAATTCTTCATTTCACTTTTACAGTGACTCAAATTCTCACCTTAATATTCCTCACGTCCAACTTATCTTGTCACATAAACTTTGAACACGGTGATTAAGAATAATGTGTTAAGAGTGTAAAGTGAGTATAGATCACTTATTTAATGTGTGTAAAGAATATATGGATCACATGCTATTTTTGAAAAGTATATATTACCTTCGTCCCAATATTCATGGCTCGTTTCTTTTGGGCATGGGTACTTATGAGACTAAAATTAAGAGGTAAATTGTGTGTCCCACATACTTAATGTTATTTTTAATTAAGAGGCATTGGAACCCCTCTCCATCTCATTCTGTTCACAACAACACACAAGTCGGCCGCCACTCGTGTATCAAGTGGTAGCGCCACCTTTTGTAAACCCTAGTCCCCCAAATTGCTAACCCTTCCCCAGTGGCAGACGCAGTATGTAGGGGTGGTAATCGGTTCGGTTCGGTTATAATCGAACCGATTTTCCGGTTAACCGGAATCGATTAAGGATGAAATAACTAACCGAAAACCGAATCGATTTTTAATTCGGTTAACCGATTAATCGGTCCGGTTAACCGGACCGGTTAATCGGTTAACCGAATTAACCGGTTTAAAATGGATACATCAGGATTTTCGAAAAAATCAACTTCAATCTCATTTCCAGAGAAGAAGGTAATGGAAAGTGAGGCGATGATAAGTTGATAACCAAATATATGAAGGTGGACATTTTTCTGAAATTGTTCAAAGGTTGTGCATGGTACCAAAATTACAGTTTAAACCTTACATCAGCTTTGGAAAAAAGCATTCTACATTACCTAATTTCTCTTAATTATCGCTTGGCAAATAAGGAGTCTGCCATTGCTCGGTTAATTAAACTTGTTGTTTTTCAATTCAAATATAAACCCAGGAAAACCCTATTTACAGCGCATATTAGTATATTAAATAAGTTAATTAAATATAAATTATTTAATTGTATAATACAATGCTAAACCGGTTAATTCGGTTTTAACCGGTCGGTTACCGGTTAAACCGATTAACCGGTTTACAGAAAATGTAATAACCGATAACCGAACCGATAATTTTCGGTTATCGGTTAACCGATTAACCGGTTTTCCGGTTCGGTTACGGTTATAACCGGATAACCGAAACCGTTTTACCACCCCTAGCAGTATGGGTCCCCAATTATTTTTTAATAGTAATAAATAATGTGCATTAAATATATTATTTAATATATTTTGTACTCCCAAACAATAACTGAATGGGAGCAGCGAGTCAACTTTCCCGTTCTTATATTTCATTTGGGCTTGGGGCCAAATTTTAAAATTTCTTATAAGAAAAACGGAGGGCTTCTTAAAATATTTTATATTTTACTAGTGCCGATGAAAGAAAAATATATTTGCCCTATCAAATCTGATTCCTTCTCATAAAGTCATGAGAAAATCTCAGCAAAACAAGTTTCAACTGCATAATTTGATATAGCCAACAAAATTAACTGCAGTAAATAATAAAAACAACCAAGTTTGCAACACAAGGCAACATCCCTAAAATTAGTTCAATCTGAAGAAAATGTCATCTCTCAAGCAATCGCGAGTAATCCAAAGAGGTAGGCTGGAGCAGTAACTTAACAGACCAAGCTTTTGAAGTTAGAAATGCATTCTAGTGAACGCTCAAAATCAGTGTCTTCCAAGGCGATCATGAAACAGCAATAGCCAGGAATTCCAGTCCAGGAAGCACTATTGATGCACAGACCAGTAGTCCTAAGCATGGCTTCCCGGATATTTGTGTCATCAAGCTTAAATTCACCTTTATTTATCTTGATGGTCTTGCCAAGATAAGTTGATGGCTTTGCAACAATGGATACACCCGCTTGAGCTTCAAGAACCTCCCACCCACAAGCTTCCAACCTCTGTACAGACAGATCGGGAAAACACTTTTGATGTTGTGTAGTAAATGGAATTCAACAGTCAGTAACAAAAAAACAAGAAAAAAAGCAGACAAGAGTGTTTTCAGAAATATCAGGTAGATTTTCAAAATCAGGGTATAGCAGAGATGAGACAACCAAGGCAAGAGCACAAAAATCATTAGCCAATGTTTCTATACAGTAGATAACGGGGACAGTAAATCATTAATTACTGAAAGGAAGGACACAAGAAGCAAGACACATTAAATAGTTGTAAATGAAATAGGAATTGATTCTTTAAGCAGGATGTTTCAGCACACCTAAAATAACATTTACAAGATGCATTCATTTACCTGTTTCAATTGTTTATATCTGCCTCCCAAGAATTCTGTCAGCTCATTAATAGCATTGAGTAGATCCCCTGTTCTCTGCTCTTTGAGATCCAGTAACCTTTTAACAGTGTATTTAATAGTTCTATGAGGTTTACTTAATCCTGCAAAGCTATGGAATGTTTCAATCAGAGAGGGCTGATTGATGAGCAGATACCCAAATTTTATCCCGCCAGTCAGCATCTTAGAGAAGAGCCCCCCAAGAAGAGCCGTGCAAAAGTCTGGCTGAGCAGAAGAAAGTTTATCCAGGGTACCTGCCAGATTCCAACCATTGAAGCCCTTGGAGTTAAACTCCACCCCTGAGAATGAAGTATCTAGAATAACCTTTGCTCCAAACTTAGCACACACCAATAACAATTTATCGATCTCTTCGTTGCTGTACAGCAAGCCAGTGGGACTAATAGTAGGACCAGAAATGTAGACCCATGGTTTATTAATTTTCTCCAAAGCTCCAGAAAGTGTTTTTTCAGTCAACTTGTATCCTACTTCTGGATTGGTTGGAATGTTTGCAATTGTTGCATTCAAGAATTTGGCAGCAGATAAATAATTTCCATTTGAACCAGTAGGAAAGCACAGTGTTCCACCCTCCTGGATACAGCAAAGTACCAACTTATTGAAAAGTGCCACGGTACTGTCTGCATATATGAACTCAGAGTTGCTGTCAGATGGAAAGCCGTAACTGCTGCTAATCATTTGTCTAATTCCACATGTAATATCAGTTTCAGACTCTGATATATTCTGCCTAGCAAAACTCTCGAAGATGGAAGCCTTGACTGGTGTTGTTATAGGCAAAAAGCTTTGGTTGACATCCATATGCACTACAGGAAATTCATCAGATTCGTTCACAGCCAACTCAGCATGATCAAGTATGGAGATAGTGGAACTAGAGAAGCCATTGGCCTCAAAAGCTCTTGTCTTCTCACCACTCCTCTGGAAACGAGAGAATCAAATAAAGATATTATATAATGTTAGAAATTAGAATGCCTTTGCTTGATTCTTCTAATTGAAAAAATTACACTATAATACTCGAATATTGACTTTTTTTCACAATTACATTCCGATCTAAAAGAAATAAGATTTGCATACCCAAACATCAAACTTTTAACAATTACGTAATGAGGTTCAATTTTTGGTGAGTTGAGATTAGAACAACATTTTGATGCCAAAAATAAGATCTTTGAGAGTTGATATGAAATTTAAATTGTACTTTATTGCAATGACAATGTTGTTTTGCAGCCAACTCATTTTTAATTTCTTTTGTTAAAATTCAACTCAGCTGCTGGCATGCCCCATAGGATTTCCATTGCCAAAAATCAAACTCCATGATGTAATTGTTAAAATGTGATAGTTCGGATATTCCATTGTTATTTCCTTTAGATCATGACATAATTGTGAAAGGTCAATAGTTTGAGTGTCATAGGGTAATTTCCCCATCTAGTTCCCACTATAAGAGTGCCTTTAGTTCATCTTTTAGTTACTGCACTAAAGCAAGATATATTAAGAGGTTGTTTGGCTAAGTTTATTTTGGAGAGCTTATAAGCTCCAACAGCCAAGAGCTTTTAAGCTGTCAAAGTGTTTGGATAATTGAGGATATAAGGTAGAGAGAGAGAGAGGTGTGAGTAAGAGAGAGAGAGAGAAAATTGAATACAAATGAAATTGGAAGGGTATATATTGGAAATAAAAAGCTATAGTAGGGTTATTTTGTAAAAGGATTGTTGCTTATAATATTATGAAAAAATAAGTTGGGGTTGAAGAACTTATTTTTTGGGGAGCCAGCCAAACACCCTCTAAGTGTTCTTTATAATGAAATGTTAAGGAATTTATGAAACCTTTATTGCAAGATACAACTGGCTTAAGCATCTTCAATCGTTTAGATAGTCATAATAACAATGTTCTTGGGGCCATCTACTAGAACTTTTAAGATAAAGAGTAATGATTTGAAGTATAGGTAGTACTGGTAAAAAGTGAGCATATCATCATAAGGCAACAGTGGAACAGATCCTAAAATGCTACCATATTGAAGTGATGATAATTAGAAAACATGACTACACTCCACCAACTTACTCAATTGACGGTCTAAAATAACTACAACCAGAATTAGTTGATAAATAAAGAGAGCGCAATCTTATTTTAGTTTCTTCAGACTTTAAATCACTATGTCGATCTTAAGCATCATCGAATAAGAAAGCAGGTTGTTTTGGTAATCTGTCAATACTAACTCCATAAATTGTCTGTTGTTTTCAATCTGCCGGAGGCATACCAACAAAGTAATGCAATGATTTGCAAAGAGAGGAGCAATGAAATTATGTAATACAATCTCAATACAGATTACAGACTAACCTCAGTAAGCGAGTGTCGATCAGCAAGCTGGAAAGCTAGAAGCTCATGAAAAAGACAGCCATAATAGTACTGGCTGATAATTGAAGAATTCCCTTGTAAGAGTTCAACGGTCTTGCATAATGCTTTAAACATTGCCACCTCTTCTGATATGACAAAGGCCACTTCCAAATCTGAATAAACCTAGAATACAGAGACTAAGGTATCAGGGAGCGTATAACCAGAGGATGAAATGACTAAAGTTGTGATTGTACCGAGCGACCCCAAATCCCATGGAATCAAAATGAATGGACTGAAAATCTATCCAATGTAAAATCCCTATAATTGGGACTTAATGTGTATTTGTGAAAGAATTTTAAATTCAACTTTTACAGTTTGGATGACTATTTGAATCATCTTTTATGTTCTTAGTTGTTATTTCCAAATTAAAATAAAAGATAATGTTATTGTTATAAATAACCGCAAATTTATATAGTAATAAAAATACAGAATAAGGATACTTAATTGTATGTATACAAATCATATTTTAAGTTGAATCTGACAGAAATCATGCTTATGTATGTAGATGTGGAAAAAAAATGCATGTGAGTGTGTTTGAGACAAAACATTTGACGCGATAATAGTGATCAGATGGACCTGATGGACTAGGTAACAGTATGGAATTCAACCCACAAAGAGAGTGAGAGAGAGAGAGAGGAGAAATTTTGGATGATGAGGGAAACCCTGCAAACCACACAGGAAAGGTGTTGGTGGGATAACAGGATTCGAACTTAGACCTTTAATCAGAAGAATGCCCACTCCACCAATAGGCCATTCAGGACAATGTCTCTTTGACCTAACACTGGATTTAAGATCTATAGATTTAGGGTCGAATATAAACTGACTGAGTGGATATAGATTGGAGATTTTGATCCACATTGTCAAATCCCCAATCCAAAGTCCAAACACAATATAAGATTTAAAAAGCCTGTATGATCATATAAGCCACTACGCCACCATACCTGATTTTTCAGCAAACCACATACAATAGCTACATGTGAAGGAAGAACATTCCCAGCAAGATATTTAAGGACTCCATTGGAACTTGGAAGGCTAGATAGCTCAAAGTGGTCTGATATATCTAAGAACAACCTACATCCGATTTCTCGCGTGATATCTGTAAGACGCTCAAATGCTGAACTGGTGACTGACTCAAATTGAGCCATCCCAGTGACTACCACTTCTGGCTTCAATTTTCTAATCAGCTCCACCATTGAATCTGATTGCCGTGGCGCTTCAATGACTGCAACCCCTCCCACTGGATGTTTTCCACTTTCTGTTTTCTGCAAAGGAGATTCAAGTAGTCAAAAATAATTATGCACACTACTTAACAACCTGAATTCCAATAATCATTTTCTTGAAAGAAAAAAAAAAACGATACACATTTAACAATACCCCTCCAAAGAGAACATCTAAAATGGGAAACACCATCATCTATACTAGGTAGAGATCACGAGAGAGCCAACTACTATAATGATAAAAGGGAAGTTTTTAATGTATATGTGTATACATATAAGTGGATCATTTAGCGCACACCCAAAAATCACTCTATAGTCACAGAACTTTGAAGGCATCAAAAGAATCAAAGATAGGAGCAAATATCAATCTTTATGGTTCTAAAAGATATGAGGATAAAGCTGAGGAAACCCCACAAAGATGTGAAGAATAATTAACATAACATAGTTTCCAATGAGAACATCTTGATGTAACCTCATACAATAGTAACAGATGCAACTGCACTTTAGTCGCAACAATCTTATTATTGTAATAAAAAACTGACACTCCAATTAAATATGAGCAATCAGTCAGATATTTGGCCGCACATAGAGAACATAATATATACATTCCTGTTTAAGGAGCATCCATCCTTTGTTAAACATAAAATATACTTATAGAAGAAGACAAACTGACACTCCTGTTCAAGGAGAATCCATGCTTTGTTAATTATAGAGAAGGTCAGGTACTGCAACTTAAGACTACACAGTGCACTTCCAATAACAAGCTCTTTGAAACCTTTTTTCTAGAATAAGGGAAAAGCACACTGGCATTATGTATACTGGTTGCTTCCCTTCAGATCTGTACAGCACATTTCTTCATTTTTCTTTTCATAAAAACAAATGCAAAATAAATAAATAAATAAAACTTCATTGCATTATTCATTACCAATTATTATGCTGGTTTACTCCTCAATGAAGCATAAACCGACTACCATAGATATTATAATAAATATTTAAAGTACTATTCAGATGGTTTTGACATTGTCCCAAACTCCAATTATGGCTATAGAAGCGGACTCCTGTCTCAGATGTGAAGAAATTAGAAAAGAAAACGATAAATAGGTTATAAAGGGATGTCAACGATATAAGCATTCACCATACCCCAACATTTAGGGATGTTAACCATTGCCTTGGTAGATTCCGAGACAATTGCTCATCAACAATGGCGAGGCGTGGAGACAACAGACGTAAAGCACTTTCTATAGCTGCTGTCCTCGAAGGAAATACAACAACATTCTGGCCAGGAAAATGACAAAAGAAAGGAATGCAAATTAGATAAGCCAGGGATTTGACCTTGAAAGGCAAACTAGAAATTTCATACCAAAATCCAACAGAGTTGCGATAATTTTTCACGTTAACAAATATTAATGTCTAGATAGCTGTTAAGCAATACACAGAGAAACGGAGTAAGCAGTCTAGTCTGAGGTGTTTGCGATGTAGCTTATGGCATAGCTTCCCTGATGAATTATAATTCTAATACAGAATATACCTGGAAAATATCATAATCAACTGATAATAAGTATTTTATGTACATTGTCCTCAAATTCCGTTCCCTTCCTTAGTAGGAGAAAACTAACATTTTATTTATTTAACTACTGCCTATAAGGTTGGTATACTTCAAGCTAGATTTCGTTCATACACAGATCAAAATTTTGCACACAAGGCCATTGACATGCACACTCAGCCCATGAAAAAATAACAAAGCTAATTTACATGTGATTCTGCTCAACCAAATTACTGCATGTCTCATTCACTTGGCCTTTCTTTTTTCTTGTCTCATTCAGTTAGCTTCTTATGCTGAACTTTAAGTTTTCCTCATAGTCACACATCATGTAAGAGATCTAACTAATACTCTATCATAGGTTTCATTAAAAAATACATGAAACAAAGACCACAAAAATGCTAAGGTATTCACTTTGAAAATCTAAACTCATCAAAAAGAATATCAAAAAGGAGTTGAAAGAGAAAATATTCTTACATCCGCAGAAAGTGGAATATGATGGTATGTTCTCATAAAACCAGAGATAAGATTACGGAATCGTCTACTTCCAGCTGGAGGTTCATATGGAAGAAATGAATTCTTTTTCAGAACACTAGCAAGATAAGCTAGGAATGGAATTTTCTCATCAGCAACAGAATCATCTTCGAAGGACAAATCTAAACTGCTGCTGATGTCATGGAATCCATTTCTGAGAAACTCAAAAATCTCTTTTACCTGTTGCAGCAGATTAATCAGTGTTCCACGTCTACTCCTCTAGAGATTTTTATCTATTACTATCATTCTTTTGCTAAATGCTTGTATTCACACAAGCACCTACAATACAGAAAGTCATACCTGATTAGGTTGGCGGAGCTGGCAACTGTATACTGATAGAGCATGAGAAATACGACCGCCAGCCTTAGCATAGGCCCATGCTGTTCGGGCACAAATTGGTTGGTCTCCTGCAAGACCCATGAAGAACTCAAAACGGTGTGGACTATTCTTTTCAATTTCAACCAAAGCTGAAATGTCTGTATCAGCAGCCTGCACCAAAAGATATCTAAGAAAGTACACTTTTGGATTTTATCTGTAAAGCAGTAAAGTATAGAGAGTCTCCCATATATAAGGGAGTAGAAAGCTAGGGTTAATACTAGGTTAAATCTATTTCTAATATAAAAATAGATAAATAAGGAAAACCTAGATACAAAAATATTTTACAACACTTCCCCTCGGGCTAGAGCATATATATCGATCATGTCCAGCTTGCTACAAAGTTCTAAGAAACGTTTCCCACCCAACGGTTTAGTGAAGATACTGGGTGAATGAAGAAGTGAACGGAGTAGCAATAGTCTGGGCCTGGCTCAATACACACTCGCGAATGAAATGACAATCAACCTCAATGTATTTAGTCCTCTCATGAAACACTGGGTTATTTGCAATGTAGACATAGCTATGTAGTACTCAGCCCAGGCGGAAGATCTAGCAACTGTGTGTTGTTTCTTACTTCGTCAAGTTACTAAGTTTCATCCCAAATCATCTCAGTGTTAGACACAAATAGGTGCAATATCCAAAAGTAGACTTCCTCTCAGTTTTAGACACAACATAATCAACATAAGAATATCCTTCAATCTATAGATGATCATTCTTAAACAAAGAATCCTCTCCTTGGAGATTTATTGACATATTGAAGAATTCGAACAACATCATCCTAGTGAACCTACTTAGGCTTATCCATAAAACAGCTGACAAAACCAACAAATGCCAGACCTTGTTACTATCAACTAGATAAGTTTCCCAACAAGTCCATGTACTTTGCTTTGTCCTCTAAGAAGTTTATATTGCCATCCCAAATACTCGGATTAATATCCATAGGAATATCAACTGGCTTCTTTCCTAGCAATCCCATTTCTCCGAGTAAGTAAAGTTGTAGCATAGTTTCATTGGGGGTACAGAAATTACAGACTTGTTGTGAGCAATTTCAATCCCTAAAAAATACTTAGGTCATCACTGCCAAATATAAGTATGTCAACAACATACACAATGAGAATGACAATACAGTGTGAGTGTTCGCCTAGTAGTAGTATGGTTAATTCCTAAGGCCAAAGGCCTCCGCTTCAAGTCCATTGTTATCCGGTCATTTAAAATATTTGTTTCTTTCTCCTATAAAAAAACAAAAACAAAAAAGAGAATGACAATTCAAGACGTTTGATATTGAACAAAATACCGATCTAGATCTGACTTGCAATGCTTAAAAATAATTCCAAGAACATTGTTGAATTTATCAAACCAAGCATTCAGACTTTGTCTAAGACCATAAATAGCATTCTTAAGACAACAGACCTCATCCTTCTCCTTAGCAACATACCCAAGAGGTTGCTCCATAAAGACAGACGGAATCAAATCACGATAGAGAAAGACGTTCTTCACATCAAGTTGATACATTGGCCATGAAAGATTGACAGGCAAAGAGAACAAGATCCGAAAAATGTTCAATCAAAGCAGTAGGATAGAACGTCTCATAGTAGTCAACACCATAAGTGTGGGTTTACCCTTTAGCCACAAGATGAGTTTTGTACCTATCAATAGTACCATTGGCATGATACTCCCTGCAATTTTTGTCCGTCCACAATAAGTGTGGACTTTCCATTTTACGACATATATCCTTATATTTTTACCCTCATTCACACAATATTTACAAAAAACTCATCTCACAAACCATTTCTTAATTACTCAAACCATTTCTTAATTACCTAACAGATCAACTTGGTGGGTCAACAAGCAGCTACGAGATCGGTAGAAGGAGGTGCAAACACTAGTTCCCAAGTACCACGGCTTATAAGAACACGCATTTCTTCATCCATAATAGCTCGCCAAAGAGGGTGTTTATATGACTCAAGGTAAGATTCATAAGATGCTAGAATAATTGTAAACTACAAGATAGAAATAGAAAAGGCATGAAAAGTAGAACCCATACAATTGAAAGACACATGGTTAGTCAACGGGTGTTTTAGTGATGCAAGAGTGTTTACCTTTGCATAAAAGCAATGGGTAAATCATCGGTGGAAATAAAAAGACCTTCAGGACCTGCGCGCGCAGGTGGGGAACATGAGGCAGGTTCTCGCCGAGAATGTAAAGTATACACCTCCAAATGGTTTAGAAGGAGGACTAGGAGACAAGGATGATAGAATAGGGAAAAGAGTGGGGACTAACAATTTGAGAGATTTAGCTAGAATAGTAAAAAAAGTAAGGTTAGAGACAAAGAAAAAAGTAACATCAGCACAAGTACAATGACACTTTGTAAAATGAGCCTTTATAAGAGGGTCAAGACAATGGTATTCCTTTTGTGTGCGAGAATATCCAAGAAAAACGCACTTAATAGAAGGAGAAGACAACTCATCCAAGCCATGAGTAAGATTATGAACAAAACAAGGACACCTAAATATGCGAGGAATATGGTAAAGGAATTAATCAACATATATGTTAGGAGTATGGTAAAGGAATTAATCACCAGATATGCTAGGAGTATGGTAAAGGAATTAATCAGGATTAAGACACAAAAACAAAATATCCCCATGCAACACAGTAGATGGCATCACATTAGTAAAAGCAACATTCAAAATGTGGCAATGTTTGCATTCACCAACCCCATTTTATTGAGAAGTGGGACAGCAAGAAGTTTGATGAATTATACCATGAGAATCACAAAAGGTTAAGATAGATATGCGGTCTTTTAAAATATTTGTTTCTCCTGAAAAATATAGAGATAGATATTTGAGTAAACTGATGAGCATTATCGGTGCGAAGAATGCGTAAATCAACACAATAGAGTTTTTATTTAAAGAATAATGATAAAACAATTTGAGCACATCAGGAACCTTAGTTTGTTGAATAACCACATCATTCACGAATAATCATAAAAAAATATCAGGAAACACCTAAAAAACCCTCTATACTCTACTCAACTAGGACCCCAAACATCACCTTAAACATGCTCACAAGCAAAAGATCTAAATTTATTAACTCGAGAAGGAAAAGATGGCGGATGGTGCTAGATAATAAGCTCGTTCGGAGATTGATTCGATAGTAAACAAGCCAAACTCGAGCCCAATTTCAAGCTAGATAATTTCATCGAGTTAGGCTCGATAGCCTGACGGTGCTCGGCTCGTTAAGCTCACGAACATGTTCGGATTCGTTTATTCGCGAACATGTTCGCAAGCTCGATCTCAAGTAATACATTGATCAAGATCAATAGCACATTTTGAATATTTTTCAAGCCTTTCACAAGTTTTTAACGAGCTCGAGTTTGAACATCAATTATACAAATATCAGACGAGGCGAGTTCTAGCTCAAGCTCGAATACGATATTAACGAGTATCACATGAGTCGAAATCTAATTGAGCTCGAGCTCAGTAATTGGATGGTGAGCCGAGCTCGATCAACAAAATAGAAGGTCGAGTTAAGCTCGAGCCGAGCTCGAACACCCGAGTATATAAACAAGCCGAGCTCGAGCTGGCTAGTATTCAACTCAGCTCGGCTAGTTTATAGCCCTAGACTCAGACACGATCAAAGAGAGCAGCAAGCAAAATCCTAGACAGAGCAAATCAGGCACAGTGGCAGCACCTGGAGACGGACCAATAAGGACTGAGAGGATTGCAGTAGAAATAGGACGATGGCGGCAGCACGGAAAACAGGGTACGACGGCAGCACAAAAAAAATATGTACCTATTATGGTACCATGTAAAGAGTAAAGTATATAGGAGAAAAGAATAAAGTGTATTATTCACAGCACGCGAGTCTTCCCATATATACAGGGAGTAGAAAGCTAGAGTTACGACTAGGTTAAATCTATTTCTAAAATAACAACAGATAAATAAGGAAAACCTAGATACAAAAACATTCTACAACATTATCAAATAAATGGACTTATAGTAGAACCTGAAGAACTTTAGTCTGCCAGAGTTGGTCAACACACAAACCACGACGTTCAAACAAACGTCTGCAAACAGCTTGTCCTGGGCGGCCTCCCATATTAAATATCATAATCCCGAGAGGTTTTATAACAGATATGCCTTCTTCAACAGCACGTGCAATTAAACCTAAGCCAAACTGGTCTTCAACAAAGCCCTGGAAACAGGGAGAATCAGGAGACAGGGGAGAATCAATACAGTCATAGCAGCAGTCTAATTCAGAAATTATCAACAGGGCAGAGGCAGAGAAGGCAAGTAACTTCTGCAGTTGAATGAACAGACTCACCATTGAATACCAATACTAGAGAGGATAAAACCTATAATTGTGATTACGGCACCAGCAAGAAAATACAGGTCGAATTGCAAATGGAAATCTTGCAATCAATAACCTAAAGCATAGAAAATTTGTTCAGTTGCAAAGCAGGCAAAGCTGCCCTAGATTTTGATGCCATCCATTAAAAATCCAATTTGAATAAAATTTCTCAGTTCTTCAAACAATCAAAACTTCATATGCCTCTCACAGAAACCATGAATTTTGGATTCTTTCCATCCATGCAAAATAGTTTCTCTTTCACGAGATATAACAAAAAAGGTTGTTTTTTCCATTTGAATATATTTAAATCAAGGAAGGATGAGAAAGACATCAGCTACCAATATAGTGGTTTGTCTTTCATTTTTTCTTGCTTAAGATTTTGCTACCAGTATAATCAAAGGCTAATTACAATGCATATTCATGTCACATACATATACCAAGAAAATCTTCTTAGTTACATAAATAAATCGAGCAGCAAGTATATATACTTCAGTATGAAAGATTAGATGCTGTTGTAATGACTACATGCAACATGCTGGATACGACTGAAGCTGAACTACCATCCAACCTGGAGAGCACAATAGTTGCTCAGAGAATGTAGGAACTCTTCACTGGCATTTTCAGTAACCATTTTGGACATTGCATCTGGATTAGGATTAAGTATCTGCAAAACAAAATGACAAGAATGATCAGAATGTGGAAAGAATCTAACTCGACAATGTTAATGTAATCCCAATATAAACAATAATTTGACATGGCCTATGTACAATGGAACATATAAATTAGCTAAAATTTGCAACATGATTCATGATATTGGTGACATTACCTGTGGTATGCATCCAACAATTCGCTCAAGTTGAATCTGATTATCTCTGCAGTACGAGAGTAAATCAGATTCATGAAATTCAACTCTGTCAAGAAGAGTTTTTTTCTCCTCATCATAAATTGGGTGGCCTTTTTCATCCAAAGCATTCAAATACAGATTTATCCAGGAAATCTTTACTGCTCTTGGATTAATATCAAGCCCGTAGACCTGTAAAGTGGCACGTGAGTGTGTTAGAAACATTGTTCAACTTATTTTTTACGTCTCCAATCACAGAGGGAAAAAATTGACAAGCACTCAATGAAGACTAGAAGCAAATAAAAAGCATCTAGCGGTGAAAAATGAAATGCAATCCATTGTAGGATTAAGGACAAGGACCTTATATGGTGAACACTTCTCCGCAATTGCTATGGATATCCATCCATTTCCACAACCAAGCTCTGCTACTGTCCTGTCCTTAAAAATAGAATCTGGATGTCTGTTGATCCCCTCGTAGAAGGTGAATGACCAATCCTCTGGCATAAAGATACTGGGTATTACCATCATGGTGAGTTTTCTCCTCTTCTCGAAGCCTGTTAACAATGACAGAGTGCTGTAAATGCAGCTAGATTGTAAGATATAAGACAATTTTGCTCAAACCAAAGCAGTGAAAGAGAGGTGAAACTTCATTGATCAATTGTGTTAAATGAAATAAAGAGAACAAAAAAGGCTCAGCCGCAAACTACAAAAAGGATGGAGATACACATATGCTAACTAATTTGAAACTTGCGAGAGTGGAAAGAGATATAAACATGTCATAAACAAAATGTTCCTCAACATTACTTGGAACTTTGAAATTATCAAATAGCATATTTTGATATCCCCTAGTGTTAAATGGAGGTCTGAACTCTTGCCACCTAGTTGATTCTCACGAACTATCAAACAGATATCTTGTCAAGTTCATCTGAATATAAGTTCAAGAGGTCCCATCTAACTCCAACAGAATCCATAGAGAAGTAGCTCTTGAGAGCTAAAAGTATAAGCATGTACATCCTAAATACTTATAAAAATCAATAGCATCTAATTCCTCCAAATGTACAGCCCTTCTTGACGGGTAGGTCTTGAAGCCCTGCTCCAAGCCTTATACCCTTGAGATCAATATCTGTGCAGCCCAGAGAAACCTGTGCTAGCCTCGGTTAACCACAGAGAGGCCCAAGAACAATGCATTTTGTATTCATCTCCAATAACCTGTGCTAGCCTCGGTTAACCTGTGCTACAGTAAACTATATTATGTAGCAAATTAAACCTCGACATCAGGATTTCAGCAGCTGTAGCATTTTGTATTCATCTCTAATAATCCAATACTAAATCCAAGCAGAAAAGAGTAAATTCATCTGATTCTTTGATTTGGAATTGATAATCTCTTAACGCCACCTTTTGAATTATAGCCCCGTAAATCCGAAAACGAATCACGCATAAAGACCTGGTACTTTTCCAAATACCCAAAATCCAGTTTGCCACGATTGCGTCGACTCATCATCTAATGTATCGTCGTAGAAACACAATCACAACAAAAATCATCCATGAAACATAAAATCACGTAAATGCGCGTCTACCTTCATATTGTTCTAGATATATGTCCTGAATCTGAAAATGGTAGGTCTGTAGACAGCACTCGGAGGCTTCCTTGGATTCAAAACGTTTGTGGAGCTCTGAGAGAAATATTCGGGCATCGGTTCGAGTAGTCGGATCCTCCAGGCGCTCGAGGAGTGATCGGAGGGAACTGTAGGCTGCGTCACCGGACTGTTCGCACTGCTTGAGGAAGTCCTCCATGGAAGGCATCGCCCCACCCATTCGTAAGAAATCGCTCTACTGCGTGCTTGTGTGCGCGCGCTTAAAACTCAATCCAAACACAAAGCAGGAGACAGAGACTGGACAGTCTGGTCTTATAGAGGCCATGCTGTGTGGCCAAAAAGTATTTATGGAGGGTTTGCTCCATTCTTCTTCTTTTTTTTATATGTTTTTTTTTTTGGGTAAATGCATAAAGATAGTGTGATTGTCGAATTTGAGTGCTCGTAGTGTGTTTTTATTTTTTTTGTTTTTTTTTGGTAAATGCATAAATTATTAGATATAGTATTTTAATGTTGTTTATTACGGCTCCGTACTTAATCTCAAAACAATGTCACATAAAATTCATTATTACTATTACTAATAGATTTTAACATACTCTCATGAAAAAAATAATTTCAAGTTAATTCAATTTCTAATAATCTCGCGATAATTCAATCTCAAGCAACCAAACGCTCCCTAATTATACTATTATTAGATCGATACGCACACAATATTTTTATTGTCTTATTATTGTGTTTTTATATCACTAGAGCATATTTAACGTTGTTACCTCAATTCCAGATACTCCCTCCGTCCACGAATCATCTTCTTATTTGGTGATCGCCACGAGTTTTAAGAAAACTGAAAAAGGTGGTGTAAAGGTGGTGTAAAAGACTAAAAGGGTAGTGTTAATGTATTGTGGTTACTTTTACTAATCTTGCACTAATTATTAGACATTATTTTATTAGGTGAATTAAATGAAAGCATTTAAATGAGAAAACATTAAACAAAAGTGCCGATTCAATAAATAAATAAACTTGAAATTCAAAAAATAAATAAATAAATAAACTACAAATTCAGAAAATAAATAAATAAATACATAAATAAACTGGAAAATAAATAAATTGGAAATAAAATTTTCAGAAAAAAAATAAACTGAAAATTCGAAAATAAATAAATAAATAAATAAATTGAAAATTGCGAAAATAAATAAATAAACTGGAAATAAATAAATAAATAAATAAGTAAATAAACTGGAAAATAAATAAACTGAAAATTCAAAAATAAATAAATAAATAAACTTGAAATTCAGAAAATAAATAAATAAACTGGAAATGAATAAACTGAAAATTCAAAAATAAATAAATAAATAAACTTGAAATTCAGAAAATAAATAAATAAATAAACTGAAAATTCAGAAAATAAATAAATAAATAAACTGGAAATAAATTTTTCAGAAAATAAATAAACTGAAAATTAAAAAAAAATAAATAAATAAACTGAAAATTCAGAAAATAAATAAATAAACAGGAAATAAATAAATAAACTGGAAATAAATAAACTGAAAATTCAAAAATAAATAAATAAATAAACTTGAAATTCAGAAAAATAAATAAATAAACTGAAAATTCAAAAATAAATAAATAAATAAACTTGAAATTCAGAAAATAAATAAATAAACTAGAAATAAATAAACTGAAAATTCAAAAATAAATAAATAAACTTGAAATTCAGAAAATAAATAAATAAATAAACTGAAAATTCAAAATAAATAAATAAACTGGAAATAAATAAATTGAAAATTCAAAAATAAATAAATAAACTAGAAATTCAGAAAACATTAAACAAAAGTGTCGATTCAATAAATAAATAAACTTGAAATTCAGAAAATAAATAAACTGAAAATTCGAAAATAAATAAATATAAAAACTGAAAATTCAGAAAATAAATAAATAAACTGAAAAATAAATAAACTGAAAATTCAAAAATAAATAAATAAATAAACTTGAAATTCAGAAAATAAATAAATAAATAAACTGAATATTCAAAAAAAATAAATAAATAAATAAACTGAAAAATAATTAAACTGAATATTCAAAAATAAATAAATAAATAAATAAATAAACTGGAAATAAATAAATAAACTGGAAATAAATAAACTGAAAATTCAAAAATAAATAAATAAATAAACTTGAAAATTCAGAAAATAAATAAATTAACTGGAAATAAATTTTTCAGAAAATAAATAAATTGAAAATTCAGAAAATAAATAAATAAACTGAAAAATTCGAAATATCCTACTCCATTTAATTAACTTCAAAATTGGATTAATTAGACAAGTAATGGTAAAGTGTGGTGGGTCCAATTGGTAAAGTGTAGTAATTTAAAAAGTAATGGAGGGTATATATGTCCAAAAAGCAGAGTAGGAAGTTAATTGGTGGACAAAATTTTAGAGGCAAACAGGAAGTTGATTCGTGGACGGAGAGAGTATTATCTTTGTCCACCAAAAGTATACTATTTTAAATTTGGTATAAGTTTTATTAAATGTGTTTTTAGTGGATAAAGGATTTCACCATGTAGAAATGAGTGGTTGTAATTAAATTGAGTGTGGGTCATGTAGAAATGAGTGATTATGGTTAAAAAGAAAAAGTGTAGTCATGTCTAAAAAATAGAAATAGTACACTCTTTGTGTACGCCAAATCAGATAATTATTGTATACTCTTAGGACTCGTTTGGTACATCTGATTATGATTTACTATATGTGTCTCATTAAAAATGTCTCATAACTTTTGGCCACGGAGATTAAGAAATGTGTAAAAAGTAGATAAAGGTGGTTGGTGGAAATTATTTAAATATTAGGTATAGAGATGGAATATGTTGCCAAGAAAGGAATGAGACATTTGTAATGGGACATCACATTATGAAAAGTGGGACATTTATAATGGGACGGAGGGAGTAAACTATAATTATGACATCCTGGTATCTTGTTTAGTAAAAAGTAGTACAAAACACATCGTCCTGTATAAATCTAAAAGTCTGATTAAATTATGTAGATTTGTGTGATTATTTATATCACTTATGACCATCTCCAGTGCATAGGCGCTAAGGGGTGGCGCTAATTGTGGTCACCACCTTAGCGCCACCATCTCTAGTGCATTGGCGTTATAAGAGCATCTCCATCCCTGAATTTAAGGGCTGGATTGAGTTGGCATGAAGGGAAGAGTGGTGGGCTGACGCACTGCTAGGGCTCGAAAGCGGCATGAGCGTTCATGCCAAGGCATGAAGAAAAAGGTGGAAGGTTCACGCTTTAAAAAATATAAAATAAATCTGAAATTCTGAATCAAGCCGTTGGGAACGGTTAATTTTTTTTTTCTTTTTTCTTTTTTCTTCCTCTTTACCGTTGCAAAAATTCTTTTTTCCCCCTTTTTTCTTCTATAAATATTACACTTTTCCTTCTTCTTTTTTCACATATTCTACAATCTCGCTACAACCTCTCTACAATTTCTCCACACTCTTTAATTTTCATATCAACTTCAAGCAATGGAGGAAGGTTTTGATGAATTTTTTAAGAAGTATTCTCATGATGCGGCCATTCCGACTACCAACCTGATGATGGGGTTTGCTTCTTTCTCTCAAGCGTCCAACGCGTTAGAGGCGGGCAACGTTCCACCCCCGGCGAACCCACCCCCCGTTGCCGACAATGTGAAGTTGAAGGCTGTAATTTTTATTTTACTTTAATTATTTAAGTTTATGTAATCTTTATTTTATTTTAATTAATGAAATGTTGAATGTTGAATGTTTAATTTAAATGAAATGTTGAAATTTAAATTAAAAGAGTAAAAAATGAGATTAATTGGAAATGGAGATTTAGCGCCAATGCACTGGAGAGGGGTGGCACTAAGGTGGGGACCACCAATTAGCGCTACCCCTAAGCGCCAAGGGCTGGAGATGCTCTAAGTTGCACTATAATCTCCATTTCCATTTAATCTCAGTTTTACTCTTTGATGAGGAGTAAATTATGTAGCTATCCCTGATTTAGGAAGAGAGGCAAATATAAATACTCTACTTCCTAAGGCCCAATACTACTTCCTACTGAGGCCCATAAACATCAGGCCCGAAAATAAGTAAATATCTATAATAATTAAATAAGAACTCACCAGCTATTTTAATTAAACTGCAGCATCTTTGGTCTTGTGCTTTTGTCGGGAATAAACTTTAATCCCTCTTGGCGGATCTGCATCAATTACTCCCTTCGGTGAAATAGCCTTGTCCTCAAGGCGGAAATCTGGAAATTGGCCACGCAAATCCTCCATATCTTTGGTATAAAAAGATATATTCTCTCATAGGGGGGAAATCAAACTTGCCTATTGACATTTAAGAATTCAAGCATTTTAAAATTTCTCTATTTTTTTATTCTCATTCTCTTTCATAACAATTTCTTATTCCACAATGATTTTTAATCAAATTTCATCTTGACTAAAGCCTATATAATATCTGTACGTAGTATCTCTAACTATACATATTTTTTGCGCTAATTTAATTTGGTCAATTAACTTTTAGTTGGCCAAATAAATAGTTATATTTTTATTAAAAGATCAGTTTTATTTATTTAATATTACTTTGACCAATAATTAAATTTATTGAATAATGTATGTCCATATATTAAAATTATGAATTAATAAATTACAGTTTTTAGTATTCTATTTTATAAATTCTATAATTCAACATTTAGCTTTACGATATTTTAGCAAATGTAAAATTTATATAAAAGTGGATTAATAAAAAATAAAATTATGCAATTTAAATCTGATATTGATTTTTGTGACACTTTTTTCAGTTCAAAACCTAAAAGAAAGTATATATTTCATGCAAGTTTTATTAAACAAATTTTGAATCCTAAATCGTTTTTCATAAAGCTTTACAAATTGAAAATCTAAACTGAATGATATATTTTGAATCTTTTAACAAGATTTTAATTAATTGGCCAAATAAATAGTCATATTTCTCCAACAAAATTTTAATTTTATTCAACTAATAATATTTCAGTCAATAACTAGGTTTGTCAAATAATAGAAGTTCATATATTAGAACAATGAATTAATAAATTTAATCTTTCTTATGAATTAACTGGATCAATCAATAATCAGATTGAAAAATTCAATTATTTGATGTTGGTTTGAGGAAAATTCAGTTTAGCGTAGATATGAAAACTCTAAATTTGAGTTATCTACTTTGATTTTTTTTTAAATTACGAGTTTATCACGATACCAACATTGAGAAAGTTGAAAATTCCAATTGTCTGATAAGCATAAGATGATTTTCTAAACACTAATATTTATATATAAAATAAATTTAAATATAATAAAATTTGACTTAATATATTTAATACTAATTCATATTGACATGTCCGCATGAGTTTTTTATTTGTTCAATATGGCAAAATTATCTTTTGTATTAAACTACAAATTGACCAATTAATTGACAAGCATTTTTGCTAGGTATATATGCTTTTTATAGCTTCAAACAAGATGATTCTCAAAATTCACCATTGGTATTTCAAATTTCAAATGAGATAATGTTAAAAAAAAAAAATCAGAGATGGTCTATCAAGCTCAGAACTCAGTTTTGGCTTCAAACAATATGATGCTCACAAGGTAGAAGTGGTTTGTCAAACTCCAAACAAGATAATGCTCATAACTTAATTCTGGCATTTTAAGCTCCAAATGAGATAATGTTAGCACTCAGCTCTGGTCTTTCAATCTCCAAATGACTGATGTGTATAACTTAGCTACAGTCTACCAAACTATGGATGAGATGATGCTCACAGGTTAGTTATGGTCTTACAAGCTCCAGATGAAATGCTACTCACAGGTCAGTTCTTATCTTTCAAGATATAGATGAGATGATGTTCAAAAGTTAATTATATTCTTTCAAGCTCTAAATGGTGATACTTATAAGTCAAATGTCATATTTAAAGCTTTAGACGAGATAATGATAAGAAGTTTGACGTACAAAAGTCAAATATGATATTTCGAGCTACATACAAGGTGATGCTCAAAAGTCTTGGAAAGTTCAGATGAGATGATATTCACATACTCCCTCCGTCCGCGATATCGTTTCCACATTGTGGACGGCGCGGGTTTTAAGAAAAGTGGTGGATAGTAGTGGATATGTAGTGAGTGGAGTTTGGGTCCCACAATTGTTGTGAGTGGAAGTTTGTGGACCCTACTTCTATAAATGGAAGTGGAAACGATATCGCGGACGGACCGAAATGGCAAATGTGGAAACGATATTGCGGACGGAGGGAGTATAAGATTTGGTCTTAAATTTTACCTATCAATTTTTTAAAAAAATTACACCTATAAAATTAGTAAATCTTTTCTATATACGATTAACAAGAAATATGATGTATCAATCCCCCATCATATCTTATGTCAAATATATATATATTTTTTCTTTTTATTTTTCTAAAATCTCCAACCTCACATCAATTTTGTATGAAATTTCATCAAATAAAAACTTATATAAAAAGGCAATCTATTATAACTCTCTACAAAAAAACTAACATATAACTGACGAAAATTGTTGAGATTATCATATTTTGAACTGTACCACCAATTTATTTTTGATCAAATAAAATTAATTAAAAAATAATTTATATAAAAATTATTTCATATTCTATAACTACATTAATATGCACAATGATAATTACGATGTAAAGTAATTTCCCGTCGAATTTCGACAGGTTACACACTGGTAAATATAAATGCATTTAAGCCACAATCTGTTAATTAAGGCAGTGTATATCAATTTGAAGCAATTAATTTACGTGTAAATCTATTGAATATAGAAAGTTGGCATCCCAAAAATTTGCCACAATAATGATGATTGTATATTTATCACCCAAAATCGATGAATTATTGATCTAGCTCATCTAACAAACCAAATGGAGCAAAGCAAATGCTTGACATTAGACCAACTCTTTTTTGCAAGCATATAAATTTCAAGTACATGAGATTCCCGTGATTTGATTAGGGCCATCATTCAACCGCGAGCATACTTGGACTACCTATGAAAGTAAGTGATCCAATAACAAGCTCAACTCATGCTCATCCAAATCATCAATGGACAACCGTGCAAACCCCGAATTTCAATAAAATCAAAGGATTCATCCAAAACTTATGCACAATTTCTAACCAACCCCAAAAAGGACACAAGCTTTTACAAGAGCTTAATCTCCATCATAAGACTGAAGCCCAACCCCATCACATGCCAAGCAGATACCAGTACTGGATGATTAAACAAAAACAAATTTACGCCTACACAATTAATAAAGCTGATTACATTATCGATTAATTATTACAAATACATATCAACTCATCAAAAACCCAAAAATTAATAAACAAAAATATTTTACTCCAAATATATGTCTTGAATAAGCTGTCGGCGGTTACAATTTAAAGCAACAAATAACACATTAATTAGAGCAACATTTTTTTCAAGGATTGAACCCTAGATTTCTTTTTTTTCCATTTTGGGTACGGGAAGGGTGAGGAATTGGGGATTAAACTCTAAACCATTCTCTCTTTTATACAAAGAAAGAAGGTTTCACCGCTTGGATGTCCTCAAAGGGACAGTTGATGATATTGGCTTAATTAATTAGGAATATGATAACACAAGTCAAGGCACCTAAATATTATAAAATGTGATAGCTAGGTTACTTGAAAAGGTTGGTGAGGTCTTTGCTTGACTCGGAGATGGCATTCCAATCCCACATTAGTCTATCCGAGAAGGCGGCCGGAGACGAGATGTTTGTAGCAGGTGGTGGTCGAGGCTGCAAGGTAGGGAAGTATGAAAGAAAATCTGTGGCAATAACGTTAGGGTAGTAAACATGATTGGGTAGTGATGATGAAGTAGCAACATCTTTTGAGAAATTCAAATTCACCAATTTATGGAGATCATCTAATGCATTGTCAAAGATGGGGGTGCCAATATTTGTGGTTAAATTACTAGAGTTGTTGGGTTGCATAATTGTGTGGTGGTCATCTTGTAGTGGGATAAACGTGGAGGAGGCTAAGGGATTGATGAATGGGAGGGTAAGAGAAGTGGTAGTGCTGCTGCCAATATCGCTGCTGCTACTCGCCGTTGAACCTCTTCGACACGAAGAAGACGAACCTCTCGTGTGCTGGTCTTCCAGTCCGGCTCTTTTGTAGACGCGGCAAAGAGAGATTTCCGCCTGCCCAAGTTGAGAGTTATCAAGCTTTGATGATCATGGAACTAAATCAACATATATATCACCAATATTTATTGATCCTTCACAGATATCGTGAGGATTTTGATTGTTTTTAATGCATGTAAGAGTTTGAATTTTCGAAAATGTTTCATGCATGTCTCATGTCAACATTTAATTAAGATCTTCACTGTTGTACAAAAAAATTAAATAAAAAATAATTCTACATTCAATAAATTTACATCAAGTAGCTTTGATTTCCCCCGATATATTAGGGTCCAGACACACACACACACACATGATGTTAATTGATCTGCAGGAAAAAGGCTGCTTAGTGGTAAAAAAGTAGCTAGGGTTTTGAAAGTATTTGAGTATATACATACCTTTTGAAGGCGTTGGGTTTCATGGAGGGGCAAGCGGTACTCGTTCATGATCCAAGCGGTTCGGATTCCTTTGGGGGCCTTGCCGGAGTAGAAAACAAGGGTTTTCTTGAGGCCGATGGAGCGGTGGCTCTCACTTCTTATGATCCTATCAGCACCCGTCGCCTTCCAGTAGCCGGAAGTCGTCACGCGATTCGGCCGATCTCCGTTCCTATATTTTCTGTCTCTTGGGACATAGAAGTACCATTCCTTCTCCCCCATGGCTGCCAGACCTGATGACCCATTGAATTGTGATGATGGAATTTAATTAATTAATTAAGAGCTAGACATGATGTATATATATATATGTACCAGGTAATTCCCAAGGGTCATAGCGATAAAGGTCTAGGAAAGTGATGAGTTCAAGATTGAAGGACTTGCCCTCCACCTTACGGCGGAGGTAGAAGTCGACGAGCTCCTCCTCTGTAGGGTGGAAGCGGAATCCAGGCATCACCATGTCTTGCTCCTGCTCATCTTGATTGCTACTGTTGCTTTCTTCTGGATTGTTGTTATTCATGGCTGGCTGCGGAACCCACTCAATTATTGATGATGGAAGCTAGAGTATGCACGTAGCTTCGAATGTTGTCTCGATATCTCTCACGCCTTTTGAAAATCTTGCTATGCTATGAGCTGAGCCTATAAATGAGAAATGGAATTGCTAAAAGGATTTTGTTTTGTTTTGTTTTGTTAGGGTTGGGTAGGGTAGGGGATGAACTAGAGATATGGTCAAGAATTGGTGTGGGCTAGCCTCTACATGACTACATGTAGACATCACTCTCTCTCTCTTCGTTAATTCTCTTGGAAGACGAGACAAGTCCAAATGTTCGCTGATTAATTCGGAACCCATCCCGCCGCACGCTTCATTCACTTTAATTAATTTTTTTTATAATAAATAATACTCCCTCCGTTCACGAAATGAGTACTCATATTTCCTTTTTCGTCCGTCCACGAAATGAGTACTCATTTCCCTTTTTGGCAAGTGTACCCCACACAACCCTTTAATTAATACTCTCAAAAAGTGGGACCCTTAAACTATTCACACTACACTTCATACATTTCTTAAAACCCGTGCCGTCCACAAATGGGTACTCATTTCGTGGACGGAGGGAGTAATAATTATTATTATTACTCCCTCCGTCCCATATATGAAGCAAGACCTAGTTCATTTCGGCACGAGAATTAATGAATTAATATTTTGTGTGTTAAGTGTACTAGGTGAAAAAGTGAATAAAGAGTATTTTTTTTTTGCCATTTTTAGAAACTGGTCTTGTTTCATGGGACAGACAAAAAAAGAAACTTGGTCTTGCTTCATGCGACAGAGGGAGTATTAAGAAAAAATGATTCTCATTTATTAAATCAAATAGTCAACTGAACTAAAAAAAAAAAAATCTATTTCCCAGCTTTGTGTGTTAAACCAAACAAATTAAGAAATTGAAAATTATTGCCTCAAAAAAAAAATTTGAGAATTACTATTATTTTCTTTTTCTTTATTGATCTTTTTTCTCTTTCATTTAGTTGAATAAAATACTAGTAGTAATTTTTTTTTGGCACATTGTGCAAAGCAGAGGAATTTATCCCGTTCAACGTAGTAGAGTTGATCGACATAACTTTTGGGGCCTACTTGGGAAGATGTTGCAATTGTGGTGTTTAATTTGAGAAAGAGACATCACAAGTTATGGGACAGGGTGGTCAAGTAGTCACCGCGGTGGGTTCGGAGCCTTATTAATTTCACCATAAATTTTGTTAATTTCGAATTTTAGGTTGTTTGAGTGAAAAATTAACATAAAATCATAATATAGTATATTGTTTTTGTCCAAATAAAACTGATTTGGGATATTATTGATGGATTTTTACTTTAATTTTCACCTATTTTTCACCATTTTCACACGTTTACTATGATGAAGATTTTCTCCTGACATGATGAAATATTTTCTCGAACAACCCCTTTTTCACTCATTTTCTCTCCAATATTGGATAATATTATATTAAGGTAGAGGTCTCATCTTTTCTTATCCATATTTTTTCAATGAAAATGTTACAACTAAAGTAAACACACCCTTAAGAGTTGGTTTACTTTGGTTGTAAAATTTTAATTGGGAAAATAAGGGTAAGAAAATATGAAAAAATAAATAAAAAATTCTTCTTTTTTAACTATCATATGTTTACTAAAAATTAAAATATGAGAAATATTGGAAAATATTTTCACGCCACTATCCAAATATAATATTGTCTAACATTGGAGTGAATTGGAGCTGTTCGAAAAAATATTTCATCTTGTTCGAACAAAATTTTCTGTCATAATATATGAAAATGGTGAAAAAATGTGAAATATATCATTTATCTCATTTTTCATTAAAGTAAATAGATCCTAAATTAATAATAATAATAAAAAAAAAGAGTTAAACTTTATGCGTTATAAATTATAGGGGTTTTTGCAAATAAAATCACGAACAATTTTAAATTTGCAATTTTAACGTGACTTTTGAAGTGTGGCGAATTAAATCATAACCTTTTCAATTTTTGTAGGCCACCGGAGTGATGAGTTGGAGCTTATGTGGATTATTTTTTTCCACATAATTAATTTCTAACTAAGATTAAAACAAAATCAAAACCTAATTCTTTTATTTTACTTCTTTTTCGTGTTTTATAAAAATATATTTGATGTGTATCTTAAGTTAAAGATTATAAAATATTCTAAAGTGGTTGTTTTTCTCCCTCCTATCTCTTTTACAATATTCTTTATTTTTTCTCTTTCTCCTTATTTTGTTATTATATTATTTCTATTTGTATCTCTTTCTCCTACAAAATTTATATATCTTCTCTTCTCTTTTGATTAAAGAAACATAATATTTATTTGTTGAATTATTTTATCAAAGCATACATAAAAATATTTAAATTAAAAATATTAATTAAAAATATAATGCACAATTATCAACAAATATCGAGACAATATTATAAAAGTATTTATTAATTTTAATTTTAATAGAAAATAATAATCAATAACAAAAAACTTTCGGTAAATTTAATTATTATTATACAATACTCATTGAACTTAATATTATAATCCTACTCATTAAGTTGATAAAATTATTACTATACACTATTTTAAATCAAATACTAATATTTAAATTAATATATTTTTTGTTATTAATTAATTTGATTCATAAATAATAATATTTTTACATAATTTCAAATTTTAAAAATAAATAAATATATCGTGGCCGTGCATCGTACGGGAAGGCGTACTAGTTTAAGGAAAATGGGGGATACTGAAATAAGTTCAACGAAAAAGAAGAAAAATAAAAGAATTAGGTTTCGATTTTATTTTAATCTTAGTCAGAAATTAATTACGTGGAAAAAAAATAATCCACATAAGCTCCAACTCATCACTCCGGTGGCCGGAAAAAATTGAGGGGACGAAATTGCAAAAATTGAAAAGGTTATGATTTAATTCGCCACACTTCAAAAGTAGCGTTAAAATTGCAAATTCAAAATTGTTCGTGATTTTATTTGCAAAAACCCCTAAATTATAATGACATGATATAGTTAAACTTGTAAACTACCATACTTTTCGATGAGAAATAGATGATGCCTATGTGAGTGTGCTCCTCTTTCCCTCGCCTCGTTTACTTTGAAAGATTAGTCTTGATAGATAAAAATAATAAAATTAATTCTTTGTTTATTTTGATGGATTGAAACTTAGAAATATCCCAAGGTTCTTGATTATTTTTATCATTTAAGATCTTTTTAACCATTCAAAAGAGTGAGAATTTGATTTAAAAAAAATACTCAATCATGCATGTATTTTACCAATCATGTAAAGTAAACGCCATCGTAATACATATTTTGTCCAATAATTACATTTCTGAAATGCATGCTAGTTATGGCTTAATATATTACTTTGTCCAATAATTTACATTTCTGAAATGCATGGCTAGTTAGTTATGACCTAATGTATACTCTCTCTGTCTCAATTCAATAGGCCAAAAGGCTTGGACATGGAGGTTAAGAAACAAATAATTTGCAATAAAATATGAGAGAGAAAGTAATTTTTGTTGAGGATATATATGTCTAAAAAGTAGGAGAGGGAAATAAGGAAAAGATACTTATGTGTGAGGATGACATTTTTTTTTTGATGAAATTACATTATAAATAATACAAACCACACACACACCCCACCTAGTAGTTATTGTGGCCGAGAGTACTCGAACCTGTGACCTCTTGGAGGACAGGCAACCACCCCAACCACTAGGCCATCCCAAGGGGACGTGTGAGGATGACATTTGATATAATAATGAGTTGTGTGAGATATTTATTGTGTATTGACTTTCCATTTTAGGAAGTGGCTTATTGAATTGGAATGTCCAAATAAGAAAACATGACCTATTGAATTGGGACGGAGGAAGTATTCAATTGGCGTCTTTTCGCCCTCCATGAAAAAGTATCACTAGATTAAGCCCAACGGATTTTTAACAGTCAATTGGTGATCTATGTAAAGGGAAGTAGGAAACTGTAACTCCAATGTGTTATTCTGTTAATAAATTCTTTTTTTTTATTTTATTAATTATAGCTTCTTATTTAAAATAAAAATTAAAAATAAGTATGAATTTATCATTTTAACTTATACTCATAGGAACGTTTACTTTGAAGGATTAGCCTTGTGATGAGGATGGTATTCGGGACCTCGGTCTCCTAAATAAGAATGTCCTGAATACCTCAGTTGGTGAAGAGGGAAGCAATCAAGGAAAGAAGAGAATCGCAAAGTAAGCCTCTCGAAGGACCTACAGATCTAGCTCGCTCATATAAGAGCCAGATTCCCTTAGGTTAGACCAGAGTAGGGTCTCCCTCGCTCAGACCAGAGTATGATCTTCTTAATCCGAGCCATAGTAGAATCTCTCCAAAGAGAATTAGAGGAGAATCCCCTTAAGTCAGAGTGAAGCATAACTTCTTTATACCAGAATAGAGTAGAATCCTTCGTACCAGAGATGAGCATGATCTCAGTAGGTATGAGTTTGTAAGACGCAGAGGAAAGGAGATTGTCTTCAGTAACTGATGAATGACCGTAGATCTGATAAACTAGCAGAATGGGGGAATACAAATAAAAAGTACTTTTGCATCTATAAGAAAAGATAGCACCTACGGGATGATTGTTGTAACTGAATGGGAGGCGGTCACTGACCTTCTTTTTGCAGGAACCGCTACCCCTAACTAACAGATTGTCGACTGTCGTGGAAGATGCCTTAAAGTAGATAAGACGAGTTTGCCCATAGGTGTAAAAAAGAAAAGATTTGGGAATGACAAAAATGCCCTCGTGTACCTAGAACAGGAATTACTAAAATGCTCATTGCATCATGTAGTCTATAAATAGCATAAACATCGGTATTATAAGAGACTTGGTTTTGAAATGGATACCTGATTCAGCTTTTAACCTTTCAATTACTTTCAAAAATTACTACCGTTGGGAAGGAAGATAAAAATAGGAAGAACAAGAACACCCAGAGGAGACAACGCAGAGATTATAGGTATCTGAACGCCCAATACATTCTCGAACCAAGTTAGACAGCATGATTTAAGGTTTTAAAATAAGTATTGATACTAATCCAATTTTTATTTTGATGGATTGAAACTTTAGGATATCTCAATGCTCTTGATTATTTCTATCATTTAAGTTATTTTTGTTTGATTCTTATCCTATTAACAGAGTGGGATTTAAAAAATTCTACTCTTAATGATAAAAATACCCAATCATACATCTTATTAATTAAAAGAGTGGGATTTAAAAAATTCTACTCTTAATGATAAAAATACCCAATCATACATCTTATTAATTATGCAAAGTAAACGTACCTAATGTAAAAAGTCCATTTGCATGCTTAACTTTATGGATTTGTATTATATTTCGGTAGGTACCTATAATTTTTTATTATTTTATTTTAATAGCTTGTATTCGTAATTTTTTATTCCATCAAATTCTTATTTAACTGAACTAAAATATTTTACAATACATGAACAAGAGACTCATCCCAGTTTTTTCCCCTTCAATTTTCTTACTTTATGGATTCACGCCTCTGGTCCCAATTTATCTCCTCCACTTGCCGCTCTGCTCGATTTCTTCCTTCCGCTGCTACGCTCCTTAAATTAATTAGAAACAGAGTTTGTTTGAAACAGAGTCCAAAATTAATTAGAAACAGAGTTTGTTTGATTGGTTTGATAGATAGAACTGAATCACTCCAATTTTGTGAGATTAGCAGAATGGGGAGAAGCCCCAATTCAGATAATAAGAGGAACAATGATCAATATGATCAGCTGCTGCTATATTTACAGTCGCAATACAAAGATAATATAGTAAATGCCAAATCCTATTTCCATTTATCTTCAACACTCGAGTACATTTACAATGAGAGATCAAAAAAGGGTATTATTAACTAACGCAACGAAAAACTATTCTTGTACTTCTCAAGTGGAAGCTTGTGCATCTCAAACCTGCTATTATTGTCTTTGTCTGTGGCGGAGCCTTCGCCGTTGGCTTCTGCAGCTTTGAGGTCGTCCAAAGTTCTCCTAGCATAGACGGTGAAAGCAACTGTAGTGATGATTGCAACTATGAAAGAAAACACATTGTAAATTATCTCCACTGGAGTCAGATGATAGTTCCTATATTGGACATCTGCCAACGTCCTTATAAGCCGGCCACTGCACAAAATACGGGACACGTCTGAAGTCAGCCGTCTAATCTCAAGACCATCGGGTCGAAAACAAGTTTTACAAAGAGAGAGAGAGAGAAGGAACCTGTAGATGTAAATGAATGCCTCTGGAATCATTCCTGCTACTGATCCCCATAGATAGGGCCAGAATCGCATGCTTGTAACCACCACTGCGTAATTGAATATTGTGTATGGGAATGGTGAAACCCTAAATAGGGCAACCACTTTAAACTGATGGAACCAACTTCCTTCTCCAGCCAACCTTATCATAGCAGCTTTCTGGGGCCATCTTTTCAACCATTGCTGTGTATGCATCAACAAACAGATAAGCCAAAGCTTAAAACAAGTCTTCCTTTGCACAAACAGCTATTTTCTGACTTACATGAATTCTATCACGAAAGATTAAACCAATTAAGTATGGCAGGACCATCCCAATCGTAGTTCCGACCATAATTATAATGAAACCCAGTCCGTATCCAAAAATCATCCCCGCAAGCCACATGGACGGACCAGAAGGAATTAGAAAAACAGGAAACAAAGCCAAGGAAGCTACAATTACAAGTGCCAGTAATGGACGGCCGAATGCAGTGGCTTCCCATTGCAAGAGTGGAAACAGAACCTAACATGAATCAAAGAATTGCAGGTAAGATACTATGTATTAATAAAATCATAAGATTCTCAAAATCATTTTATGGATGGTTTAACATATCTAGCATTATTCTAGCATACATACGAAAATAGGACAAAGCTATGTCTTTTATCTACAAATTCATACATCTCGTTTGGACCCTAGTGTAGCCTGAAATGGGACACTGCAAAAATATCTGCACATACAAGAGCAAATTTATTCCAACATATAATAGCCAACAATGGTGCAATTCCATCAAGGAAAGTTGCTAGCACCTTCAACTATCAACTTTTTAAATCCACATAGTCATAAGTTCATAACCTAAGATAGTGAGCTCCCAACAGAAAAGTTTGTAACTGGAATCTTTGCCCTTTGCATTAAACTTTTGAAGCTGCAGAGTAGTGAGAATACAGAGAAATTTTTCTCATCAGAAGGAAGAGAGAGAGGGAGAGAGAGAGAGAGCAGACAAAAGAGATTTTTTATCACAGGTTGGACCATCACAAAGCCCATAAACAGATGCAGACTCATCTTTGAATTAGTTAATTGCTATTAGGCATCGGAGATTTTAAAACTTCAGATCAATTTTTAAGTTTATCTAACAACAAGTCATTGAGTTTGTTTTTCAGTTTGAGGAGGTAATACTGAATGATTTGCAGCAGAGTATATGGAAAATGAGGTACCTTTTCAACGAGAAATGGCACTCCGTACTTCACAAATACAAGGAGCAAAGCAATGGTAATTGAAGACCATATTATAGTCCTAATCCACCATGCAAAAGACCTTTTTCTTGGCTGTGTTGGAGATACTGCATATGTTTCATGTGTCCTTAGTTCATTTGGAATAACCAATCTTACATACTCACTATCTTCCTTTACTTGAGCTTTACTCTCATTCTGCTTTATTTTCTCTGGCTCCTCAATCGAATCTGGCATCTTCATTGAGACACCAGAATCTGCCAAAAACAACAAAATAAGCATCAGCGTCTAAGCAGTATCTTAGCTGTAAGCTTTCATATTAGTGCATCCATGCAGTATATATATTCAGGAAGACACGAACAAAAACTTCACCCCTAAAGTTTGAAACACATCATTATTTAAGTACTTTATTGCCAGAAACAAGGAAAAAGAATCTTCAATCCTAAACTCCACAATTTTCTACAGTTGCACATAATTATCACATGCAAATACATGGAGACCTACCTACAAAAGTAGAAAAAAGATTGACCACGTTTTACCTTGAACCCGGAAGAATGACAGGATAACGCAACATACAAGTATAATTAATGTAGACAAGACTAAATGGATAACAGCCATTGAGAATAGTTTTCTATGCCTTTCCTCTAATCAAATTTGGTGCACCTAATGATAATTTTTTATTGAACTATTCTGCATTCCGGTTGCAGTTGGAAACAAGTTACCAAATATGGAATGTTCATGTTCGAAGACTTCTATAAAGGTATGTCGTAAAATATGCAAGCAAAAACTAAACATGGCAAAGTGAGATTAGAAAATCAGAAAACGTGGTCAAGTTTATTATGTCCATGAAGTATGGCAACGCCTTAAAATAAAAACAAAGAAAGATGTGATGTGATGCGACTCCATAATCAAGAACATACTACACCACATTCCAGGACAAGCAAACTAGTGAAATAAGAATCATACTTAATGCAGAATACATAAATTTCAATTTTAACCATAAGTGCTGGAGTATAACAGAAAGCTAAAATAGTCGTGTGCTGTTTAAGGTTTTTTGCTTTACTGGCGCCAAGGTTGCTTTCTATACAAATGCTACTGAAATAAAAATGTTCAAACAATGGAACTATATACCTTCTCTTCTGTAGCAGAACCAGCAATTACATATTTAAGTTCTACTTATTACTAGTACTAAGAGACTTTCTACCTAGCAAAAATCCAAGTGCAAAATGACAAATTCATAATTTTGCATTTGCAAAGCCTGAAGCAAGAATGAACCAAACCTTCAAGCACGAGCAGATATTAGCACTCCCAACCAATTCTTTGACCTTATATTTAGAATTTTCTCGAATTATTTTTTTTAGCACCCCATGTCGCTGTAAATTTTTTATTTTAGCTCCCCCATATTATTTTTCTGCCTGCCACCAAGGGATGCACAGAACAACGGCTAGAGCAAGAGAGTTACATATTGTTCAATTAAAGATGAATTCGAACAGCATACCGTCATATACAGCAAAAAGAAAACATATTTATCCAACAAGGAACATTTTGTCTTCAATGAATAAAACCTTTTCAATTCCCATGAATAATTAAATCCCCAGCTCTATCCCCATTTGAATGCACGCTTTTGAGCATATTGGTAACCACCCCGATTGAAAAACCAACAATCAGTCCCTACTTTAGCAGCTTCTGAACAAAATAAGAATTTTCCGATTCTGCAAAACCCTTTAATTAAACCAGAAAAATCCAGTAATCTAAATGCACATGCAGACAGCTGCATAAAAACATAATAAAACAAAATAAAGGGCGTCCACAACATCATAAAAAGAAAAGAAAGTTATTAACAAGCAAATCAGGGTGGGAGAGAAACAGAGAGAACACTCGGGCATAAAAAACAACAAAGGAGAGATTTAACCACTCGAGCAGAAAAGAATTGATCTTTACGATTCAAATTAAACACTTACGCCAGAAAACAATTAATCCTAACGATTCAAGAGAAATAAATGAAAAGAAAACCCTAAAACATACTTCAAGAATCCGAAATTTTGAAAAAGAAGGCATATTTGATCCAAAAGAAGACCTACCTGTAGAAGAAGAGCCACTACTTGGACAAGTGGTCTCCGATTAATTTACCTTTTCCCACCTTTTTCAGGTGAGAAAAAATTCGTTTCTTTCAAAAACTATTCTTTTTCGTTTTGGTTGGAGATGATGATGAATACGATGATGACCCAAAAAACACGTTAGATGGTGGAAGGAGGTAGTTGAATTGGGGGAAAAAGAAATATGATAAGTTTGAAGGAATTGTAGTTGTTTGTAGGGTGTAGTCTGTAGGTGTAGGTGGTGAGCAATCGCAGGGCGTGTTTTCTCTTCACATTTACTCTTCCATTTTCAAATATTCGCGAAAGACTCTCTCTTTTAAATTTCAGGACCTGTTTTCAAGTATGACAGTTTTGACAAAAACAAATTAAACAATATAATCAAGCCCACCCAACTTGACCTCTCACATTTCATCATCAATTAATTAATTCATTAATGAATTTTCATTGAAAAATTTGTGTTACATTACATTACACACTTCTTCGAACAGTATTCATATTTGGAATTTAATTTTATATTTACTATAATTTTGTTTGTACTTTAATTCAAATTTTAACCCATTACACTGATCCAAAAAAAATTCATATTCGAATTTCGAATTTCCTTCGGTATTACGTAACTAAATGGAGTAATTACTAGTTGTACTATTGTGTTTGTAGCATGCAGTATTTATTATATGTAAATAGTAAATACTACTATAAAATAAATTAAAAATAGCTATACAGTATTTTAGTGCTACTAATCGTGTGGAATTCAAAATCATTGAAAATATTTATAATGATATAGAAAAACGTACATATGGAAGAATACATATTGATTAAATATCTAGTTATATTTTTCTTATAAGCTGATAAGGGGCGATTGAGTAATTTTGCTTGTGAACAACATGTCAACTTTCATCACTTTAATGAAATATTCATCTTTTCGATGTTGATGACTCTTCAACTAAATCTCGAAATATCAAATTCTCTAATAAAGAAAGTGAAATTAAATGAGTTTAGACGCATGAAATCGTATAGTGGCATAATGTGAAAAAGTTTCGATTTTTGTTTTTCATCTTTTTTGTGGATTGAATTAGCCATCAAATGGTTAATATCTATCTAAGGTCAAATAAGTATGAGTCCACCGTGGTGTAATTTCTATTAAATTTAAATTTAACAGATAATTTACAAATAATAATAAAAAAGTTTCACATATTTGTATACATACTCAGAATATATAACTCAATTTTAAATTATTTTACTGTAGATGTTAAGTTTTACTAGAAGCCAGAAAAAATGTTAATAATTAAATGCAGATTTCTTTTTGTAGAGTCCGATACATAGTCAATTTTTGTAGTTAGTATATTACTTAAGCAAAACTGAACTATTGAAATTTGAAATATATAGTTATATGACACAGCATTTGATTGGGATTAGATATTTATGGTCGTTGTTGTACATTAATTAATCTTAAGAAGATAACTTTAATTCAATTATCATATATGGTATAAAGCCTCCTGATGGACCTTCTTAAGAGCATTCACAGAGCAGCTGTGGCGCCCCGGCTCGACACGGAATGAAGGTGTGGTGGCTGCGTGATGGAGACACGGGCGAGGTCGATGCCGTGTCTCTGTAGCGCCTCGGGTCGAAAGGGGGAGAGTGTGAGGCGCGTCCGCCATTTAATAAAAAAATATTGAAAATTTTGTTTTTTTTTTTTTGAAATTTGATCGTTTAATTTTTTTATTATTTTTTAAAAATTCGACCGTTCAACCTCAAAACGGCTAGTTTTAGGTTTTTGACTTTTTTTTTTCTTTCTTTCCCTTCTATAAATATCAACTTCTCCTACATCAAAATTCACTCCTCTTCTTCTCTCAACTACAATTCTCTCAACTAAAATTTCCTTGCAATGGATCGTGAGATCGACGAATATCTTCAGCAACACGTTGGAGCTTCGAGCGTCCCTAATGTCCTGATGATGGGGTTTGCTCCGTTCTCGCAAGCCTCAAATATCTTGGCTACGAAAAATCTTCCAACACCGGCGGGTAGCAATATTGTGGGCGGAGACTACCCACAATCCTGTTTTGGGAATGTCCCAAAGGTTGCTCCAATATTGGGGTCCAATCACCGAGAAGTACAACAACCTCAAACCGGCGGGAGCGCCAAGGCGTAAGCCTGATCATCTCAAATCCCACTTCGCACGCATCCAAAAGGACACGAAAATTTGGGAGGACTTCTACAACACTTGCAAGGACAATTGGGGCAGCAGTATGAGCGACAACCAAATCATCAAACAAGCTCAGGCGATGTATGAGGCGAATCACAGGAAGAAATTCGGCTACATCAAAGCTTGGAAAGTCATGCGCGAGTGTGAAAGGTTCTCGTCACAAGTCGCGGATGTCCACTCCGCGAAGAAGTCGAAGGGCTTCGATGGCCAAGCAACCACCACTTCTTTGGAGCCGAGTATCACGACGAGGCCCCAAGGTCAAAAAGCAGCGAAGCGAGACAAGGGCAAGGGGAAGAAGGGGGAAGAGTCTTCAGGAAAGTCGTCGTACTCCGAAGCCCTTGAGAAGGTCCCCGAAAGCATGAAGGAGCATGCCCTCCAAACGAGCCACATCGCCGAAGCAAAAAAAAAAATGCAAGCCGAGTTGAAAAGGGAGGAGCTCGATATGAAGCTCCTCAACACGGATACTACGAACATGACAGATGCACAATTGACATTGCACAACCACATGATCCAAGAAGTGCTCAAACGTCGATGACTTATTTAGATTAAGATTTTAATTCATGTAATTTTTTTCATTATGTAA
Organism: Salvia miltiorrhiza; assembly: GCF_028751815.1. NCBI lineage: Eukaryota > Viridiplantae > Streptophyta > Magnoliopsida > Lamiales > Lamiaceae > Salvia > Salvia miltiorrhiza. Next base: position 52,867,966 of record NC_080389.1, read on the forward strand.
TTTTATTTTAATTGCAATGTTTGAATATTAATTTTAATGAAAATTTTAAATTTTAAAATTAATGTGTAGAATTGAGATTTTGTGGAAATGAAGATTTAAGACACAAGCTAAAACACAAGGGCTGTGGAGGGTTGTGTCTTAGGTGGGGACCACCACCTAAGACACAACCTAAGACACGTCACACAAGGGTTGTAGATGCTCTAATAAATGTTAGAATATTTCCAAGACCAAACTTAGTAAAAAAAATGGATTAATTATAGTTTATAGCATGAACTTTCAACAAATTTCACTTTATAGCTTCAACTTTAATTTATTTTTTATATAGTCTGAATTTTGAGAAATTATTTAATTATAATCACAATTACAACAATCCAAATGCAAAACAACACCATATACACACACACACACACACACATATATATATATATATATATATATATATGGGGCGGTTATTCAATAAACCACCATTATTTTAAGAATTACGAACCAGCAAAAATGCATGAATTTTATGTATAACATGCATGAATAAACTGTATAAAGGTATGAATTGCGAAAAATAATTTTTTGCTACCTTTGAGATTCGAACTCAGGACCATGAATTTATCCAACAAGGTGATGAATCAACCGTAGATCTTGATGATCTAAGGACTGAAAATGGTTCCTAATTTATATTTTAAGAAGCGTTCTTATTTTAGCCTTCCCCTATATATATATATAGGGAGAGGTTCAAGAAAGAACCATAAATAAAAAAAGAACGGAGAACCATTTTCAGCCATTTGATTATCAAGATCTATGGTGGATGTATCATCTTGTTTGATGAATGCAGATTCTGGGTTCGAATCCTGAAGGGAGCAATTTTTTTTTATTTTTTTGAGTGCATTAATTTTAACAGCGAATGCATTAATTTTTACAGTGAATGCATTGGATTTGATGGTTCTCACGTTCTCACAAATAATGTAGTTTTCTCTAGAACCACACCCTATATATATATATATATATATATATATATATATATATATATATATATATATATATATATGAGACGGAAGGAGTAAAAAAAAGTAATATATATTTAATAATTATATAAATAAAATCATTTTATCAAGATTTTTCTTTGAATCACGAATTTATTAGATTTGAATAATGTATTAATGAATTAGGACAAAAAAATCATAATAATATTAAAATGTAATATTATTAAAAAAGAAAAGGAAAAGCTAGAAAAAACTCTTGAGAGTATAAGAGAGAGGCCTCATTAAAATCGCCTTAAGAAAAACTCTATGAAGAAAAACCTTTAAGGAAAAAAAGAATACATATTTAACCAATCGAAGACACGAAATCAAAACGAAAACAGGAGACTAAACCGGCTCAAAACTACAATAATTTATTGTAAGGCTAAATCAATATATAAAGTTTTTGAAGTTACGTGGTTCTAGAACATAGTTAAGTGACACCGTTGGACGTTGAAATTATAAGGGATCCGGATGTTCTTCAAATATTCGCGTGAAATGAATGGGATACACAAATAAACAGCTAACGTTTATTTTAAACAATGTGGAGTCTCTTTCAACTAATGAATAGTATGTTCCTTAAAAAATACTCTCTCTGTTCACGAAATAGAGTCTCGTTTAAGAGTGGATACGAATTTTAATAAAATTGTTGTAAGTAGAATAAAAATACTATAATTTATACTTGTCCACCACTAATGTGGCAATTTTAATTAGAATAAGATATGTTAATTCTCTTTTCTAATTAAAACTGTCACATCAGTAGTGGACACGTTATGCTTGTTCACAGTGGATAGATGATTGGTTCTGTTATTAATATAAGAGAAAATGTATGATGTGATGGACTTTTTTTCGTGGACGGAGGGAGTAAGATTTTTTTACTCATTCCACTACAAGAAAATGCGGCTCTAACGACCGAAATTTCGGTCGTTAAAACCCAAAAATCGGTCGTTAATATTTTTAACGACCGATTTAACGACCGTTTTTTTCGGTCGTTGTTTGCATCGTCGCCCGAGTTTTAACGACCGTTTTTTCGGTTGTTAAATTTAACGACCGATTTTTTATTTTTAACGACCGAAATTTCGGTCGTTAAAAAGAGAAAAAAAAAATATATATAAATAAAAAAATATTTTTTTTTTCGATTTTTTTTTTTATATCTTTGTATCCCACAAGTATTTTTAGTGTATTTCTAATGTATTTTGACCTTAATTGCATACCATTTGACGAACTTCCCAGTAAGTCACCCATCTTACTTGTGCTCTAAGTCAAGCACGCTTAACCTTGAAGTTCCTTTCGAGTAGTCACCAATAGAGAACACTCGTATTATTGATATATATAGTACCTATTAATTCATTTAAACTCTAATTCAATATAAAATATCATTAATCATTCATAACCTTATAATATGTCGAGATAATAACTAAGATTTGTGGTGTCGGCGAAACATTGACGATAAATATACGATCGAATTTAAAATAATAAAAAAATAATATTATCGTAATTAAAAAAAGAAAAGAAAATATGAGTATGAAAAATAACAATCAAATATACAACAAAATCAATATTAAATCAAATAATCAATATTAATAAAATTAATATTTGAAAAATAATTTTATTATTTTAAAATAATAAAATTATTAATATTTTGAAAATAATGAATCTAATAATTTAGAAAATCTAATAAGTCTAATAATTTATTATAATAAGTCTAATAATTTATTATAATAAATCTAATAATTTATTATTATTTGCAAATAATATCACATTTTTATTAATAATCAATATTATCTATTTTTATAGAATAATATTATGAAAATAACAATCATTTTCAAAATATTCTCTATAATTTGAAAAAAATAATTAAATAGAAAATTAATAAAAAAATAAATAAATATTTATATATATATTTATATATAATCAAAAAATAAAAATAAAAACGAAATTTAAAATTTTTATAATTGAAAAAATAAAATTAACGACCGATTATTCGATCGTTAATAAATAAAATAAATAAATAAAAATAAATAAAAAAATATAAAAAAAATAAAAAATAAATAAAAATAATTTTAACGACCGAAAAATTCGGTCTTTAAAAAAAATAATTAAAAAAATATTTTTTTATTTAAAAAATATTAAAAAAATATAAAAAAATAAAAAAAAATTAAAAATAATTAAAAAATAATATTAATTCGGTCGTTAAAAAAATAATTTTTTTTTTAAAATATTTATTTTTAAAAAAAATATTTTTTTTAAAAAATAATTTTTAAATAAAAAAAATAAAAAAATATATATTAACGACCGAATTTTCGGTCGTTAAAATTAAAAAAATAATTAAAATATAAAAAAATAATTTTTACGACCGAAAATTCGGTCGTTAAAAAAAATTAAATATTAAAATATTAAAAAAATAATTAGCGACCGAATTTTCGGTCGTTAAAAAATAAAAATAAATAAAAAATAAAATCGATCGTTAAACGATCGTAAATCGATCGTTAAGGCCGCAAAATTAACGACCGAAATTTTCGGTCGTTAAACGCGTGTTTTCTTGTAGTGTTCTGTCTCATATATATATACATATATATATATATATATATATAATGCTTGTTTTTCTTTTTCGAATGTTCCATTTATATAGGTTTATTTTCATAAAAAATAATATTTTTTTTACTCATTTATTATTATATCTCTATTTAATTCTTTAATTTACTCCAACTTTAATACATCATTAAATAATAAATATGGGCATATTAAGAAGTTTATTTATATATTTTATGTTCAATTTTTTTCTTAATTTATGTGAAAATCTCAATTAGCCTATATATATGGGAAGGAAGGAGTATTTATTTTGTGTGTATGTCAATATTTAGAATTAAATGTGAAACGTTTCTATATATATAAACAAGCATAAAAAATTATAAAGAGACGTTGGACTATCAATATTTATCAAAACATAATCTTCCATTTATAGCTAAAAAGCATAATCTTCTAGAAACAGTAAGTTGCCAATTTTCCCATGTAACTACTCTGTTTGTCCACGAAAATAAAATTATACGGAAGAGCAACATAAATTTTTTTAAAAAAATTAATAGGTATTTGTTTAGTGTGTGAAGAAATGATCTCATAAAAAAAATAGAAAGAGTTAGTGATTGAAATTACTCACAAAATATACCCATGTTCATTGTTTCATTGTTTGGGATGTCCTCAAAAGAAATTGTAATCATATACTCATATAGACAACTTTTTAAATGTATTTTATTTTCTGGATTCAATTAATCAAAAAAGGGTTTTGATCATAACTAATCTTACGCCAAAACGGGGTCTGGTGTTTCCAAAAAAGGCTGTATATTTTTAATATCACTGAGATTGTTTGTTATATATACTATAACTATTTTAGTTACTTTTCCATTTCTATTTAGATAGACCTTTACTCTTAGTTTAATCTAACTTCATGTTTCCCGGAGCACAATAAAAAATTAAAAGTAATTCTATTAAGTTGAGTTGCAATTAGATCCCCTCAACGGAAAAAGAAAAGGAAAAAAAGCGTTGCTAGATAACAATGTTTAACTCGACCTTTTTCATTGATGAAACGAATGATTAGCCATAAACAATTATATTTAGCTATTGCAAGGACAATTAACCTTAGAGATTGGAAATTTTGTTATGTAATTTAGAATTACTATGGTAAAAATCCAACTCAGCACAAATATTATTTAAGTCCAAGAAACGTAACCACAATTATATAGTAGAATTAATCGCAAAGTAAATCACAGACTTATCCAAATTTTGAAAATGTACTACTAAATGTCGCTCCTTTTATGAAAAAAGTCCGTTTCTTAAGCATGAAGCAAAATAAGCATAGTTTTGCTGACTACTTTTGTTGTATCACTATTATAATCTAGATATTATTGGTGTTAGTATTTCAACAAGTACACGTAGCCACATGTTTATATTAACAAAATAGATAATGGTACATGAATACAGCGCGGCTGGCCCGTGGGATACATTTACTAATTACAATTAGTAATAAATTAGATTTTTACTCTGTTTACTTTCAGGTATAAGGGAGGAATAAACTATATTTATCATCTTATACTTCGTTTGCTTTGATGTATAAAATAATCGGAACAGATTGTATAATTATTCGGGCATCCCTTATTCCTTTGAAAATGGATAATTTTATACCACCTTATAAGGAGTAAATAAATATATCCTTCAAACCAAATAAGATATACTCCCTCCGTCCCACGAAGCATGACACAGTTTCTTTTTTGGTCTGTCCCACGAAGCATGACACGTTTCTAAAAATGGCAAAAAATTTACTCCCTCCGTCCCACTCCAATAGGCTCACTTCATTTGAGCACGGAGATTAAGAAAACTTACTTTTTAGTAGAAAAGTGGTAGTAAAGTGGTGTGGTCCACACCAATTAAGTACAATTTTTTTACCCAAAAAGGAAACTGAGCCTATTGGAGTGGGACAACCCAAAAAGGAAACTGAGCCTATTGGAGTGGGACGGAGGGAGTATCATTTATCCACATTTTCACTTTTTCACCTACCACACTTACACACAAAATACCAATTTCTTAATTCCTGTGCCGAAAAGAAGTGTGTCATGCTTCATGGGACGGAGGGAGTAATAAATACGATTTCTATTTTAAGTGATAAATTTATACCTCATTATATTATTCCTTTATTTAGAGGAATAAAAAGCAAATGAAGCTTAATTTAAAAGGGCATTTGTTTTTTTAGGAAAAAAAAGAAAAAAAATTGGATGTCGTTAAACGAAAAAGAGAGAATGTTGGATCCTTTAAAAATTAAGGATAAAAAGAGAGGATATTTTTGTAGTTTTTGTCCCAAGTTGACTTTGTAAACATTTCTAGAAGCCGTTGAGTTATATCTATATATGTTGAAGTTGAATTCATCATGCTTTCAATTTGATTGGTTGAATGGCGGACCCTTCCGTTGCTTTTTGCGTACGCACATATTAGACCTATTTTTATACATGCATCAACATTATTAATGTGTCAATATATTAAAGTGCCTATTTCATATTGCAAAATTAAAATTTAGCTTATAAGATAACAATATAAAATTTTATTCACTTTTTACACAAAAAAATCGAAATGCCCTTAAAATAAAAATTAAAAAAAATACTCACCCCAACCCATCATCTCTCTCTCTCTCTCCTTTTTCGTCGTTCCTCACGCCGCCTCCTCCGATAGCGAATCGTCGTCGCATCGTCTTCTCCGGCTGTAACGGAGAATCGCAAGTAGCGACTGGTATGAATTACAAGCTCGTGATCTCTGCCAAGGATGGCGCCGCAGCCGCCCCTAAAACCTATACCGTCGAATTCCAATTGGTTCTTCGTGAATAGCTAGAGGAATTGAATGAATTGGCTGATTTGTGGCAATGGCGGTGGGGTCCTCCGGCAATTGCGTGGCATGAAGAGGAATTGGTTGATTTGCTGCAATAGCGGTGGGGGATTCGAGATGCTCCAGATTTGTTCAATTATTAAAAATAGATTTTAGAAAAAGAGATATCTTTTTTTTTTGGAAGCAATTTTGATTTGAAGCAGGCGAATGTGCCTAATGTATTAGGTTTTGTTTTGGTGCTTGCCAGCCTGTGATAAACTGATAATACTAACAAAGCTCACTTTGTGGTGTTTATTTGGTTTGGATAGATTTATTAATATTAATTAGAATGTGTTCATAGCTCTCCCTCTCTCCTTTTGGGTGACTTTTTGTGGCTGGGAGATTGGAAATTAATTAATGTTTTTGAATTCACAACTAAATGTTCTTGAATTCACGATCAGATCTATGAATTCACAACTTGATATTCTTAAATTCACAATCAGATATATAAATTCACAATTAAATGTTCTTAAATTCACAACCAACTCTATTGCTGGTTGTGAATTCAAACTTTAAAATTCAAATTCACGACTATTTGAATTCACAACCAAAATAAATTCTGGTTGTGAATTCGAGTTTTAAAGTTCGAATTCACAACTAGTTGTTTTGATTGTGAATTCTCGAATTCACAACCAGTTTGATGAATTCATGGCTGAATTGTTAGTGTTAGTTGTGAATTCGAGTTTTAAATCTCGAATTCACAACCAACTTTATTGTTGTGAATTCACAACTAATGTCTTTAGTTGTGAATTCAAACTTTAAAACTCAAATTCACAATTACTTGTATTCACAACCAAAATAAATTTTGGTTGTGAATTCGACTGGTTTTGAATTCACAACCAAAAAATTATGATTGTGAATTCCATTGGATTGTGAAATGCAGAAATTTTTTAAAGGGTGGTGTTTGAAGGGGTAAAATGGTAAGGGTGTGTATTTTTTTAAGTTTTTTATCTTAGTGGGTAATTTTTAAGTTTATTAAAAGAAATAGGCTATTTTTAAAATCCACTCTTATTTATTTGCAGTACAATAAATTTATTACCATCAATATAATATTAAAATTATGGTCGTGTATAATAAAATTATAAATAACTTAGAAACAATTAAAGAATAAAAATAAAAAGATACAGGCATCAAATTCAAAAAACCAACCTCGAAGTGGGATGAAAAAATATAATCAAACATGATACAAACTAGTATATCACAACTGCTGATACACAAACTATATCACAACTGCTGCACAATAAATCATCTTAGTTGAGGAGAAGAAACATCTCTCTTTGGCTAAGCAATACACAAAGAAGTCTAAATTACACTGCAGCTTACACACGACGTCCTCAAGCACGTGTCTGCAATGCTTCTAACGCCTGATACTTTGAATGCCACTGACTCATACTCAGTCTGTTGATATCGAATAGTATCCTTGTCAAGTGAAGTCAATCATTGAGAGTTCAGGGCGTACTCTTGTTCCTTGGTCACTTGCTTGTTGATGACCCTCATCCGGGGTAACTGCAGTAGTCTCAGATGCTATCGGGGCACTTACCTCGGTACCATTAGACTCTGCAACACTCTGTACTGATGCTGGCTGCTCCTGGTGTTCCACATTATTATGATCTGATGGAGGGCCATGGTCGCTCGATTCAGTGACTGGTGGGGCAGAAGAATCTGGCTCCAATTGTGGAGGAGCAATTGACTCTGAAGTCGTACTAGCAGATTCAGACGTAGGTGGAGCAGCAGGAGCCCCCGTAGAGTTCTGTGAAGAACCTGATTCAGTTGAGGGCAGACCATTGGACTCTGAAGAAGTGGTTATGGGTGTGGCTGCAGGCGCTTCTAATAGCAAAGGTTTGCTAGGTTGCTGCTGCGAACTTGGAAGGGTAAGACCTGGCTTTTTCTGACCAGACTGGCCAGGATTAGGACCATACAAAGTCGCCATTCCAGGTGGCAGAATTTCAATTGGTGGCTTCTTGGCTGCATCCTGCAGGCTTGTGATCTTTGATTCCTCGAGAGAAGCCAAAAATGCAGCTGCTGCATCCATTTTGGTGGATGGGGTGTGCTCCAGCTCTTTTTGCAGTGTTTTATTCCAGGCTTGAACCAAGCTTCTCAATGTTGGTCGACCATGAGCCTACAGAAAACAGCTTGTTATGGTTAGGTCTATAGACTTAGTTTGCAGTAACTTCTATAAGGCTACATATATCATACGTGAGCATGGAGAACAGCCTCAGCGAGCATTCCCGTCTCCTGCCAAGCCTTCTCCATGAGTATGTTATCTCCCAAGAGGGCAGCTGCAAAAGCAGCTTCTCTTCCTGAACCAACTGAGATCAAATTGTTCACCAAATTCTGCAAAATTTGCAAACATAGTGACTCATCAACATATAAGAGGAGATCAAAAAGTTAAAAACATGATGTTTCCAATCTCAAGAAGTAGAATCATCCTATAGAGATTTTTTTCAATAAATGTTTATAACCAGTTCTTGATCTAGCATATAAGGTGGTATTAGAACATAAAATGAAATGATTTTGTTTTAACCTTCCTATGCTGAAGACTATCCATATGACTTAGAATTACTCAAAGCAGGGCGTATAAATTATAGGTTCAGGTCAGAAACCACTGAAACTAGTAGCATTTTGAGAGATATGAGCCACTGTTTACATGGTATGCCTAGACTCAACTGGGAAGGCCCTGTACGAAAAGGTTCAAAGGCATTCTGTAGTTGCATCATCTAAAAAGTTCAAATCATTTATTTACTAAAACTGAATTTGTTATGTTAACATAATGTGCTTCTATGAGAACCCATTAATAAAGCTATAGATCTCACAGTAGCATGCAAACAGCTATAAACAAAAAATGTGTGGGTGCAAAGTGGAAAAAACTCCAAGGTTCAGACGGGTAGTTGTAAGTATCCCTGATGGTAGCCTATAAGAATTATTGACAAATAGATACATACACTGAGACGTGTCAACTCTCCATGATTTGCAAGGCGCAGTGAGAGCCCTCTTATCTCATGGCCTTGCAAAGCTCCTTTCACAGAACCTGCAGCAGCTAATCTCTTAAGAGCTTCACGAGCTATGTCAGCTTGTCCAGTGGCATCTGCAGCATCAATAAGTTCCTGGAACTCCTTCGCAAACTTCACTACTCCTTGAACAGCATCCACAACATTTTCCTTCTTTGAGGACAAATTTATTATGTCATTCAAGTTCAACCCCAAAGCTTCTTGCCCAATATCTCTACTGTTGCTCATGATCAGAAGGCATTGTAGGGCTCTCTTCAAATCATTACTCTGCATTGCTAGATCAAATTCCAGTCTTTTGGATATGCCAGGCAAGTGAAGAGCTTCAGTGGCATAACCCATTCCTAGCATAAATTGAGCTAAATCATCATGATCTTCTCTACCAAGCCTACTCGCCCATTTCACAGCACTAACAGCATCACCATATGCTGCAAGACATCTACAACGGATACCTGGATGGTTGAGTGATATTGCATGAGCAGACATGTACCTGTCAATTAGCCAGAGAACACCGTCTCTTACTCCAACAACAAGAAGAGGTCCAACTGGTCGTTTTTGTTCGGCTGGGAATCTAGTAACAGCAACCGCAACCCCACCACCACCCACAGCAACTTCATTAACTTTTCTTTCCTCCATCTCTTTAGGTATTGGCGAATCAATTCCTTCAACTTTAGATTGTTTAGGCAATGTTAAGAAGGGAGGTATTGAGGGAGCATGCTGAAACGAAGCTAGACGCACAACCTGTAACATAGGAGGCCTTAATGCTATCCTTTCCTGTGAAGCAGCCTGTTGACTATCAACTGATATTAATGCCAATTCTCCATGCTCAGCAATTGCTCTTGACTGCATCTCTTTAAGCCGTATCTCTGCTTTCTTTCGTTTAGTTTCTATATCAATAGGTGCAATACCAGCATCCACAAAAACACACTCAATGGTGGTTGGTGTAGCAACAAATAATTGCCTTCGGTGCCATACACCTCCAGTAGCATAAGGAATTGCAACATCTCCTAGGTATCGAAACTGAGGACGCAACGAAGATATGACAATATATTGTTGGTAGGCAAAAGCACAATATTCAACAGTTTGATCCCATGCAGTCCATTCAGGTTGAGGAAGAAGACCTCCCACTGGTTCAAAGGTTTCCCAGCTGTAAAGTTGAAAATTAGGAGGTGCAGCTTCAGCAGTAGTTTTTTGTGAAGAATATCCATCATCCACGGTGCTGAAAGAAGAATTGGGACTACTTCCAAATCCTGACAAGGGCATCGACTGAATCGTAGAAATAGATGTGGCAGCAACAGGGCTTATTCGTCGAGATGTCCTATAAGCAACACCAAGCAGTGCTCCCCCATGCAACCCGGTAACTGGTTCACTCCGGCTACCAACTGATCTCATCAAAATGTTGGATGTGCCATCATCCAGCAATATCCGGACTTGGACACTGGCAGATGAAGCTGCAGAAGCTGCAGCTGCAGCAGCTTGTGCAGCAGCAGCTGCAGCTTCCTTCGCTTTCCGTGATGAGCTGCCTTTAGGGATTATAGGCATTCTGGGAGGTATAGCAGACTCCAGCAACGCGAATCTATCTCTACAAGTGTCCCAAGCCAAGAGCCTTGCACTACCTGAATCAACAATCGACCAGTCACTGATCTTGTAAATTGAGAAGTAGGGAATATCTGGCCACACAATGGCAAGAAACCTGCAAAAATAACACGGCAAATCAAACATATCAACATCACAGTTTCAGACTCAAGTATGCATACGTCACAGATAAGGGCAAGAAAAATACAGTCATAATATTCATAATAAGTATATGTAACAATTTTGATTGGAAGAGTGCTGAACAACACTGCCGTTCCTATATCTAAAGAGAGATCAATGCCTGAGCAGCAATCACTGCCAAGACATGAAAAAAAAAAAGACTACTTACTTTCCGGAACTGCTCACAGAAAGCACCGAGTATGAATCGTGTGGAACAGGAGTGCTAACATGCTTTTTAACTTGCTTCACATGGAGCTGTTCTGGTGCGTCTCCTCTGATTCTTCCCACATCATTCAAGGATCCATTGCTTCCAAGAGCTGGATTTGCAGTGTTTGACAATTGAAATTGTAGCAGTTTCAATTCCCGTTCAACTACATAGACAGCAGCATGTTCTCGATCTCCAGTTGGTGTTGGCAATGGAGCTACAGGTGGGAGCGATTTGGCATCAAATTCACATACAAGAACACCCATGTTCGTCCCAGTTGCAACAAGATGGGGTTGTAGAGAATGTGCAACCATGGAATAAACCTATTTCAGTAATATGCACTGTAAGCTCAATACAAGTTCTTATCTTAGATGTCAACTAACTAATGATAAAAACTAAATGTTAAGTTATTAAAGTTATACTCTTAGTTTCTTGTGAGATGCAAGCAGCTGGGGTGGAACTAATGATGACAGCTCACACAGTGGCCTTGTCAGAGCTGAATAAGTGGGGTGCTCAATGGCCCTGTTAAGATATGACAGGTAATCAGGTTCCCTTTGAGATAGAAATAAGAAAATAGCTGAACCATCAAAAACTATCATTAGTTTGTAATAATTCCATTCCTTAGTTTAAATGACAATTTATAAAACCTGTACTGCAACATACCATATATGGGAATCTTTAACACATGTCAGAATGTCAAGATTTGGAGCTCGAGGATGAGACCAAGATGCCACACTATGGCAAGCCAATTTCGAAACAGGCTTTATTCGACGCAGTTCCTGGTATGAGTGGAAGGGGAATTAAAAATGTGTGCGTGTGTGTGTGTTGGGGGGGGGGGGGGTATTTGAACATTGATTTTGTACTAAAAGATGCACGAAATAATCAAGGAGAACCTTAAACGTTATAGTGTCCCAGATAGCTAGAGTCTTGTCTGCACCAATAGTAATGAGTTGGGGTGCAGCACCAAGCACATGAGAAAGCTCAATTGCAACAACCCCGCCGTCATGTGCCTGGATGTCGCAAGAAAATCAAAGGGTTTTCAACACAAACATCAGAATTGGCAAAGCAGTTATTAATTAACTGTTGTTATTTACATAAATACTGATACGTCATAAAACAGAGTTTATATTTTTTTTTTTTAAAAAAAAAAGGAAACCTAAGAACGTAAATACAGAGTAAAGATGAAGACAATTACCTTTAAGCTTAACTTAGGAACAAGCTCTCGTGAATCTTGACCATAATCCGCATTCCAAAGCACAAGCAAGCCATCACTGCCACCAGAAACCAAAAGGGCCTGATAAAGCACATCAAACAAAGAGAGGCAATAAGTCACCAAAATAACACAAATGAAATAAATAACATGCCAAACTCTAATAGAAAAGGAAGCAGCTCAAATTAACATCTTTCATGAATGTAGTGCTGATATTGCTTGACAGTAGATTGTTTATGTTACAAATGATTATATTACCACTGGGGCAAACAATAACTAAGATCATTCTTTATGTTTCATGCGCGCATAAAGGACCACAGCGCTAATCAATGCTCGTATTAAGTTCGCAAGCTTGTGTGCAAGAGGAGCACTCCACTTGGGCTTTAATCAGTTGTATACAATGCAAAATCTACAGGATGGTGCAATTCGGCAACTTTGATAGCATCTCCCAAGGCATGGGCAAGCACCACCAAACTTAACTTATAATCATAATAGTGGGACCGACCAGATTTGTAATCTTTTAAAAATATTTCCTGATAGCCAATAAACAAAGTAATTATGCATTTACAAAGCTCAAATAAATGATAGTGAAAGAAATCATAAATTTTCATGACTTAAACTGTTACTCTAGTGAAGTACAAGGTTATTCACCAGTGTTCCGTGTTTTATGAAGAGACATAACAAATATTTTATCTCTTTCAAAAACTTAATTAGAGAAACTAAAAAAGAATAAGTATACTTTGAGCTCGGTTGCAATGAGCAAATCCACAATTTCCAGTAGGACAACAATGTACAACCACAGGTTATCAAATACAACAACAAAGCTACATATGCTAAAGATAATATATAATAGAACGGGAATGAGAAAACGGTTCAGTCATCACTTTGGATATGCAAACATGTACTTCGAATCCTATTTTCAACGGCAGCAGACCAACAATCTTCAGTATGATGCCAATGAACAACTTAAGATATGACATACAAATTCAAAACTATGTTTGAGGCAAGATCTATATTATAGATTTCATTCATTACTTTGAAAATGGCATATATTTATTTTAAACTCCATTTTCAACTCTCAAGAAAAATGGGAAGTAATATTTTTCTGTTATAAGCAGTTTCGAAGAAAGATGCTGAATGTTCTCTTTAATTTGATTGCCGAACATTTCTTGACATCAAATAAATTGCTTTAGAATTATTTTTCTCACTCCACACTCTGTATCTTCTGCAAAGAGATAAAAGGCCTGTTTTTTTATGGCTTTACACAAAAAGATGGAAGTATGAAGTGTCTAGCAGCAAATCTAAATAACAAGAAAGAAAGAAGAATCTCTAGTTGTCACTTAGCTCCTCACTTCTTTCACATCAAGTAAACTAGGGCCAAGGCTTTTATGACAATTTAGACTTAAGAACCGCAACCTGGTATCAGCGGATAAATGACCCCACACAAGAAATTCTTTCCTTAAGTGGTCTCAAACAGCATTGTCAAGCTCCATATCAAAGCTCCAGCTATGATAGGTTGCTTGATCATTATACTGGCACTCTCCAATGTGAAATTGGAACTTTCTCGTTGTCTCACAAGTCCGCCCGTGTGCAGACAAAAGATTCACAAAACCGAATAAAGCAGTTCAATTTCACCATATTTAAGTGATACTGTGATACCACTGAAGGATACAAGATTGTGATGTGATCAACATGCGAGGCCAAGTACATGTCCATAAGTCAACATAAAACTAAACAACTTTATAACTATAGAATTACCTCGCCGGAAGAGGCCATGAAAGTCATTAAACAAGAAATTGATCCTTTATGACCTCCTGTATATCTTCTAGCAAGCTGCAGCAAAATAAGCATCTCATGCAATGTCAGTCCTCAATCATCCTGTTTGGTTGAGTTTGCAGGTGTGCTTCATGACTTCAAATCATAGATGAAAACCACCAAAAAGAAATAGAGAAACCTTCCAAGTTAGCATAGAAAGAACTCTGATCACACCATCTGATCCGCCAAACGCAACAAGGGGCCCATCACTGGCAGTAGATCTACACAAGAATTCCATGCTGCATAAAAATAATTCGAGATGGTCAAGACAGTTGTTCCTTCATTACCAGGCAACAAGCTTCCAGATAACTTTCCAGAAACAAATAGAAATTAGAAGGAATAAATAAATAAAATAATGAGAAAGAAAAACTCATTACTTTCAATGTTCAGCCGTCCACAATGGCCATATCAAAAGAGATACTTTCTAAATTCTAAGAGGCAGTGCCCTATTTAGTCAAGTTATTTCCTGGAGGCAGTACACATTGATTTACACATAGCAGAAAAGAACACATATTTTGACACTAGGTTCTACCGTGCATGCAATCCGGCCACATGATGCATTTTAAGGTGAACCACATAAAAAATGTGCATCCAAAATGACATGTTCCATTTGTAAAAGAGTACTTTCTAAGGGCAGTAGCAGTTGAACTAGACTACTCAGTCATTAGTTAGTACTATATGCAAGTACTGGGTAAAGACAAATACAAAAAGGATCATTATAATCAGTATTTATAAGAATAAAGGGAGGGCTCAGTAAAGAGTTAGACTAGCCAGATCAACTACTTAATCGTTGGGAAATCACAAAATTTGGAGCAGATTTTAGAATAGTTTTTGTTAGAGTTCTAGTTCAAGCTCTCCGTATCTTAAAAAACGAATAGGAGGACAATATTATTGAATGTTCTCTGATAACTCAACCTTTAACTCATTAAGCAGCCATGCTAACATTAAAGTTGTCTACAGAAATGCCTTTAAAGTGAATGAAATCCTTCCAAATTGACCAGTGCAAGCTTGTCGCTGCATGTAGTTTCATTTATCAAACTCGTTATCAAACATTTTTCGCCACTAACACTTAGAAAGAACCATTTTCATATTCATATATTATCCATCAACTTTTAACACTTAAATAGTTGTCTATCTCTATACCTCATCTGGATACAAAGAAGTAACATTGACAAGCCTCGGCGTTGAGAACCAAAACACATTCATTCATGCTTCCCCAACAAAACACCAAACATATTTTCAAAGATCATATATAAACACATTATCATCATTAACACATTCCCACCTATCTCTGAAAATAAACTCCCCAAAATAATTAGTAGTATAATTTAATAAAATTTATGAGTGACAAATTTACAAGAACTAAGTCCAAGCACTCCGGCACCAATGATTTCTCGTTAATGGGATCCTATCCTAACGTATGCAGTATAGTCAAGCTCAGCGTGAATTTTGAGTATGCTTAGCAGAAAGTTTCAAGTATAAAAAAGCACTAAATTCTCTAGAATGTAGATATATTTAAACTTGCCATAGGAGAGATCTGTTATCCAAGTCCTGCTTTGGTACATCTCGGCCACGCATTGTCACTAGATCTAGAAAAATAGCTTTGTTCTCACAGCATATGACAAGAAAATGGCGTCCTTTCGTTGAGGGAGCAGGGGAACTTAAAGTTGAGGTGATATTGTTGACAGCCGTTGGAGCTTCAGCAGCAGCAGACCGATTCCGCCAAAGTTGCCAATAGCGTACATCATCATCATAAAAGCTAACCTGTTTAACACTTAAAACCCCATGATATGATATCAGTCTCTGGTAAAATACATACATTAATAGAAAATAAATTGACGGAAAACGTGGAAAAAGACACTGAAGTGTTGACATGGAAATATACCTTCCACCTCGTATGGCTTCTGTAGGTTTACCTCTAGGCTCTACACACATCAAAAGAACGAAATCAGCCATTTTGGATTAATATCATAAACAAACCGTATCCCAAAACAGAAAAGCTCAATGAGATTCTATATGAAAGCTAATAGGACACTAATGCAGAACTGGAAGACTAATGACTCAAGATAGAATGAATCTTCGCATCTCTACTTTTTCATACCTAATTAACATAGATCTTCTATGCATTATTTTGACTTATTTTCTCTCGAAGAAGCTAATAGAAAACTCCTGATGAGTGACAACTCAAGATATGATGACTCTTTGCATCTTACAAAAGGCGTTTTGAGTTACTTTTGTCTGTCCTAGAATGATGTCAATGCAAAGACATTAGGTATAAAAAGAGCTATATGTGCATAAGGAAATTGAGAAACTCAGAATCTGATACTGTTCCCTACAAGGAAAATACATTTAGCAGAAAAACAAAGATGAAGTCTTTTGCCCACAGCTAGGCCTGAAGCAAAACTTGACAAGTATTAACCTTAAAAGAGATAAGCACCTCTGTAGCAAACTACAGTTGCCAGTCATTCAAATAAGGGGATCACAACCATGGTCAAACCATTTCCACCCAAAACGACTAACCAGTTAAACCACATTTGACATCAAGCGCCATTAACATTCAAACTATCCAACCCTGACCAAAATAAGCACTAAACAAGAATGGGGAGAAAATGAATCTATCTCAATCACAACCATCAGATATTTATCGAACGCTATCGAGTTCTGCTAAAGGTCTCAACAACAATGAAACTAGGATCACGCAAACCGACCTGTTTCGCCCTCCGCGAGCTTCTCCAATTTAGCACCAACTAAACGTCTCTCATCCACACCTCCAGCTTTCAACTCGTAAATAACCTAAAAAAAAAGAAAAAACAACATCAAGCATCACAAATTCGCACCACATACTGAAAACGAGAAAGAAAATAAACAAGATAAATTACTTTTTAAAAACGTGCACACACTCACACCCAGCGACTAACCTGGCGGTGTTCCCAATTCCAAACGGAGACGTGATCTGACGCATCGGCAGTTACAAGCCACGGATGTGTCGGATGCAATTGAATCTTCACAATCTTATCACTCGTCGGCCGGAAGGCCCGCAACCGCAGCATTGCGTTCAAATTTCTCTCTCGGTTCTACTAAAACACGGATCTGAATCCGAATGAAGAAAAGTTGGAAAGATTGTTTGCTGATCGCCAGAGAAGAAGCGGTTCAGATCGACTCAATTTTGCTCTGACGATGAGCTAGGCTAGGGGGTTGCTAGAAAAAAATGGTACAACCTGGTATTTCAGGCGAATTTAATTTTACGGTTCAGGCTTCAGCTTCATGTACTGATTTGTCTTAATCTTAATCTTAAAACATAATTAATTTATAAATAAATTCTATTAAAAAATTAAAAATTTCAATTGAATTGTAGTAATAAATATAACTATAAAGTTCAAATTATAAATTACATCTATATAATATATAAATGAGGAGTTTTTTCCCCTTTTTTTCTCTCACTACTCCCACAAACTTTTTAACTATATTTTTTTTATATAATTTAATTCTTTTTAAAACATTGTCAAATTTGATTAATGAAGGTTCGTGACAAAATATTTAATAAGTTATACAAATTTTAAAATATTTTATTTTTTTATCTTTATTAAAATTTTATAACATTTTATTTATATTTGTGTACGAAAATATTTATTTATTTATTATGACGTGTAATACTCTATAATAATAATAATGTGTAATGTTAATTTTCTTTATCAAATGATTTGAAATTATATAAATGTAGTGGACAAAATTTGTCGATTTGGCTCAAGCCCAATTCGGCTCCCTCCCGATGCTCAACCTAGGGCTCTTCTCAATTGTAGATTTAGCCTCTACATTTAATAACTATAATTATCATTAAACTTTGTACAGAATTGAAATTTTTCATTTTTAAATTCAATATTTCATTGAGTAATTGATGTGGATTATTTTAATTTTAAAATATATGTTATATTTATTTATATTTTAATTCTATTTAATATATTTATTTATTTAATTGAATATATTGTTTAATTTCCATATTTATCGTGCATTTGCACGAAGGGGTACTAGTTATCCAAATTAAATAACAACACTTAATATAATAGAAAAAACATCAAAACAAATTGAGCACCATTTTCTAAACATGTACATATTCACGCGTCTTTGTAAAAATTTAGTAGTATTTTTTTTTATTCTCACTCTACATAAGTAACCTTTTCAATGTAGCTTTTTCTTAAATAAATATACAATACACATCTTAAATAAAATAAATCTTAATTTAGTATTTCCTCAGTCAATTAAAAAAAATCTCATTTCATAATGACATAAATTTTAATAAATTGGTTGAGTGTGTTGTGAGTGGAATATAATTTTACTTTTATTGCAGTTAGGCCCAATAATGAAATATTGATAAATATGGGGTAATATTGAGGATTATAGTTAGTAATATATACTTACTGAAAAATAAAATATGAAATGAGTATATTTTTTATAGACAAATGAAATTAGTATTATTCAAAGATTCAACTTATTAAATAATTTTGTATTTATTGTTATTGACTCATTTTTCTCTTCAAACTTAATACATGGTCATTAACCCTTCTTTTAAAGTCGTTCTTTATAAATTCCCTTAAATCTTTCTGATCTTATTCTTATTTATGATATCTAGATTTCTTAAGATTAAGTTATCAAATTTATTTTAAATTAAATATTTTATTATAATAAGATATCATGTTACTATTGTGAAAAATAGCATATTATATACTACAAAATATATGTTTATAGTCTACATATTGAGTCGGATTTAAATTTCAATAGCAAATTTATAAAAATAAAAAAAATACTATGAAATAACATGATTCTGAGTATGAACAATTGAGATTTGCATAGAAAAGGTAGAGATAGAAAATATTTAACTTTCACTTGATGAATACATAATGAATTGGTAATTTTATAAATGAGAGTCTTATTTATAGATTACAAAATAAATCTAGCACCAAGGTCTATTAATTGCGGAAATTGGGCTCAAGTCTCATTACAATAGTTTATGTCTTGAAGTGGACCATCGAAGTTTGGCGGAGCTGACATCCAAAGTCGGCGGAGCTGATCCGCCAAGGTTGACTGATTTTTTTTTTGTCTTATTCTTCAATCATTAACTAAATGCAATCAACCTTAACTTTATCCTTTATAATTTACTTTTACCAAGTTTGATTCTTTACTTTAATCCGTAATTTTCATATGTTATGCCTATTTCGAAAAGAGGAGCAAATTATCATCCACATCACTATATATATGTAATCAAATACTCCCTCTGTCCTTCAAACATCTTCATAAGAAGGGTGACACGAGTTTTAATAAAAGTTAGTTGTGTATTTGATGAGTGGAAAATGGGTCCCACAAAAGGGTAAATATTAATGAAATTATTTCCAAAAATAGGTTATATAGGAATATATTTTGGGGACGGACCAAAATGGAAAGAAATGAAGATGTTTGAGGGACGGAAGGAGTATATAAATATATATGGGATGAGGTTTAAATGACACTCCCTTCGTCCCGCTTATTTTGACACACTTACATTTTTTATTTGTCTTATTTATAATGAAAATTTCCTAAAATAAAAATAATTAGGGGTTTTAAATCCTCATTATGGTAAACCTTAATTTTACTAATTATCCCCTTTAATTAATTAGCCCCCATCCCCCAAACCCTAATTCATCCCACTCATTATTGCGTTGCCTCTCCACTCCATTGTCTCTCGTTCGACCCCTCTCTCTCTCTTTATCCTTCGTTTGCAACTTGAACGATTCTATCTCTATTATCTGATTCATCTGTCTACAACTCGAGCAATTCTCAGTTTTTCAGTTCCTCCGCCAATGTCGATGAAATCTGAGCCTCTTTCCCACCTCTTCTTTCTCGAAGGGCGAGATCAATAATGCCCTAAAGACATGTTATAAGATCTCTAACTTGGAGAGTTAGTATCTTTGTCTAATGGAAGCTGATCTTGTCCGCGATCGTATGAGATCTTGCATAAATCTTATGGAAACCCGACTCTCTAAGCCCTTACTTGTAGATTTCGTCTTCGAAAGCACATCTCTTGATTTCCTCATATTAAAGGACAATCTTGGTAAGGTATTGGCAAAATTTACGATTTTGTGTTTTTATTATATGCGAACTCCCTTTTGAAACCTATTTCATTTTTATATGCTTCGCTGTGGGAAGAAGGGTCGTAGGACTCTATTGGTGAAGGGCCATCGACTGACTTTGAGAATTGCTCGATGATGGCAGCGGACTTCCAGGGTGGAGAAGAGAGGGCCGAACCTGGATCCGAAAATTCTGAAGCTATAAACAACTTGCTAAGAATTTTACTCCTGATGTACTTTGACTTAGTTAGACATTTCCCACTCCCTTTGCATGACGATGTATTGGTTTTCTTATGGTTCGAGTACTGTGTTGGAATGAATTTTGTATTTTATGATAATGATGATGATGATGATGATGATGATGATGATGATATGCTCATTTTTGTATTACTGGTGTGGTTTTGGCATTGATGATTGGTTGCTGACCTTAGATGTTATGAGGTTGTGGTGTCTTCAGAATTTTATGTGATGTCGCCCTTATGGTTTTTGTGCTACTGAGGTTGTGTTATTCTGAGGTTTTTATATGATGTTGCCCTTATGGTTTTTGTGCTACTGAGATTGTGGTTTCATGAGGTTATTATGTGATGTTACCCTTATGGTTTACTGAGGCTGATTGTTGATGTGGTTAAATTTTGAGATGTGTTCTGTATGTCGTTGACATCAATAATTGAATATAAATTGTGAGATGTGTTGTGTGTGCTGCTGAGGTTAATTGCACTTTTTTTTACCATTCATCGTTCATTTTATAGGACACATACATTCTATACAAAAATCAACCTATTCACACAAAAAGTTTAGATCTAAAACATGTTTTTTACAAATCAACCATGTTTCCGAGACATAAACTTCTTTACCACCTGTATGTGTTGCTTAATGTTTTGAAAATGATGATCTGTCTTTTGTTTAATGATCTTCTAGCGTGTGAATACCAAATGTGCATTTACTTTGCATGATTGAATATTTTTATTCTTGAGTAGGATTTATCTAATCTCACTCTTTCAATGAAATATGGATTAAGCAAAATTAGCTTAAATGATATAAATAATCAAGGTCCTCAGAATATCCTAAAATTTTAATCCATATAAGTAAACAAGGAATTAATATTACTATTTTTATAAGCTCTCCAAGGTAAACACCCCCCTCCCAAGCGTATTTATAAGCTCTTTAATCCCCATTGCACTTCCATTTTCAATTAAGTATAGTATACATGTCTCACCAAATCCTCCGACACTTCCAAGTTTAATGTGAATGCATCAGATCTAACAAGTGTCCCTTTCTTCATATGGGAAATTTTGTAAGAATTCTCACATCTTACCTTCATTATTTCCACCATACATACTTGTAAACTTAGGAAGATATTGTTCAAAGTTGTGGGAGACAAGTCTTCAAATGACTTGGGTACAACCTCAATTAATTGATCAATCGTCTAATTGTTGGTCTGTGTTTGTAAACTTTGGATAACATTAAACCACCCTAAATCATTCACATTAGTGTCTGGTGAGTTTGGTGGTTGATGCACTATAGTAAATGTAAAGCCATCTTGATTGGTTGCATCTCTGAAAATTGGATTAGCTTTACATTGTCCTATTCAATATAAATAATCTTGCTTGCTCCAATTAGCCATTTTGCCTTAGTTGCTGACATAATCTAAAATACACATAAAAGAAAATGAACTATTTATTCTATGACATTCAATAGTTGTAAATCAAACATTCTAGACTTACATTTCATACATGCATCATTTGCATTCCATACCTTATTGATTAAGCATTATCTCACAACTTTTTTAGTCACTGTGTCTATTGCCTTGGTCGCTATTGTACTAGCTAGTTTGTCTTTACTTGCCCTCTATGCTGGGACCTTCTGAGTGAATGGGAATATCCCAATCTTCTCATCAAATGTAACATCTCCATTTGGACTAAATATAGGTTTGCACACAACATACATAAACATAACTTTAGTTATGATTTTTTTGCTCTTGCATATCTTATGTGACTCAGTTTCTCCTGGTGTAAGATATAACTCGTGTGCTCCTTTAGTCACGTAAAACTACTTCTCGTCGATGTGAACTGTATTGTGCATGCTTCTAAACCTCAGTGTTCTTAGGATGTTGTCTACTTCTAATGGTTTCAAATCCACCCAAAATATACTTCATTCGTCCCCCAAATCTTTACTATTTTTTCTATTTTAGTTTATCATCCAAATCCTCACTATTTCTATTTTTAGTAAAATTACTCCACGTAACCCCATAAAAGTGAGACTCTTACTCCACTGTAATCACTTTAACAGAGACTTTTAGACTATATTTATCAACTATCCGCAATATTTAATAGAATAATTATTCATCTCTCTTTATATTTTATCAATGACCCTACAATCAAACTCAATTCTACAACCTTTATACTTTATCAATGACCGAATCCAACATAAAATAAAAAATACACTTGTCAAATAATATACTGCCAAGTGACAAATGACCATTAGAAAAATGAAGTTGTTGTTCGGGCGGGTCTGGCAAGTGCCAACCAAATATACAAACCATTTTATTAAAACTCATGTCATTCTCAAAATGATAAAATTTTGGGGGATATGGGTAATAGATGTGAAACATTGACATTGGTGTTTAATGAAACCAACACCTAAACTACGGAATGAAAGGCGTAAACTATACCTAGTAACGTTGATCGGAAAGGATGAACTGACAATTGGAGAATCGAGCACGAGAGCAAAATATAACTGTAGTATTCAAGAGCAAATGCTAGCGTAATTGTCATACACGAGCTAAGGTCTATTTATAGGGTACAGGGAAGGGTAAAATAGTAAAATTGGTGTCCGCGCATGCACTTGGCGTGGTCGAAGGGTATATCAGGAATTTCATCTTCACGCGGGAAAATCCTCCGCGTCTTTGGCAATCCTTCTGAAAGAGGCGATCTCTCTGGCACGGATGACTTCCCTGGCATGGAGGACTTCTCTGACGTGGATGACTTCTCTGGCATGGAGGACTTCTCTGACATGGATGACTTCTCTGGCATGGAGGACTTCTCTGACGTGGATGACTTCTCTGGCGTGGAGGACTTCTCTGGCGATGGTGACTTCTCTGAGGGGGATGACTTCTCTGATGATGGTGACTTCTCTGATGGGGATGACTTCTCTGATTATGGTGATTTCTCTGATGGAATTGACTTCTCTGGTAAGTGTATCTCTTCTGCCATATTCGTCCCGCCAGTGGGGTCGATTCCTCTGATTTATATTCTTTCCCTACTCTGCACATATTACTCCTCATCAGACATGATTTTTTTTCCCACACCAAAGCCAAACAACATGAATATATTCCACGTGTAAACTTTTACCATTTCTAAATTTGAATATCTTATAGCATGTACAATGGAAAGTCCCCTTGGAGGCTCTATAGAGGTGGGCCCCTCCTTAGAGCCACCCCTCCAACAATGGGGTAGGGGTGAACAAAATACCCGAAATTCGAATAACCAATCCAAATCAAACCGAAATTTAAAATGTCTTTCGGAATTTTTGAATTTTCGGATCGGATTGATACTTTTAAACTACGAGAAAAATCGATATATATATATATATATATATATATATATATATATATATTAGTTCTTAGATTGTTAAATATTTCTATATTTTAACCTACACTCTCATCTTGGTTGATTATATTGAATGATTTATTAATTATGACCTTAATTCGATTGTAATTATCTAATTGGTTAGGTTGATATGTATTTTAGTTTTTTTAGATTTGTTTGGTTTTTGAATTTTTTTTTTCACATTTCGATTTTTTTCATATTTCGTTTTTTTTTCTTTCATATTTTGATTTTTCGGTTCGGATCAGATTTTATCCTTAATTTTTGGGATCTTCGGATTCGGATTTTCAGATAATATGGTTTAGATCGCATTGAATTTTAGGTAGATTTTGAATTTTCAGATCGGATCGGATCAAGCAAAAAGTTGATTGAAATTCTAAATGCTCACCCCTACAATGGGGGCTTTATAGATTTTAATCCCATTTAAAAAAATGATTTCTAAATAAATTATAAATTTTACAATAATATTTTTTTATTAAATTTAAATTCAAAATGTGGATATATTGTCTCATGCGTTCATAGGAAATATTGAGAAGATGGAGGACCTCTGTACCAAAGATTGAAATGTGGAGGGAGTTAATAGAAAACAGTTACACTCAAGTTCAGTTCAATCTCAGCCATTCAGTAAATCAAAGGCTCAAATTAAATCCAGCTGAAATTAGATATAGCCGATTTTCTTTAGCTCGATTTTCATCATCTTCTTCACAGTTAGTGTAAAGGTTTCAAAGAATCAGTTTTATTCCAAGTTTGCCCTGGATCTTATACACAGTTATTGTACTCGAAGCTTGTTCACACCAGTAATAAAATATTCTCCTTGTCCCGTGGATGTAGATCGTTTTAGGATCGAACCATGTAATTGTTTGTGTTTGTTTTCTTTACTGCATTTGTGCTGGTGTTTTCTCTGTTCTTGGCGATCAGATTCACGTTTCATGCGTAACACAAAAATTACAATAATTAAATAGAAAAATAAATTAAAATAATTATAAAAAAATTACAAATTGAATCGTCGATGTTTCAATAATCTCCTCACACATTGCCTTATGCATGGCTAATTGAGTCGGCCCCATTTGCGAAGTGTCTAGGATAATAATTTGGTAGTTGTTTAGTTCATGCTTTGTTTTATTGAAATCGTCAAGCTTCTCGGTGAATTTTTCCATTATATTAAGGTACTCCGAGGGCACCAACAATGACTCAACCTTTTGTCCATTTTCTTTGTCGCGCTTTGCCGTCTTTTTGGCTTATAGGCCTAGTCGTAACGCTCAGATCGGAGGATGTCGTCGAGTACCCCCTCAGAGGTATTCTTCGTGTGCTTCGTCAAATGGACATCATCGCCGATGAAGGTGAATCGTTGAGATTCGTGGAGAATACACCACACCCTGAAGTATTTGAAAGGAGTGTCTATGTTGGTTTGATATATGTATTGGGCTTGTTAGGTGATTTGGTCATCGCTTATGTCGCTCTCCCAATTGCTTCAACAATGTTGTAATTAGCCTCCTAAACATTTACGTCATTTTACACACATTAGAAGTGCAACTTGATTTATTTTTTGTCGTGTGTCGGTGTGTTGGAATGACGAGATTCATTGAATCGCCTCGTGATTTCTCCATAATAGACGAGTATCTTTTGATCGGCACCCTTGATAGTGTTGTGGGTCACATCGGCACATAGTGAGAAAATTAGCTCGGTCTACACCCAGCACGTGACTTCGTTGTCTTTGAAAGCGCAGGAAATCACGATGACTTCGCCATCTTCAACGATTTGAATTTTTTTTATAGCCTTAAGACCTTGAGGGTTAAATGTGTTGAAGGCTTGAGAACGAAAAAAAAAGCCGAGACGAGAAAAAGTTTGGATCATTGGCGAATTTGGTTGGTTAGTGAACTAATTGTTGAAGTCACGCTCCATTTTTTAAAGAGAAAGAACAAGAACAAAAGTTAAATCGGAAGAATAAGAGGTATATATTTAGTTGGTGTAAACAGTGAATGAAAGTATGAGATATTTATAAGAGAAAACTAAATAATAGAAATGGAAAAAAATCGTTGTTTGCAACGGTTCAAGAATAAAAAATGAGAAATTCAATTTTTTTTAAAAAACTTTTTTGTTGTTTTGTTTTTATAATTACGCATTTATAGCACGAGTCTTAAATTTCTGCAGCGAGTCGGGCTCTTAACATCGTGCCCCATCATCAAGCCTGGGGGCTCGGCAATGAGGCAGGGTTCATCGAGGACCAGCTCGAATCTTTTGGTTGTGCCCTGCTGCAAATGCTCTTATACATTCATTGGAAATTAAATATTAATCTTTCAATGTTGAAATTATGTTCTAATTCTAAAACATATTTTAAATGTAGAAGTGTAATATTTTCTTAAAGTAACTACACAATTCATGTTTGTACGAGTATGATTCATATGACCAAATTCATAGATTCATCGAATTAACTACTTGTATACATCGACACTCGAAGAAAAGTAGTGGTCTACGGTGGACACTCAATGTAGAAAACAATTTCCCAGATCGGATGCTATTCTAATTTTCTTGAAATTTTAAGTCAAACAAAGCCACGTCCACGGACCAGATCACCCTTGCCCTTTTATTTTTGGTTATTAAATAACCCAAATAACCACTAAAAAGTTGCACACGTCACATGCCAATTTGACTTTGAACGTTTCACATTACAAAATTGATGATTTGGTCTCTTTCGAAAACCAAAGAACATTCCAAAGTTATGGGAAAAGTTGCTAGTCTCAACATTAAACCCAACTAACACGCTCAGGTTATTCAAGAAAAAGAAAAGGAATTGAAGCAATGAATTGATTTTTCCTAATAAGATAATTTATCTTTTTTAATTATAAATGCTACTTCTTCTGTTCCACGAATCTTGACACGTATTCTTTTTTGGATCGTCCCATAAATCATGACACATTTTCAAATAAGGTAAATCTTCTTTCTCATAATTTATCACTTTTATACTTTATTACCTACACACTTAAAATACTAATCTACAACTCCTTAATTCTCATGCCGAAATCAAACGTGACAAGATTCGTGGGAAGGAGGGAGTATGCATAGGTATGATTATTATCCATTTATTTGCGAGAATATTTGGTTCCTATCCACCGATATTTGATTGTTTAGTAATAATAGTCGCTTCTTGCGGCGAGGGTCATGGCGAATGAAGGTGAAGAGGAGCGGTTTCTACCAGAGGGTTTTTGCGAAATTATCCAGGTTGCTAGAGAGAATTGTCTGATTTGTGTGAATCATGTGTATAGAGAAGCCAATATGGTAGCTAGGGATGGCAACGGGCCGGATCTGGACCGGGTCTGGCCAATACCAGATCCAGATTCGTTTTCATATACTAGATCCAGATCCAGATCCAGATCCGTGGATCTGAAAATTTTGGATCCAGATCCAGATCCGTCAGATCCGCGGGTCCACGGGTCTAGATCCATGGATCTACTATTTTTAAATTAAATTAAAAAAAATTCACAAAATCAACAACATCTAATTTCCATCATGAAAAATATAACACAAAATACTTTTATCTAATTACTTTTAGTTTTTATTCTTTTAAATATAATTTATTTATTATTTTTAATTTAGTTAATATTATTAGTAAACTAAATATAAAATATAAAAAACATATATAAAATAAAACGGATCCACAGGTCGGATCTGGACCGGATCCGGATCTAAAATTTCAAGATCCAGATCCAGATCCAGATCCAGATCCGTTTTCAAAACTGAGATCCAGATCCAGATCCAGATCCGTCGAGTCCAAAAAATTGAGATCCAGATCCGTAAAAACGGATCTGGATCCACGGATCTGGACCGGGTCCAAGATCCACTGCCATCCCTAATGGTAGCTCATAGACTTGCTCAGATGACTAGAAACTTCCCAACCTCTGTATGTTGGACGAGGGAATACCCTGATTGGCTTAGGGATACCTCAAAAAAAAAAAATAGGCATAGCCGTAAGCCTATTTTCTTAAAAAATAAAAATATTCTTGTGCTTTTGAAAGAACTAATTTAATACTATTGATTTAATTTTTCTTTGTCCGAAGGTATGCTATTTATTTATTAAGAATAATGCTTTTCAAAATTTGTTTATTTAATATTTTATAAACAAATCCTTTTCTAGTTGACATGTTTAACGCGTGATAATCGACGTTTCCTATACAACATAAAAAGGAAAATAAAAATAAAAATTCTCTTTTTTTGGAAAAGAAAATGAATTTCTCATACATCTACCGTCGCCCTTTCTTGTCTTCCAATCTTCCTTCCCTAAAACCCACCTTCCCTCCCTCCTACCCACCTCATCTCTCTCTTTACTCTCTCGTCTCTTTACATGGCGGCGAAGCCAAAATAAACCGGAATTCCTCAATTAACAACCATGCCGACCTACACTGCAATCGCGCTAGAAAACCTACTCGAGCCTAGAGTTCGGGATTCCCTCAAGAAGCCCGAGCCGGAGGGCCCGAACCCAGAGAATGGGCGCTCGAGGCACCTGTACATATCCCCGGCCCTTTATGCCACGCCGGAGCAGTCACCCATACCCGAGTACTCCTCGCATGACCCTCCCTCCCCTTCTCCTTACGTTGCAAATCACAAGCGCCGCGGAGGAGGGCATGTCAGAATTCCGGAAATGCGCCGCGGCGGTGACGAAACCGAGGGTTCTAGTGTGGAGGAGGAGGAGGCGGAGAAGTTTTTGAACGAGGGCGTTGACGGTGTAGCTGAGGAGGATGAGGGGTGTCTCGATCCGATGAGTGAGGTGGCGAGTGAGTTGGATGCAGCTGATTTGAGCCAAATTCAAATGGAGAGCCGCAGCTTCGTTTCGGCGCAAGGGGAATTCTTCGACGCGATCGATGGTATAATTGAATTGTCTTTTTCCTGAATTAGATCCTTGATTATGTGACGGTATTATAAGACAATCGTTTTATTTTATATTTACAACTTCGCATTGGAAAATCGTTATGGGAATGCCTGCAGTATGATGTTTTTGGGAATGGTAGGCACAATTGGGATGCTGCGAACAGATCCTTCGTATCTTTTGTGTGTATGTTATGCTCAGAAAACTAGCGACAGAATGAAGTTAGTTTTATAATGAATATAGTGTATGGAGGTATTTCATTGTTTTGAATGATTTTTTTTCCCTGAGTGCCTGTATTAACTTGATGATGGGTTTAAGTTTAGATGGCCTGACTTTTGTCAGGAAATACTGTTGTGATGAATGTCAACTCTGATTCGTATTTGCGGCAGAAGGAAATCAGGAAATAACTACAGAACACCTTTTACATCGATTCGAGATTCTGCACAATAGTATGCGAGAGATGATTTTTCAAGAAATTCGTTTTTAGCTTTAAGTTTTATGTGAAAGTAAATTAATGGATTACTTAGCTTTTTGCCTGATTATGTTCTTCCTTCTGTATTTTTTCTGCAATCCTGGTGGTTCTTTGTTTAGCATGTATATCAATGTTGGAGTAGTAGGCACATCATGCTGCACTTGATAACATTCGGCTCCTGTAATTGTGACTTTTGCGTCAATTTGATAGAAAGATTGCATGTATTATATCTTTAAGTGAAACTAAGATTGATGACTTGACTTTGTTTGCAGAGTTCTCCTCTGATGGGTCCACTTCAAACACACCATCATGTGATCATAGACTTGAATCAGAATTGCATGCGTCAAGGCTCAATCTTCTTGAGGAAATTGAAAAGAGAAAGATTGCAGAGGAAACTTTTCTTTTGATGCACAGTCGGTGGGAGAAAATCAGGATCCTTATGTCTGAAGCTGGACTTACTTTTCCTGCTCCTCCTGCTATTAGTGATGGCATGCAGCTCGAGGATCAGGAAGTGGATAAAATGTCCCAGGAAGTTGTTGCTGCTAAATTTGTTGCTGAAGCAGTTGGAAGGGGTCTAGCACGCGCTGAGGCTGAAGAAACTGCTTCGGCGATCATTGAATTGAAAGACCTGGAGATCCTCCGGCTACGTGATAGATTGCAGTACTATGAAACTGTTAATCATGAAATGTCCCAGAGGAAGCTTGTTGGTAAGCTTTCGAAATTATGCTTTCTAGTTTAAGTTACCATTCTGCAATCATATAAGCCTTAAAATCTCCTGCACATAATATACTTCTTGCTATTTTTTTCTTTACATTGGCATGGTCTCGGACTATTTGCAGTCTCCTGTTGATTAGTGGATTCTAGTTGCTCCTTTGATAAGGCTGTTCGAAAGTTAAACTCCATTAAATTGAGGAGAACTATCTAAACATCTAAATAGAGAGGAGAGAAAACAACATCTCTTTGCCTGCCTACCACTAAGATTTACTGCAAATAAGGTGGAATTCATTAGGTGTTGGTGGAATTCATTAGGTGTTGAAGTGATCAAAGTTGTAATTTCAGGAAAGAGATGGTTCTAAGATATCCAAAGTTAATTCCAATACCCTTGGATAAGTATATTATCATTTTTAAAATCTTCCATTCCTCTTAAGCAATTGTGTTGGTTTTATTTTAGTACTATCAAATTCTGCTTTATGACTTGGCTGATATAAATCCAGCAAAGCTCATTGTTTGGGAATTTTGAAATCATTATGCACTTCCAGATACTGCCTAGACTTCCCTATATGCCTGTAACTCAATTTGTTGAGTTTGTACGATGCTTTCTTCCTCGAGAATTATTTCTTTGTTTTGAAAGAACCTGAGTTTGGGACCAGTAGCTTACATGACTTTTGCATACGTTAGTTGCTCTTTATAGAAAATACATGATAAAAAAAATGATGGGGTCTGTAAATAATATATTTGAACTCACTTTCTTGAGTTTATCTCTGCAGAGGTCGCACGTAGACAACAAGAAAGGAAGAGTAGAAGGAGGTGGCTATGGAGTATTATGGGAATGGCATTTGGAATTGGGGCATCATTGGCTGCTTATTCATATATTTCTCATACTAGTGAATCTGTGTCAACCCAAGAGTGTGGCGACTCTGCTGACTCCTCCTCTTCTATTGTCCCGCTGGAGACCTCCTGTGGCCATTAGCGTAGCTGGTGGTAAATTTGTTGACTTATCTTTTGAATTTGCGGTACATTTTCTCTAGCTAGTGTTGGATCAGAGCTTAGGTAGGTAGATCAATGGCTAAAGCCTCTTGGCTGCATTTGTTCTCTTCTTACCACTTTTTCAAGATTGCTCGCAGCAACGCAGAGAGAAGTTTAGTTTAGTGAGTTATCTATTATCGGAAGCATGGTGTCTGATGTTGAATTTGATACCTGTTAGTTAGAACTTTCATTTCGAAACTACTGAGTAACGTGTAGCTAATTTCCCGAATTGAGTCAGGAGTTATACAGTGCTAGATTGCTTAATTTTACAGTGGTATATCTTATGAATTCTGAAAACTCCTTGAAAATACTAAAGCAACACAAATCTTATTGGACAAAGCATATTGATAATTGGTAGTACTATTTTCATTGGTAGTACTCCCTCCGTCCCGCGAGTCTTGACACGTTTGGGTTCGGTACGAGAATTAAGGAGTTGTAGATTAGTGTTTTAAGTGTGTAATTAATAATGTATAAAATTGATAAAGTAGGAGAGAGAAGGTAATAAAAGTGATAAAGTAGGAGAGATATAATAAAGGTGATAAAGTAGGAGAGAGAAGGTAATAATTATTGCTAAAAAAGGAAACGTGTCAAGATTCGTGGGACGGCCCAAAAAGGAAAACGTGTCAAGATTCGTGGAACGGAGGGAATACTATTTTCATTGGAACATTAAATACCTTTGGGTGCAAATTTATGTAATTTTGGTCCCACAACTTTAAATTGTTGTTATAATTTCTTTTGCGTCTCTTTCATGTATTTTATAGTAAATTATTGCTGTATTATTATTATACTCCCTCCGTCCCAATAATGAAGACACACTTCATTTGGGCACGGAGGTTAAGGCGAGATAGTTTAGGAAATAAAGTGTTTGATTAAGAAGTTGATTAGGAGTTTTATTTACTTTTATTTTAAATTTATTCTGGTGTAGGTAAATTAGTACTCTCTCTCATCTTCTCCAACCACCACCGCCGCCGGCGCCGATTCCATCTGCTATGCCACCGAAAATCAAACCCAGAAAAGCAAACCACCGAAAATCAAACCACCAAAAATCGAACCCAGAAATCAAATTTAGAAATCGCAGATCATCCAAAAAAATGTCCAAAAAATTGAGCATCGAAAACTGATTCAAAATTAACACTACACGATTTCTGCAACTTTTACAAAAATTGAACAAAGATTCGAGTTTTAAGCGATTCTTGAAAGTTTCGAATCAACCAAGCGAGAAACAGAGTCGTACTCCCCTCTCTCCTTCAGAAGTCGCCGACCATGATAGCCTCTCCCTGAATCCGACGGGTGCTCCCTCTTTTTCAGTCTAGCGGAATCCCTCTTCCCCAAATCGAGCCCTAATTTTTCAAAGCTCAAATCTCAATTTCTCCATTTGCTCTCTCCAATTTTCGCCTAGAGATTCTGCAACATTACCTTTGGCCGGAGATTCTGCAACATTACCTTGCTGTTGGCAGAAATAGGGCCAATTTTCGCTTAGAGATTCTCGATTGGGAAGGCAGCGGAGCCGGAGGAGAGGACGGAGGACAGTGGAGTGGCGGCGATGGCGGTCTGGAACCATAGGCATGAAACAGACGGAGGATTCTCGCCTAAAATCGAACGCCTCTGCTCCTTCTCTTCAGAGATCTGCCGCGCCAGCAAACCCTAGCCCCTTGCCCCCAGATCCGCCGCCCTGCATACCCTAGCCCCCAGATCCGCCGAAGAAGAGAGAGGGATAGGTGGCGGCTGTTCGGCCGGAGAAGGCGGCGGAAGGGAGGAGGAGGCGGCGGCGGCAGACATAGAGGTCTAGAGCGAGAGAGATGAAGGAGAACCGAGAGGGATAGAGAGAGGGGTCGGACAGGGGCGGTCGCGGCGCGACGTCGTGCCTCACCGGCGACGACTTCGCCGAGGAGGAGGAGGAGGAGGAGATGGGGCGGCGGGGATGGGAGTGTTTCAGAAATGGTGCCGAGAAGAGAGAATGAGAGAGGCGGGGATGGGAGTGTTTCAGAAAGGATTTGAGGGAAATACCGTAATTAAGCCACAATTAACTAGCTATTGGAGTGCCCTAATTATTTCCATATATGGAAATGTGTCTTCATTATTGGGACAGCCCATTAATGAAAGTGTGTCTTCATTATTGGGACGGAGGGAGTAATAACTAAAGAATGTTTAGAAAATGACAATTCAAAACTATAAGCATTTACCAATTGGTTCGTTTAAAATATGACATGAAAACCTCCGTCTGCCCTATAAAATTAAATTGAAAAATTAAAAAATTCTTAGTTTTTTTATTGTAAGTATAAGATATTTTTTTTCAGGGAAAATATCGGACAAAGTTAAATCTTATTTTAAGTACAAGCATATACAAAATTTATAATGAAGATTTATTAAATCTTCACTTTTCCAAACTAAATTTTTAATAAAAAATTATTGGAACCAATAACATTACTTAGATGTTTGATTGCAGCAATCTTTCCTGCCTATATTCCTAAGAAGATGGAAAACAAGATTTTCTATCTAATTCCTTTATGCTGCAGCTGACCTATATTATTCCTTTCACTCCCATCACATTCTTTCTTTCTTATTATGAATTTTTTCATACAATTAAACATTATTTCTTATTTTCTATCGCTCAACATGTTAAATTGGTTATTGATTTTAAAATCAAAATGATTACCAATCTTCTTATGCAAGAAAAGAACAACATTGTAGTTTGAACAATGAACTTCTCTGCAATTTTAGTTACCATTACTTGAAATATATACGCTCAATAACATTCTTCTAGCTACTTGTATCTCAAAAAAAATCTACTTGAAAAGAAAAACTGCACGCAACTCATATGAATCTATAATATTTATCAAATATGCACTGAGTTTTAACTTTTATTGAAGCATGTTGATACTTTTTTTTTTTTTTTGAGAGAAAAAGCATATTGATACTTGGTAGTACTATTTTCAGTATTCTTCAATAAAAATTGAAACACGTTATACACCGAGTTTAACATACTCCCTCTGTCCCACGAAGCATGACCAGTTTTCTTTTCAGTTTGTCCCACCAAGTTTGACCAATTTTTAAAAATGATAAAAAATTGAGGAAGACTTACGTGCGCGCTGAACAAATTTTGCGCTCACACAGTGAGCGCGGATCTTGGATCTATTCGACCCGGATCCGGATCCATTATATATATTAAAAAAAAAATTGCAATGACTTTACTACTAATTATATAAAATGTGAATGGAAATAGAAACAAGTTAGAAGGTAGTGTAGTTGGTTTGGGTAGTAATTTTAAGCGTCGGGTGTTGGGTTCGAATTTCAGCTCCTGCACTTTTTTTAAATATTTTATTTCAACTTTTAATTGTCTAGTGTCATTTAGATATTTTTAAAGTGTTTTTTATTAACAAAAATAGTGTCAATGTTATAGTTTATATATATGAAGCATACTATTTTTAGTATTTTATTTCAACTTTTGTCTAGTGTCATTTAGATATTTTTAAAGTGTTTTTTATTAGCAAAAATAGTGTCAATGTTATAGTTTATATATATGAAGCATACTATCTTTAGTATTTTATTTCAACTTTTGTCTAGTGTCATTTAGATATTTTTAAAGTGTTTTTTATTAACAAAAATAGTGTCAATGCTTAACTTTTATAATTGTAATTTTATTAACATATAATGTTAGCAAAACACTCCACGTTTTTTATAAAAAAATAATGCTTGTAGTTTCTTTCTTTTAAGTATGTAATTTCTTTATTAGAAGGCGAGATTTTTTGTAGTTTCTTTCTTTTAAGTATGTAGTTTCTTTCTTTTAATACTTGTAGTTTCTTTCTTTTAATATTTGTAGTTTCTTTCTTTTTTCTATAGTTTCTTTCTTTTAATACTTGTAGTATTTTTCTTTTAAGTATGTAGTTTCTTTCTTTTAAGTATGTAATTTCTTTAATATTTGTATTTTTCTATAGGCGAGACACTATATCATTTGAAATGACACTACGACATTTCAAATGACACTATGACATTTCGAATGACACTATCATATTTCAAAATGACACTATGACATTTCAAAGACACTTTGAATGACACTATGACATTTCAAATGACACTATGTCATTTGAAATGACACTACGTCATTTCAAATGATACTATGGCATTTGAAATGACACTATAAGATTTCAAATGACACTGTGACATTTGAAATGACACTACAAGATTTCAAATGATACTACAAGATTTCAAAAGACACTATAAGATTTCAAATGCACTATGACATTTCAAATGAAACTTCAACAATTGAAATGACACTATAAGATTTGAAATGACACTATGACATTTCAAATGACACTATAACATTTCAAATGACACTATAAGATTTCAATGACACTATGACATTTCATATGAAACTTCAACAATTGAAATGACACTATAACATTTCAAATGACAGTATGACATTTCAAAGACGTTTTGAATGACACTATGACATATCGAATGACACTATATCATTTGAAATGACACTACGACATTTCAAATGACACTATGACATATCAAATGACACTACGACATTTCAAATGACACTATGACATTTCAAATGACACTACAAGAATTGAAATGACACTATGGCATTTCGAATAACACTACGAGATTTCAAATGACACTATCATATTTCAAAATGACACTATGACATTTCAAATGACACTATGACATTTCAAATGTTATAAAAAAAAGATTTCAAATGACACTATGACATTTCAAAGACACTTTGAATGGCACTATGACATTTCGAATGACACTATGTCATTTCAAATGACACTACGTCATTTCAAATGACACTATGACATTTGAAATGATACTACAAGATTTCAAATTTCACTATGACATTTCAAATGAAACTTTAACAATTGAAATGACACTATAACATTTCAAATGACACTATGACATTTCAAAGACACTATAACATTTCAAATGACACTTTAACATTTCAAATGATACTATAACATTTCAAATGACACTGTGACATTTCAAATGAAACTTCAACAATTGAAATAACACAATAAGATTTGATATGGCACTACTCCGACGTACAAATGTTACTATAACATTTTAACATTTGAAATGACACTTTTCATTAAAATGAAATTATAACACTATATTCATTACGTAAAAAATTACACTGTCCAATTAACCTTGGATAAATCAATGGGAAAAATGTTTGCAGATCGAGAAAAGATCAAGAAATAATTGTTAAGTAATCAGAATAATTAAAAGCGAGACATGATTGTTTTTGTTTTGTTTGAAGTCAGCGAGAGAAGATAGGGAGAAGAATATTGATAGAATCATAGTTTCATCTATTAATGTATATGGTGTCATTTACATATATTATAAGTGTCATTTATTAATGTATATGGTGTCATTTACAAGTCTGGATGAGAGATTCAGCATTTATCGCACTAAACTCAAACTTATGCGATATATACCCTTGAAGCCATCTCATAGCCTTCCGCAACCCGAATAGGATGAATTCCCCGTTCCAACATCTTCTGCGCTTACTCTTTTGCAACCACAACGCCGCCGCCTCCGCCCTCAAGGCTCAATCGGTGAAGGCCGGCGCCTTCACCATCTCCCTCTAGCTTAAAATCGGCGGGCGGTCGCCCGACTGGAGCCGCCGTAAACATTAGCAACTTCACCTTGAGTCCGCCGGCGAAGAAGGAGGAGGACGGCGCGGCGTTGTTTGCGTGTTCCTTTGAGAGAGAAGAGAAAGATGATGAGCGAGAGAAGAGAGAGGAGTACTGGTTGTCCAGCGATAGCGACAATTAATTTTTTCTTTTCAATATATATTAAATTCAGCGCGCACCATGTGAGCGCAAAAAATACACGGCGCTCATTTAAGTTTTTGTGTAAAAAATTTACCCTTTATTCACCTTTTCACTTTTTCACCTACCATACTTAATACATAAAATATCAACTGTGTCGAAAAGAAATGGGGCATGCTTTATGGGACGGAGGGAGTATTTAAAGTTAAATATTCACGGAAAAAACATAAATAAATAAGTGTATAAAGGCCTCCTTCTTGAAGCACATGCTCGTGTAACTTGGCGGTTCTAGAAGTTTCCCTACAACAGAAAACGCAGGGTAGGGCAAGGTGGTTTTCCTCCATTCCCACAGCCGAAACGCCATGGCGCTGAAATCCTTCTTCCTCTCCAAATCTAAATCCCAATTTCCCACCCTCTTAAGCCGCGCCTTCTCCTTCCATTCCTCCTCCGCCGCCTCATTTTGCACCTCGCCGGAAACCCCTGATCAGCCCCAAAAACCAAACCCCAAACTGATAAACTTCTCCCCTTCCGACACCGATTCCGACTCCGACGCCGCAGCTCCAGCTACACGTCCCGACAAGTCCAAAATCCCACCGCCGTACAACCCGTTCAGCAAGGAGCCGGCCATCAAAGGGCCCGGGGACCCGAAGAATCTGCAGGAGGTGTTCGCGAAGATACGCGAGGACGGCCTGATGAACAGCGCAGCCAAGATGTTCGACGGATTGTCCCAAGACGGGCTGACCCACGAGGCCCTGGAACTCTTCTCCCGGATCAAGGACAGAGGCGAGATGCCGGACGTGATCGCCTACACGGCGGTGATGGAGGCGTACGTGGACGCCGGGCAGGCGAAGGAGGCGCACAAGGTGTATCTGCGGATGCTGGCGAGTGGGGTGTCGCCCAATGCCTATACATACAAGGTCCTGATCAGGGGGCTAGCCGAGAGCGGAGCGGCCAAGGAGGCGAGCAAGTACGTGGGGGAGATGGTGGGGCGGGGGATGAGGCCCAATGCGGGGACGTGCGTGGCAGTGTTTGAGGGGCTGCTGAAGGCGGATCTCCGGAATGAGGGGATACAGTTGCTGGAGATGTTGAAGGCAAAGGGCGTCGCGCCCCAAGAAGACAAAATCAGGGATGTGATTAAGAATAAGAAAGGGAGCATTCCGAGTTTGATCATCAATGTTTTATATGCCAACTGATTATTTCTTCGTTCTCAGATTAAATCAAATACCTTTATGTCTTGAGTTGCAAAACTTGCAATGTGCAAATTCTTGGATCAATTTTTTTTGGGCTGATATTGTTGATGTTTTTTTTTTTTTTTTGAGAAGTCAAAAACATACTCCTTCCGTCTTACTATAAGTGGCTCATAACTTTTCGGCACAGAAATTAAGGAGATAGTGTAAATTTGTTAAAAGTGGTAGGTCTCTCACTTTTTCAATGGTTAAATGTTTCCACTTTTGGAAATAGGTCAATTATAGAGGGACGGTTCAAAATAGAATATAGGCCATTTTTTGTGGGACGGAGGGAAAACTATATATAGATGAGTAAAAGGGGTACTCCTCTACCATAAGAAGATCAAAAATTAAAGCCTACTTGCTAGATAATCTTTCCGCGGACCACACCTCTCAAATATTGAACAACAAAAAAAAAAAAAAAAGAGAATTGAGCACAAAGCCACTTACAAGAATTAATATTCACAGTTTTTACAATTTTTGTGAAACATGAATCAATTCATCTTGCCTTCTAAATCCTCCACAGCGTGCATTGCATAAGAATTGAGATTTTCGATTAAGATTCAAAAAGGTTGCCATTTCATCTTTTCAATCATTGGAATTGAGATTTTCGATTAAGATTCAAAAAGGTTGCCATTTCATCTTTTCAATCATTGGAAAATTTTGTGTATTTTTTTACTATAAATTGTTATTATTGAAATATATATAAATATAAAAGCACAATCACTTTTAAAAATAGTACTCCCTCCGTCTACCAAAACTAATCTTAAAGCTGGACGGCACAGATTTTAATAAAAATAGTTATTGTATTATGAGTGGATAAATGATCACATTTAAATAGTACTCCCTCCGTCCATGAAAAAGAGTCTCATTTGAAGTTCGGCATGTGTTTTAAGAAAGTTGTTAAAGTAGGTGTAAGTGGAGAGAGAAGTAAATTTATAGGGGTGGTGCTAATATGACTTTTAAAGTTCCTTAATCCTCAATTAACTTTTGATGGCAATAATTTAACTTTACTAAGAGCATCGGTAACGGGCTACTCGATGCCCCTTACTCGAGTAGCCCGTTGCAGAGCTTGCTTACTCGAGGGTTACTCGTTTGTTCGAGTATACCCGATAATCACCCATTTTCTCTTTTTTTTTTCTTTTTTTTTTCTTTTCTTTGAAATTAGATATTTTAATGTTAGTTTTAAATATATTTTTTAGGATTTAAGTAATTCTTAATGTGTCTTTAGGTGTTTTTTGATGTAATATTTAGGATCTTTATTTAATGCAATTTTAATTATTAGTAAATTATTTTATTTAAATTTGAGCAATTAAAATTAAATGAAAAGCATAAAAATCAAAACTAAAAAAATCAAGTAAGTAGGCTATCAAGTAATCCCAATGCAGCCTCCTTACTCAATGTGGTCCCCTCCTATCAAGTAAGCTATCAGAGCATTGGCAACGCTCTACTCGATGGCTTACTCGAGTAGAGCGTTGCCATCGTGTATGTGCGTTGCGGGGGGGGGGGGGGGGGGACTCGAGTATTGCTCGAGTGCTCGTGTAGCACTCGAGCGGCGCGTGCTGTGCACACGCCTCAAATAAAAGAAAAAAAAACTAATTTCCAATGGCTTTTTTGATTATTTTTTTTTGCAACGGCTCTTTTAGCCGTTTGAGCCCAATTTTTTTTTCTCTTCTTTTCTCTCTATAAATAATACTTCTCCCTCCCTCATTCATCACAACTCACTCTTCATTCATCACAGCTCACTCCTTCTTCCTCCTACAATTTTTCTTGCAAAATATCATCTTCGTTCTTCCAAAAATGTCGTCACCCGAACATGATTCTTCGCCCGATTCCGACGAAGTAGCTGAAAGGTTCATGGAGTTGGTTGAGTTGCAGAAACAAGTGCTTCAATCATACTGCCCCCAACCGGCGCCAGAGCCGGCGCGTGTCAAACGTCCCCGATCATACGTCCACCGTGATCGTGAAGAGGCCCATGTACGTCTTATGCAAGACTACTTCATCGACAATCCAACGTACGGCCCTACTTTTTTCCGGTGTCGTTTTCGCATGCAGAAGGAGTTGTTCTTGTGCATCGTCGAGGCTGTTCAAGGTGAAGATATTTTCTTCCATATGAGAACTGATGCACTCGGTCGAGATTCTCTTTCTCCTTTACAGAAATGCACGTCGGCTATCCGCCAATTAGCCACCGGGGTTAGTGCGGATATTTTCGATGAGTATCTCAAAGTGGCGGACTCAACCGGGCGTGTATGCCTCAAGAAGTTCTGCAAGGTGGTCATACGGGCTTTTGGAGCCTATTACCTGCGCCGTCCAACGCCAACTGACGTGCAACGCCTACTTCATTTGCACGAGGTACGATATGGCTTTCCCGGGATGCTCGGGAGCTTAGACTGCATGCATTGGGCGTGGAAGAACTGCCCAAAGGCGTGGCACGGCGCCTACACACGCGGGGATCAGGGAGAGCCCACCTTGATATTGGAGGCCGTTGCATCTTTCGATTTGTGGATTTGGCGCGCAATTGGTACGTAGAGCACCTGAAGGACATCATGTTGTGTTGCATCATTCTCCACAACATGATTGTGGAGCACGAAGGTGAAGCGGCTGTCAACTGGAGAGATGATGACGAAGCGTCTAGCAGTGCTTCGACGGAGAGTGTTGGACAAAGACCGGTGTCCTTCGAGGAATATGTGCGAAGGGATACAATTCTCCGAGATAGACATCTACATGCTCAGCTCCGAAATGATTTGGTGGAGCACCTTTGGGCACATTTCGGACCTCTAAGGCCAGAGTAGTTAATTTTTAGGAATTATTTTTATTTTATTTAAGTTTTATGTAATATTTAGGATTTTATAATTAATGCAATTTAAATTTGAAATAAATTGTGTTATTTAAATTTGCACAATTAAATTTAAATGAAAAACATAAAAATCAAAACTAATGTTATCAAGTAGGCTATCAAGTAACCCCAATGCAGCACTACCTACTCAATAACACAACCCACTATCAAGTAGGCTATCAGGTAGGCTATCAAGTAAGCCCATTGCGGATGCTCTCAAGTAGGCTATCAAGTAGGCACCATTGCAGATGCTCTAAAAACTTGAATTAATTATTCAACACTTTAATTAAGAATTCATTTTAATTCAGATTTTAATTAATAATTCATTTAAGAATCAAACACTAATTTCGAGTATTAAGAATTCCTGATTTCAAAAGTTAAGTGTATGGCATTAAAATTCACTGATTTCCAAAATTAAAATGAAATAAGGTTGCACTGATTTCGAAATGCACAAAAACAAACCAAGTGAAATAAAGGAGCTAAATTTCATTTTTCACCTAAAATTTTAGATTTCATTTCATACGAATTGGAGCCAAATTCAAATTATTTTTTGCTCCACTTACATCAATAAATTCAGGAGCATTTAAAGCCTAAATGCTCCATTTACATCAGAATCTGAAAAGGTAAGAGAAGATAAAGAGAAGATGGCAGACAAAAGGAAAAGAGCCAACATGTCTGAAATTGAAAGGAACAACGTTGCACAGTGGTTGTTC
The DNA here is from genome assembly GCF_028751815.1 of Salvia miltiorrhiza. Classification (NCBI taxonomy): domain Eukaryota; kingdom Viridiplantae; phylum Streptophyta; class Magnoliopsida; order Lamiales; family Lamiaceae; genus Salvia; species Salvia miltiorrhiza. Next base: position 52,909,709 of record NC_080389.1, read on the forward strand.
CAGAACAACAAGGATTTCAAGCTTCGACACGACACGAAGAAAGAGGCAGCAACTCGTTTCCAGATCGATGTGAGGACGGTCTGGCAACTATGGACAACAGCACGCACACAAAAGATGATGGGAAGGCCTGTACAACTCGTTTCAATGAAGAATGGATCAACACACAACGATAAAAAGGTACTCGACGTAGAAAAAGTAAAGCAACTATCCATTCTAGAGAGGTCAACTATAAGGAAAATGGCAAGCAAACTTGAAGTTAGTAAAAACTTTCTTGGAGTGTGGATAAAGGAAAAAAGATTAGAGCACATACCAATGCAATTAAACCTCTTCTAACACTTCAAAATCAGTTAAGTAGGCTCACTTGGAGCCTTAGTTAATTAAGTGCAATGAGTGCAAATGGGAGAATCAAATTTCAGCCTATGTATAACACAATAAACATAGATGAAAAATGATTTTATTTAACCAAAACATCGGATAGGTACTACCTGCTGCCAGATGAGATAGAGCCTTATAGAGCATGCAAATCTAAAAGATTTATTGAGAAAATCATGTTCATTTGTGTGGTTTCAAGGCCACGATATGACAATGAAGGTAAAATGATTTTTGATGGTAAGTATGGGATATTCCCATTCACTACGGTTGAGCCAGCTGTTAGGAACAACAAAAACAGATTGAAAGGCACGTTGGAAACAAAGCCAATCCAGGCAATCACAAAGGAAGTCAACAAAGATGTTTTCATCAACCAAGTGAGTTTTTAGACTATGCTTTTAACTATCAGAATGCGTTATATGCTTCATCATTTAGATTATTTTCCTACTTACCACTTAATGTTTCTAATTATTCCAACAATTAAGGCCAAGTGGCCTCGTGGTGCAAGAAGGCATATAATTGTACAACAAGACAACGTGAAGCCCCACATTAAGGGTTCAGACCCTGACTTTGTAGCTGCTGCCACATCAGATGGATTTAATATCCAACTGATGTGCCAACCGCCGAACTTGCCGGATACAAATGTGAATGATCTAGGGTTTTTAAGAGCAATTCAGTCCCTACAAGATGACAAGTTGGCTAATGGTGTAGAAGATTTGCTCAAGAACGTGAAAGATGCATTTGAAGAGCTTGAACCACATAAGTTAAACAACGTTTTCCTCACACTACAGGGTTGCTACCATGAAATGATAAAATGTAGGGGCAACATATCAATAAGGAAAGACTCTCAAGACTTGGAGTTCTCCCAGAATGTTTGGAGGTGGAAGAACATCTTGTAAGAGACTGTTTGAAAGAGTTAAGACAACAGCAAATTGAACAAGGCACAATCTACAACCTTGATCAACTAGTCGACGGACTACAACAGGTTGTTTTGATGGATTAGCAAGTAATGTTGACATTTTTTTTGTGCTAGAATGTTTACAAACTCAAACACTGCATTATATGTTTGTAAACACTTTTTTAATGTCTCAGCTTTTGAAAACACTTTTTTTTGCATCATTGACATTAATTCAGGCCCTGAATTCAACCTCCTAAACTAGGAAATACCTAGTGGGGGCTAGAATTACAGAAGCTGCACCCTCAGACACTATGAAGTTGTGGCCATCACATGGTAATTTATTTCAGCCAACATATATCAACATAACAAATAGAGGGGAACCTCCTAAACTAGGAAAAACTTAGTGGTGGCTACAACCTCCTAAATGCTTCATCGTTTAGATTATTTTCAGCCAATTAATTTAGTCACATAAGGCATGCAATGCATCAGAAGCCAACCAACAAAAATAAATAATGAATGCAAGGCATCACCAGCCACCACCAACCCATAAGCAAATTAGGAACATAATCACCTGATTAGGTTAGGTCCAAGGCCGTCGGGCACCACCGAGAAAGTAATCGAAGGTACCAAATCCTTCTCTCATCGCTCCAGCCCCTCCAGTTATCAAAAGGTCGGACTTCTTCATCCTGGATGAAGCCATCCACGACCAGATCTTAGGATGTTTCCGGCACCACCGTATCACAGAACGTCGGAGACGATTCACCGAAAGACTCCCCTATCGAATGAGGAATCGGGGAGTCCAGCGACGCTTCCATCAATTCTGTTTTCGGCACCACAGTGTCCGGCTCCAAAGCCCACGACGGAAAGGACAAATCTTCAGTATGGGTCGCCATCAAAATGTCTGAAAACGTCGGTTCAGACTCCGTCAGAGGCGCCGTATCATCGAAAAATCAAGGCACCTTCATCGAATCCAGTGAATAATCGGTATAATCACCGGATTTACATTGATTCATCGGAGATGGCAACGGATCCAGTGATTCTTCGGTAGAATCACCAAATTTACAAAGAGAAATGAGAGATGGTTGTTGATCCATCGCGCAGGGGTGAGAGGCGATGAGGAATCAAAGGGGAAATGAAGCGGAATCGGAGCGAGGAAAGAGGCGCAAGGTGGCATAAACTAGGGTTTTCAGAGAGAAGTGAAGCGGCACCTAAGGTTTTTAGAGAGAAAGACTTAGGGTAAAATGACATTAAATTGGGAGTGGGGGTGTTACGAAATTAAATTGGGGGGGGGGTTAATTAATTCGTGTGTTTCAGCCTCACTAATTTAATTAAGGAATACTAATTGGGATGTTTAAATTTGATTTGTGGTGGGTCCATCAATGGCAACTAAAGTAAAAAGTGAAGTAAAATAAGGGTAAATTTGTCAAAAAGTGAAACATGACTATTTTTCGTGGACGGAGGGAGTAGTGTTTATAATAATAATTAATTGTATTATGAGTGGAGAATATGGCCCACCATGTAATAAATAGTTTTCAAAAATAAAAATGGACTAATTTTTGTGGACATCCCAAAATGGCAAAAAATGACTAATTTTTGTGGACGGAGGAGTAAGTTATATTTTTTCACTAAAAATCACCTTACTACTTTTAGAAATAATTTTTTGTTTCTAATTTTTTTATTCATTTCATCTACTCTAGATTATACATATATTTTTGGGTAAAGATCACTTTCTGTCCCATCGTTTCAACAAATTCTCAATAATGTCCCACCCTAACGATAATATCAAAATGGTACCCAACCTATCACAAAAATATTATCCATGTCCTGCAAAAAAATTTCGAGAATCGAAAACTTACGTGGATTTGCCATGGTGTAACTTACACCATGACAAATCCACGTGGACTCATGTAATCTAGGTGGAATTAATTTTTTTGCAGCCATTTAAAAAGCCCTAAACAGCACCGTCTCAGCCATTTTTCTTCTCTTCTGCGTAAGAAAAATTCAAATGCAATACTCTTCTTCAAATCTCAGCATTTGCCCTAGTTTCAAACGCGACACTCTTCTTCCCATCTCTCTTACATCTTATTCAATTATCAATTTCTCGATAAAAATCTCTCAACCTAGATCAAAGAATGGAGAACTCTTACAGTGAGGAGTCCGTGAATTCATTTGAGAGAAAGTACTGCATTAATGGAGAATGTAATCTCCTTCGATCATTTAGTACAGCTAATCCAAGTAGGAGATTTTGGAGATGTCGATTTGGAAATTTGGTAAGGTTTTTTGTTTTTCTTCAATTTCGTTAAAGTTCCATTTTTTTCTTTGAAGTCAAAATTTTTGTTGTCCAATTCTATGTAATTGTCAAAGAATTTGTTAATTTAGCCGGGTGATTGCAAGTATTTTGTGTGGTACGATAAGCCGTTCGATGGAAAAGCGAAATCGGCTCTACTACATTGCATAGGAAAAAGTAACGTATTGGTTGAGAAAGAGCAAAAGGTTGCAGTCGAGAAACTTCAAGAATTAAAGGACGACCTAGAGTTGAAGATGCATAAGTATCGTGTTGAAAATAGGTCATTGAAGAAGTCTTTGAAGGAGACGAAGTGTAGACTTCATACTTTGTGTTTTGTATTGATTGAAACATATGTGTTTTTGATGCTTTGGATTTCCGTAGGTCGAGTTGAGTTTGTATCGGACACCCGACGTCGTCTTCCTATGTAAATGTTATGCTTAATGAAACTTAGACTTTCATCACAAAAACTTCATAATGTATGCTTCATTGAGTTGCTGCATCACTTTCATGTTCGAGTTAATGTAAATGAAATGCTAGAAGCTGTTACATTTTAATTTTATAGTAATTATTCGATACAAAATTCTGCACTCCAAGAATAATTAGGGAATAATTAGTGAATGTGATACAAGAAGAAGAAGAAGACTAATGGTGGTGCTGAAACACAAAGTAACAAAATTCTGTACTCCAAGAATAATTAGTGAATGTGATACAAATTTCTCATTCATGAAATATGAAACTAGATAACATAGTACTCAAAATGACAATTTTGCTCAAACTTCTAAACTTAGTCTAAAAAGCCTAAATTTGGCTAAGCATCAAAATGACAAGTTTCATCCAAATGATAAGTTCCATCAAAAAGCCTAAACTTGGCTATAAAAAAAAAAACCCAAAAAATGCAACTAAGGAGGGGTCGGATCATCCACTTGGCTGCTTTGCGATCCCGGAGTGCTATCCACTGTATACTTGAAATGAATATTCTTCGAGTACAACTTAGACCTGTTATTTCTCTTGCCTTCAACATCAGTGCTTTCACAAGAAGCGTCTGAGTCCAGCTCATCTTCATCCTCGACATCTTTTGCTTGCAATGTTGCCTTCACCAACACTCTTGCCTTTGTCATTTTTTCGTGCTATGCCATTCTTTCTTGCTTCGAGAAATTCATCATCATCGTCTGAAAAGTCTATATCTTCCAGCCCATCATCACAACTGTAATCATCTTCAAAGGCCCTCTCATCAAAGTCAGGATCTGAATCAGTTGGTACCTCCTCCTCCACAGTTGGTCCCCACTCACCTACATCAACTTTTACTACATTTTCTTTACCCTTTTCGTCAACAGTTGGTCTTCCCTCTTCTACCACATTTTCTTTACCCTTTTTCTCAACAGTTGGTCCCCCATCCTCATTTTCTTCTTTCTTACAGTCACAAAATATTTCCAAGATCTTTGTTTCATCATCCACAAAATGTAAGAGACACAAAATCAGCCTTGTCATCATACGGATCCACAAACACAAACTGACCACTGATTTTATCTCTAAATGCATATCTACCTACGTCATCATACCCAAAATCAGCAGCCACCAACTCATTAGGAAAAGCATCCTCCCATTCAAATATGTCATACTCGGGAATATCAAATGCTTCTTTGAATTCATACTCTCTATCACTGAAAAAAGACCCTCCGTGCCACAATCTAAGCCTAACCACAAGTTTATCCATTATATTATATCTGCAAAAAAATATGTTTAGGAGTATTAGAGAATCCATTTCAGAATGTAGATGTATTCTGTGCAATATGCAGAAATTTGGGAATTTTCAAAAATTTAAAGGCAGTCATGGAATTTCCATCATTACAAACTAATTCAAAAATTGATTCCATCAAATTAGACATAGCAGCAGATGCAAGAAATTTGGGAATTTTCGAAAAATTATTCAAATTAGGATCGAGTTCATGCTGGAAATTTTCGAATGGAATTTAGGAATAAATATGCAGAAAGAAGCTGAAGAAGTAGATTGAAGAACACTGCGATTGGGGATGGCGATACCTACCGAAAATTTTCAGACACCTCTAGGGCTTCTTCAGGCCACAGCAGGTGTTAGGGCTTTTTCAGCAGCCGCCAACTTTTCATGCGCGATTTGAAGAAGACGAAGGAAGTCGTCGCGATTTCAAGAAGACGAAGATAGCCGCGTTTTTTTTTCAGGAACAAACTTTGAAGAATCTTGCGTCTAAATTTTTCTTGCGCAGAGGAGAAGAAGAACGGCTGAAATGGTGTCGTTTAGGGCTTTTTAAATGGCTGCAAAAAAATTAATTTCACCTAGATTAAATGAGTCCATGTGAATTTGCTATGGTGTAAGTCCGGCAATCCACATAAGTTTCTAATTCCCGAAAAAAATTTGCAGGACACGGATGATATTTTTGTGATAGATTGGGTACTGCTTTGATATTATCGTTAGGGTGGGACATTTTTTAGAATTCGTTGAAACGATGGGACATAAAGTGACATTTACCCTATATTTTTTTGTTATAAATTTTTCTATTGATACAATCACATTTTCATAGTTTTTACCGTGTAGTTCTTATTTAAAATGGAATTATAGCTTAACACTATCTTATATGACCAGTATTGTATATTTATTTAATGAAATATGTCAAACATATTTTTGTCTAAAATGATTATAAAATGTTCAATTAATGTGTGTACAATATTTAGTTACCTAAACATTTAATGAAACATGTAATCACATCTTTTTGTCTAAAATGGTCATAAAATATTTTCTGAGCATATATGCAATATTCAGTTTCATGTTTATTTAATGAAATATGTAATCACATATTTTTGTCTAAAATGATCATAAAATCTTCAGTTAATGTATATATGATATTTAGTAAACCTAAATAAAATTATTAAAATATTAACATTGATCAAGACTACCACACGCCCACTCGTGCGATGCACGATCAATATCGAAACTGAACGATATTTTAAATAAATAAATATCCATATTAAATATATACTATAATTTAAATATAAATATAAATCTAAATAAAAAATTGAAATTATCCACGATATAATTTCAATAAAAAACACGAATTTGAAAATATATAAATTTTTAATTTTGTATTTTCAATTACCAATTAATTGATTTTTATTGATAATTAAAAGAAATTATAAAAGAGAAAGGAGAGATAAAAGATGAGAGAGAAAAAAAAATAATTTTGTAACTTTAATTGATAATAACTTATTCGTTTTAAATTTTTTTTTTTTATAATTTTTATATCAAATTAAAGATCTTTTCGTTATCTTTAATTTAACATCTATGTTGAATATCTTTTTATTAATCAAAGTTGACGATTTTTATAAAAGAATCAAAATAAAAAAAGAAAAATGAGGAGAGAGAAATTTTGGTGGGAAAAAGTAGTCGTTATACTGCTCTTTTATATAATATATAGATTTATGATTTTACATGGACTTTTAACAAAATTATTTATTTATTTATCTATTAATTCATTTATTCTTTCTTTCTTTCATGAACATTTAAGATTAATCCAACCACTTTAATTGTGTCATGATCCTTGATCATATATTTTAGGATAATTGTTGCTAGGTTGTACTATTTGTTATTATTCTATCAAAATACGAATCTTAAAATTAAACTATATATTCATTAAATATAACAATGTGTGTGTGTATATATATGTATGTATATATTTTAGTACTGTATATATTTCAGGAGAAATTTTTGTATATAAGTTATTTTAACATATGTGTAAATATTATATCATCTTTAATTTTTTCATGTATGTTTTGATTTGGACGAAATCAAAATTCAGGGCAAGTTCCGAAATGGACTAAAGTTTGTGTATTTATATTACAATTTTATATAGTTAAAAAAAATACCAAAATTCACTAATAGTTTGTGGATTTACAGTCAATTAACGCCTCAAAAAAATATGTTATGAAATGCAAATCAGTAAACAGTAATTAAAAGTTCCAAAAACCCAAAGACTAATAGAAAATTTGAAAGAAAAATATCTAGATATTTTGGTGAAAATTTTAAATAGATAATAATAATCATTAGATAAAAAGATGTTGTCAAGGTCTTGGTCATTCATTTGATACGCCTCCAACTATAAGATGATTTCATCTTCATTTTAACGATACTATCTTTATTCTAGCTATTTTATATAATAATATAAATAACTTTATCACGTGGTCTATTTACCAAAAAGTAGGATGTGGTGTGATGAAGCAGTGCCGAATCTGAATATAGGAGCATGGCAAATGCAACTATCGGCATTGTTTGGCTTGCCGAATCTGAATATAGGAGCATGGCAAATGCGACTACCCCATTGTTTGGTTCAAAGCTTTATGTTTAGAGCTTGGCATTTCTATCAAGAACGAAGCATATTGAGATCGATGTGGGATATGTTGACTATCGGCATTGTTTGGCTTGCCGAATCTGAATATAGGAGCATGGCAAATGCGACTACCGCATTGTTTGGTTCAAAGCTCTATGTTTAGAGCTTGGTATTTCTATCAAGAACGAAGCATATTGAGATCGATGTGGGATATGTTCCTTCTTCGATCAACTAGCTGATATCTTCAGTTAAATAAAATTAATTATAAATGTCTAGCTTCTTGAAACTTTGTGTAGCTTCCTGATCAACTAGTTGATATCTTTAGTTAAATAAAATTAATTATAACTGTCTAGCTTCTTGAAACTTTGTGTAGCTTCTTGATACTTCCATTTGTATTCAACTGTGTATAAATATGATAAATTCTACGCATTGTAGTCTGATTTTCACAATACAATAAAATGAGTTCTTTTCTATGCAATCTACAGACTTACAGCCTAGTCTAGTCTATTTAAATTTGTAACAACAAATTTTTGTATTTCAATTTAAGAAAATACAAAAGCGCGTTACAAAGATAATTTGATAGAATTTGATAGAGTTTTGCGGGTTGCAATCTCTAGTTGTTCCTCTGATTTTTCTCTTCCATTTGATTCTCGAACAATCTCGAAGGTTCTTGAAATATTTGATTTGATGACGATAAATCCAAAGGGCTTCAAGCCATGATTTTGAATTGCACGTCGAAGTTGATTTGATTTGGAGAAAAACGTCATTAGAATTTTGTAAGAACGCCTTGAAGCTTTCGATCTTGAAGATTTGAAAATCTTGATCACTTGAAGATTTGAAGGTTTGATCACTTGAAGATCTTGATCACTTGAAAATTTGAAGATCTTGAATTATTGAACTCTTGAAGCTTTGAAGATCTTGAATTCTTGAAAATTTGAAGATCTTGAATTCTTGAACTCTTCTTGAACTCTTGAAGATTTTGAATTCCTGAACTCTTGAAGATTTGAAGAATGCTTGAATGCCTGAAGAATACTTGAATCATCCACTTCTTTCACTTGTGACACTAGAGAGAATTCTTGTGCTCTTCAACCTTTCCATCCTCCAAGATGTCATTTATGAACTCTCAACACCCCTATTTATAGATAGGGATGTCAATGCAGCCCGAAATCCGTGGGCCGACCCGAATAACCCGACAAATTTAGAGGGTTAGGGTTGAAAAATCACAACCCGAAAAAACCTCCAGCCCGATTAGCCCGCACCCGACTAACCCGGAACTCGATAGGGCTAGCCCGAAAACTCAGTGGGCTGATGGAATTGTGACTGATGCATCTAGTTACAACTTCTGCTATGTTTAGATCTATGGTATTTGCTTAAATATATATATGTAGTCTCATTAAAAAAAGTGAAATTAATTAGTTAGAATATATATGTGTGTGTGTGTGTGTGTGCAATCTCATTAAAAAAAGTGAAATTAATTACGGATTTTTTTGTAGAAATTGATTATTAGTATCTCATTAGTTAGAAATTAATTATTAGTATCTCATTTTAAAGTGATACCAATTTTTTTTTTTCTGTCAATGAGACGTGCATGACAAATCCACTAATTATTCAATAATAATCCAGATTGATTCTAGTGCATTGATACATGTTAAATTTTACTATCTCATTTTAATATAATTTTATTTATGTAATCTTGAATATCTTATATTTTTGCATTTCATGTTTTGATATATAATTTATATCTTTAATATATATGTATATTTTATACATTATACATTAGATCATTAGGAATAATAAAATACAAATGATAATTTTATTTTTACGCCTTTAACCTGATTAGCCCGATGGGCTAGCCCGAAACCCGAAAGTTTAGGGTTAGGGTTGAAGATTTACAACCCGAAAAAATCTTCAACCCGATTAGCCCGCACCCGACTAACCCGGAACCCGATAGGGCTAGCCCGAAAACCCGATGGGCTGGCCCGATTGACATCCCTATTTATAGATATACGAGATGGGCCTCATGGACTTTATAGGCTTTGAACCTCCATGCATGGGATTTAGGGCTTTAAGTGGCCAATAGGCCTATTAGTTCATTATATTAAATATTAATTATATATATCTATTTAAATTAGGAATAAAAATCCCTTTTAATAAAAATAGAAAATATAATTGAATATTTAATTCATGAATTTACACGTGGCATGATTTAATTTGACGACAAATTTAATTGTCTACAAATTGCCCCATCAAGACTTGTTTATGGACGAAATGCCTTTGATAATAGACGAGTCTCGAAATTCATTTTTGATAGTTTAAACTCTTATCGAGGAGTTCTTGATTTGAATTTTTTTTTGAATTTGCAAATAGTTTATACTCGTATTTAGGAGTTCTTTAATTTGAATTTGAATTTGCAAATAGTTTACACTCGTATTTAGGAGTTCTTCGCTTGAATTTGATTTTTTTAAAACCAAGTTCTATGCAATCTACAGACTTACAGCCTAGTCTAGTCTATTTCAATATATATAGAGGAATAATCACAGATAATTATGTTGCTTTATTCCTGCTTCCCGTTGAGAAACAAGTTCACGAACGCACATTTACTCCACAAATTCACCCTACGGGGGAGTAGCAACTTTGTTAGAATGATGTATATTAATATAGTGGATAATAAAAGCAATGAAGAAAAGAAAAGCCCCAATCAGAGTAAGCTCACAAGTAGTAGAAACCGTCTGAATACAAAGCCTGAATATGTCGCCATCCGACACCAACGTGATTAAATGAAGATTCGTATATGCATTTTCTAAGAAGATACATAATTCCTATTAACGTATCACCCAAAGCTGTGAGAAACGGATAATATATAATGAGATTCCAAGTGAGTAAAGAGCAGAGGTTAGGAGATGCAAGTCCAAGACGAGTTTGGTGCTTCCCAATTCCTCTGCAAAGTCGTTTCCAGCTTCCACCCAAAATGATGGCTCTTCAGCAACGCAACTTTCCACTTGCCAACTACAAGAGGAGTTAGTACTCTTTCTTGGTAGGGCAATCTGATGCTCTATGACCAGCTTGCCCACAGTTGAAGCACGCACCCCCGAAGCTTCTGTCAAACACCATTACAATCAGTCTCTATGTAACCAAACTATACTTGTCATAAACTATGAATATACCTGTCCCTGCCACCAAATGATGGTGATCGGCTTGAATCTCTGCCCCCATACGATGATGATCGGTTCGAATCTCTGCCCCCGAATGATGGTGATCGGCTTGAATCTCTGCCCCCAAATGATGGTGATCGGCTTGAATCTCTGCCCCCAAACGATGGCCGGCTTGATCTCCTACTATCACTAATTAGCCAATCGCTACCACTACTTCTTGAGGGCTTGGACCACCTATTGCCGCCGCCGCGACCACCACTTCTGAATCCATCCTCAAAATCATCATCAGCACCCAACCAATCTCCAGAAGATCTACTACCTCTACCCCTTGAGCCGCCTCTTTGAGGGCGCCTTTCATTATTTGAAAACCTCCCGTAAAAATCACTTGGAGGCCCATCGTCTTGCAGTGAAGGCAGCTGCAAGTATAAGAAATATTAATGGAAGGTTAACAGACATTGGTAACTGATAATACGGCCTCAACGTACATCTAAAACTCGCCGTATAAATCTGATTAAGACTGCTATAACTCTCACAATGCATAAGGGATTGGTCAGTGCATGTAGCAAATAAAGCCCAATAAAGAGCTCACCTTAGTGATTTTGGTAATAGTGTTTCCGGGTGGTAGTTCCCTATTTAGTAATTCTTTTGCAATTTCTTCAGGGAGGTCAAAAACTGCTCCAACAACCTGACAGGACATCACAATAATTAGCACATAAAACCCCCCTTTACAGATGCAGAGAGATAATTGTGACTAGCATCTTAGTACACTCACCTTTTCATCAGCAATAAGGTGAACTTTTCCAATTTCATCAGCAGCGGCAGAATAAACATCAGACAGAAACCCAGTAACAGATCTAGCATTTAGGTAACCTCGAGAAGAACTACTGTCACGGATAAGCTGTAATGTAATCAAACCCTGCAGGCAGAATAAAAAGGATCAAATATAATACTAGTGCAAGCACAAGAGAATACGAACATCAGTGAACATCACATAATAATTTATCAACCATTGTAATTGCCTAACTGGCACATGCTATCTTGTCCAAAAAGCATGAAAAGATGGCCAAAGAGGTAAAAAGATAACAAATGAGGACGGAAGAATTGCAGCAGTAAGTTGCATTTCAAATGGAGGACCATGCAAGCTACTTTTTAGAAGATAAGAAACTTAAACTACGAAAAATTGCAATTATCATTAACCTGCTCGTGTGTAATAAGAGACCGAGATGATGGGGGCTGGGAGAAGCCACTCAAAGTTGCTAAAGCAGCAGCAAGTGCCTCAACCCCTTGTTCCTCCATCAGCTTTTGGGCAGTTGGCGTGAAGTACTGGATAGATTCAGGATGAACTCCACCTAGGGTGGAAACAACTTGCGCAGCAGATGCTTCCAAAACCTGTTCAACCGAGGGCGGAGTGATAAATTCAAACTTGCACCCAACATCCCTCTCAAGGGATTTGACTGTCCTGCGCTGACTACCAGTGAACATCAAAACGGCAGTGCCTTCTTTTCCTGCACGACCTGTCCGTCCAGATCGATGCACAAATGTTTCAGGGTCATTGGGAAGCTCATAGTGGATAATCTGGAGAAGGAGAGAAAAAAAACAAAGCAATAGGTAAACATTACACGGTGAATACCAATCATATTGATTCTGAGATAGTCCTCTTCTGACATGATTCATAACATCCTAATGCTCAAAACAGATATAGAAGTAAATCAACAATATTCAACAAACTTACAAGGTCAACATTGGGTATATCAAGCCCCCGAGAGGCAACATCAGTCGCGACAAGCACTGTGAATTTTCCCTGTCTAAAACCATTTAGGGTTCTTTCTCTCTGGTGTTGAGAAATGTCACCATGCAGCGCTTCTGAAGGAATACTATTTGTTAAAGCCAAAGAAACTTCATCTGCATCTCGTTTAGTTTGTGTAAAAACAATTGTTTTTCCACCCCTAGCATAAACCTGAGAACAAAATCAATCCAAAGGTCAACCACAAAATATCTCTATGCAAGTATCCACTAACATAATTTAAAAATTGGAAACTGAAGAACACAATGTGAGAAAGTATAGATTAAGAAACAACGCTGCTAATTCATACCGTCACAAGATCGCTCAGAATCGTCCGCTTAGATGTCACTGTAGTTGATATGGCATATAACTTAATCCCTTCTGCTAACTTTTCCTCTTGATCACCAACCTGTCATGGACAACCAAATGACGTGAAGTCAGATGACAAAATGAAGTTTCTGATATGCACTTAGAAACATGTTTGCAACAAAACATTACAAGGTAAGTATTATGAAAAGACTAATAATTAAGACCATTACGAGATCACAGGCAACAAATGAGACTCACACATTATCACTAATATCTACTTAGCTTGTACATAGAACTAAAGCATCAGACACAATCATTTAATTAAGCACTGAAAGGCATTAATCTGGTTAATGATGGAACTTTACCAGATCTATGGTAAGTGGATTGTCCATAAATTTTCGAGCCAATTTCTTTACCCAGCTTGGCATGGTGGCTGAAAAAAGCATGCTCTGCCTCTGTGATGGAAGTTTTTCCATAATGACCTCTACATCTTCTTCAAATCCCACAGCAAGCATTTGATCTGCTTCATCAAGGACCAAGTACTGAACTTCTCCCAGTTTCAGGCTGTTATTTTTTATAAGGTCAATGATTCTACCGGGGGTTCCAACTACAACATCAATTCCACGGGAAAGGGCAGACTCTTGTGCATTATATGATACCCCTCCATAGATGCAAACTGTATTCAAATATGGAGCAGACTCCTTGAATTCTTTTTCCACTTGTTTAGCCAATTCCCTTGTAGGTGCAAGGACCAATACCTTTGGAAGCCGCCCCCGTCTACAAACAAATAGAGAAACATTAGTTTACTAATAGAAGAGAAGCAAATAGAGAGGCATTAATTTACTAATAGAAGAGAAGCTAATGTGACATCTTAGCAAGCACAAATATACCTTAAAGAATCTTTTCCTTGTTGCAAGTCATCCAAACCTTTAATTATTGGAATGCCAAATGCCAAAGTTTTTCCTGTACCGGTCTTTGCACGAGCAATTATATCTCGGCCTTCAAATGCTGGCATTAAAACAGCTCTCTGCATAAGCCAAAAGAAGTTAGCAAAAGAAATAAAATCTCAAAATACAGATCAAATTATCAATTGTCTCTGAAAATAAAATGCAAATAGTAGTTCTGAAGCAAGCTCTTTACAAGATGAATTCAGTTTGCAACACATCAAGCACAAAGGATACACCTTTTTACTCAAAATGTTTTAATTGTTTTGATATGTCCAAAGCATAGCTGCAAGTATACATACTTACCAAATAAACAATATTGACATTGCCCTCATCTTATCTTATCCTTCTCTATCTCTGGGGTTTTCACGCTGTATGTAAAATGTGTTGTATGCATTTAAATCTTGAAGCTATAAATTTTGTTTCCTAAAAATCTTCTTTATCCACATTTCTTACTCATAAGTTCATAAAAATGAAAACTAACTCAAGTTTAGTAAAATCAACCACACATATCCGTATATGCCGAAAAAACAAAATTTCAAAAACAAATGAAACATATACACCAAAAATTAGCAAACTTGAGCAGGTACGCGTATACCTGAATGGGAAAGAGGCTATTAATCCCGCGCTTCACGAGCGTGTCAACGAAGCGCTGGGGCAATCCCAATTTGGAAATTTCGAGTTCATCATCAGCTACAGCTTCAATCCCCTCCGCTTCGCCCTCGGAATATTCGTACTCGGTGTCGCTGACGTCGAGGGTGCCCTTCGCAAACCTTCCGAGTCCGAAGGCTTCCTCGCTCAAGAGGGAGGAGTTGGGCGTGGCGACCGCCGAAGGAACGAATGAGATGGAAGGGCCGACGATGGAGTTAGGGCGGGAAGAAAAGAGCCTGAATGGGTTGTGGGCGGCGGAGAAATGGAGGGATACGGGAGCAGATGAAGAGGGCTTTCTGCAATTCTCAACAGAGGGGTTGGTCCGGCATAAGGAGGGGACACGGAGCGAAGAGGAAGCCATGGTGAGAGAGGCGGGGAGAAACGGGATAAGAGTGTTGCAGAGAGCGAGAGGATAAGGGTGGAGGGGTTTACGTTTGTATGGTACTCCCGACTTCCACCTCTATTCACACAGGGTTTAACAAGGAACGCTTATTTATAGACTTTCATTTTTTCCTTTTTTTTCGAGGATTATCATTTTGCAATATATTTTTACTTTTTAAAAAGATCAATTGTGAAAATAAAAGGGTTAATTACGCCAAAAACCATGAACTATACCCCAATTTTCAAATTTACCATGAACTTTGATTTTTATCAAATTTTCCCTGAACTTAAGGGCGTGATCAATTTTTCCATGATTTTCGAAAATCCCCAATTTGACTGCTGACTTGGCACCATTTAAGTCACCTGAAAGCTGACTTGGCACCGGCGACGATGTGAAGAAACGACGTCGTCCTATACTCGTGAAACGACGTCGTCCTGTTTGAATTTCCAATTTTCAGATCGGGATTTGGGGCGGCGGATCTGCGAAGGGTGGAGGTGACTGGCGCGGCGGCGGCAGGGGCGCCGGATCTGGTGCGGGTGCCGGAGGCAGAGCAGAGCCAGAGCTGCTCTCGGCCAGAGCAGAGGGGGTGGTGGAATTCGCCGGAAATCGAGCAGCAGCAGTCGAGCCCAAACCCCACTGCTGCATCTGGGAGGCGGCGGATCTGCAGAGATGGTTGGTGGGGGCGGATCTGGTTTTGCGAAGGTGGGGGAAGGTGGTGCGTGGTGGAGAGAGAATGGAGCGGCGGCGGTGAACCTGTCGTCGTCTCCGATCTGCCAAAGAGGGAAAAAAATAAGAAGATGAGAAAAAGAAAAAAAGGGGGAAATAGAGGAGGAGTTAGGGTTTACCGATTTCGGGCGGCGGCGCGGCTTACGCCATGTCCGTGCGCGTGTGAGAGTGTGACAGAGGGAATGAGAGAAGAGGAGGGAGTAGGAGACGGCGGCCGTGTGGCCGGAGAGGAGGAACAGGCGGCGGCGCACCGCGTTAGTGGTGTCTGCTGTCCTGTTTCCGGCAGAGTGAGCGAGAGGGATAGAGGCGAGAGGGTGAGAGAGGAGAGTTCAGGGAAGGAGAGAGATGGAGCAGCCGCGCCGCTCACCGGCAGCGGCGGCCGCGGACAGAGGGACCGAGAGAGAGAGATGAGTGTGTTTGGGGAAGAAGAAGAACGATCCACGTAGGAGCCAAGAGAGAGAGAGAGAGATGAGTGTGGTTGGGGAAGAGAGAGAGAGAGAGAGCCGAGCCACGTAGGCGCCTTGTCAGCTCGGTATTGCCACGTAGGAGCCAGCTCAGACCGGAGTATTACCGGAGGTCAAAATCATGGAAAAATTGATCACGCCCTTAAGTTCAGGGAAAATTTGATAAAAAACAAAGTTCATGGAAAATTTGGAAATGGGCCCAAAGTTCATGGTTTTTGGCGTAATTAACCCAAAATAAAAATAAAAATGAGTTATGTCTCACATTACAAAATCCGACAACAAAATGATGAATTATCTTGCTTAGTTATTTTTATTCATACCTGACATTACAAAATTCAAACGACAAAATGATGAATTGCCTCCCTTGATTCTTAGATGAATTATATGTTGATCTTAGTTGGAAACTTACTATGCACAAACCTACCTTTAAGACTCAAAAGGAGCGGTAGTGCTAAAGAAGTGAGTAAGCTAACAAGTGATGTAATCTGAAAGGAAGAAATAATCGTTGTAGCAATCGTAAAAGGAGAAAAATTTACATCTGATTGTAACTCCAAGATCAAGGGCCCTCGAGATGAACGTGGGACTTTGGTTGGTGGACTTGTTACCATAAACAAAGGAATATTGATGGTGTATTGAGATTTTATTCTTATTGGATTATAAATCTTTAATTGGGTTAAAGTACATGACAATATAGTGCAATTAAGTTGGTAAAATATTTTTCCTCTAACTACTAGGTTGAAGGTTCAAATCACGGAAGAGAAATAGAGACCATTATTGATCTGTAAAGAGAAAAAAGAGTCAAAGTAGATGTAGGAATATTTCCCAAACCATAAAAATATTGTAGCATTCATTGCTTTGATAATCTATCTGCATCCCAGCCAGATCCGCGCCCCTACGGCCTTCCCCACCTCCGATCTGTTGCAGAGCACAGCAGCGCGCCGCCCACAGCGCGACGCTCTCGCCCCAGACGTGCTCTCACGATGGGTCTCCGTTCGCCGGTCGGAATTCATGACAAGGGGGCTCTCAACCTCCCTCCTATCTCCACAAACTTCGATCCTGCACGAACCCACCCTCTTGACGCCTCTAAGAGGCACTCTCTTCAGCCGCTACACCTAGCCGCTGCTGCAAATACCAGCATCGCCACTTCTGCTGTTACTAGCGCCGCCGACGCTGGTTTGCTGTTACAACTCGATGCTACTAAGATGCACTCTCTGCAGTCGACGCCTCATGCGGATACAGAAAAGCATTCTGGAGGATTAAACGACTCAGAACAGGTTATCCCGTCGTCCAGCGAACCTATCTCTTATGCCGCGAAAGTTCGGCCTACCATGATCAAGAAGCCGGATTTTCCTGCTTATGGCCTTCGTACCCTTCATTCGAAACGTGAGGGGGAGGTCGTTACTTTATCGATCCCGAAATCAGAGTATCAACAGCGTCTTAATGAATTCCAGTTTGCTTTGATTGGGAGGATGATCCTTCGCAAAGGCGACAAGCCGCGTACGTTCGCGGATATTACGCTAGAGTTGCAGCGTATCTGGCAGTGCTCGGATTGCCAATTCATTCCTATGGCTAAGGGTTTCTTTACTATCAAATTCAAGACGCTGGAAGCAAAAAAAAAAGGCAAAAGGAAATGCGGTCCTCCAGCTTTCAACAGGTCACATACGTCTTCGAGAATGGTGCCGATACTTTGATCCTTATAAAGAAACCTCATCTCTTGCGCAAGTGTGGGTAAGGGTGTATTATCTCTCGGTGGAATTATGGACTCCAGTTATCATTGCTAATATTGGTCGAGCCCTAGGACATCCGTTGCGTATTGACAACGTTTCTGCTAATGGCCAAGTGGGGCACTTCGCCAGGGTCCTTGTGGAAATCAATATGGCGCTGCCCCTTCTCAATTCAATGTACATCGATGATGGTAATAATTCTTTCTACATTGAATTTGGTTTCGAATCTTTGCCGTTGTTCTGTTCTCGTTGTAAAATCACTGGCCATTCCACGGACAAATGCCGGAGAGCTGCGAAAGAAAAAGGCAATCAGAAGAATGAGGAAGCGGCTGATCAAATTGAGGAGATTCATAAAGGAGCTGCTAAGGTGGATCCCAAGCCTGCTTGGCAGCCTAAGGAACAGGTTAATGAAGCTTTAGAGTCGAGTGTTTTGGAGCAGGTTGTGACGTCCCATGAGGATGTATACGAAAGGGATGACCGTATTTTGTCAGGGCCTGATTCGTTGGAAGTTGTGCTAGTCGCTTCCCAATTGGTGCTCGAGAAACCGTCTGGGGATATGTCTCCCTCACATGTTGTGCCTAATTCTAGTAGTGGAATACCCACAGCCACTATTACGACTTCAGCATCTCAGGATAAGCCTGGCATCGTTCGCACCCCTGAGTCTGGTGCTTCAATCGTCCCTCTGCATACTGACTCGACTCATGCAACTGGCGGACAGCAACCTCCTACACCTATGGGCTCGGGGAGGAGTGATATGCCTCTTGATCAGGTTCGCCCAGCCTCAGACACAGTCGAGCTCACTGAAGCTCCCACGGCGAGGCGAGGCCGAGGGCGTCCTAAGGGCGGTACCAAGCAAGTCGGGAAAGGGGGGGTTTCTGATACCTCTATTAAACACAGGTTACGACATCCTGCTATTCCTCAACGTTGGGGGGATATCATGGATTCTGATTTTCATACGGTCTCTTCTCAACGTTGGGGGGACATCATGGATTCTGTAACTCATACGGAGGATGCTTCTCAACGTTGGGGGGACATCATGGATTCTGTAACTCATACGGAGGATGCTTCTCAACGTTGGGGGGCAATCATGGATTCTGTAACTCATACGGAGGATGATGCTCTTGACTTTTGATGGTCATGGGGTTCCTGCACATTTCTTGACTCTTTTTTCCTCTCACGGTGTTTTTCCCTCTGGGTCCTCGCCGTTATAGTTTCGTAGCCCGTTAGTTTGCGTCTGTTGTGCCTTCAACGGGTTGTCTTTGTTACTTTCGTTTTTCCTTTTCTCAATAAAATTTCAATTCAGCAGAAAATCAACATGAGTAATTTAGTCAAAATTGTACCAATCAAATTGATCTTCCTTAAAGTAAGCATGAATCTAATGTAATGTATTCATAAACAGGTTATTTGTAATGAAGTTCTCGGTGAATCGTGTTTAGTTCTATTTTGTTGATTTTCTGGATGTTTAGGTGTGCTATGTGTTTATATTTTGGTCCATCTGACTCAAGAGTTGATTGTTTTGAGCTTATGTGCTAATTTTGTTGTCTCAAGATTTGATGCTCGAATTCATTAATTAGTGGACAAATATGGAGTGAATGGTCTAAAGAAGAATCGAAGCTCGTCTCGATACTAGTTCGTGGGCGAAAACGGATTCAAAATTGACTTAAAACGAAGGAAAACGGACCAAAACCAAAAACTTCATGTAATGCAGTCCGCGCGAGCGCGACCGCGCCCATGCCCCGGACCGCCCCGTCGGCGCGCCCTTCACCCTTTTTACTCCCCCACGCTCTTTGCACCGTTGTGGCGCCCCTGGATGCTCCCGCACCAGGCCACACCAGCACCCACACCCTTTTTTGCGCCACTCGCTCTCAACCGCTGCCACGTGGCCCGCGGCCGCGCCTCTGGCTGCGGTCGCTGCTTTTAAGACACCCTTGCTCGCTTTATGCCTATTGTTCATTTATCCAAAATCCCGTAACATTGCTCCGCCCCCGCGCTCCTTTGAGCTGTCGCGGCTTTAAGTGTTGCTGTCCATATTTTAAGTAATAGTCAAACTTATTTTATTCTTAAGGAACGCACGGTTTTCCAAACGAGTTCCAGAGACAGTTCCAACACTGATGAAGCAAGAATCAACAGGATATATAAAACGATAAGAATATGAGGATTTTACGTGGTTCGATCACAAAGATCTACGTTCACTGGGGTTGTCGGGGGTTTTCACTATACTTGAGAATTTACATTTTACATGGTGAGGATAATAAATCAAAGAGAGTCCATAATCTCATAATGAAACTTCTATTTATATGCATTAAAGTAAACCTTGAGGCCCTTAGGCCCATTAACTTAAGTGGTTGGGCTAAGCCCCTATTACATTAATATTTCTCTTTGAGCTGAATCGTAAGCGCTGGAGCCCGACACATTCAAAATGTCAGGATTAAGGTAAAGCTGAGCTGTCAAGGCGAAAATAAGGTTAAGCCGCTAAGATAATTCTCGATTGACAAAGTCAGCCCTGTCAAGTCAGCGATGCACCAAATATTCAAAAAAAACATTAATAATAGCATTAATAATTTAACAACAACAACAACAATAATAATAATAATAATAATAATAATAATAATAATAATAATAATAATAATAATAATAATAATAATAATAATAATAATAATAATAATTGAGAGAAATATTCCAGCACTGTTAAACACAGCGCTGGTGCACAATTTAATCCTCATCAAACACTTTTCACCTTAGTTTAGGGTTATTTTCATTGGCAAATTATCCTTACACTGGGAAGATTTTAGATACAATAAATACATAGAGATTTTATATTTCATTGCTTGGATTTTGAGACTTATTCTTGTAAGTTAATTTTTTATTGCTCTAGGTTAATCAAGATTATGATTTACTGCAGTATTTTCTTATTCCTCTATTATGCTCTTGTTAGATTAATTATTACGTATGATTTGGATTGTTGCCAATATAATTGATGTCATTGCTTGTTTATTTTATTGAATTGTTACGTCCCTTCTGCCCTAACTCTAGAACCCTAGCTTGGATTATAGATTTAATTATTGCATAGTTTATATGTTTGCAGCTTTTGGTTGTTCATATTTGATTCTCGTCTTATAATTTTACATGCCTTATTTCAATACGCATTAGTTAATGGGAGAGTGTCAGACCCAACTATTGTTTAGAGTGTTTAAGTTTATTTTCTTGTTATTTGTGTGCAATACAAGTGAACACCCTGTTTAACCTTTCTTGAGAGTACAACTTTGGTTAGCTTACTTCACTAGAATCACCTCGTACGATTGTGAGTCAATTCAATATGTGTATTGAGTTAAGTCAAATCCCTAAAGGAGGTTATAAATAACACATGACAACCAACTTCTACACTTGATTGGTTTGTATAGTTTATGAATATGATCAACTTATATGAGGTTTGATTTGTACAGTAGGATCTAGTTAGAACGCAAATATTTTAGTTTCGACTGAGACTTGTATTTCCCATTGACTACTTTCTTGCTTTTGAGATTTGTGAGATCTTATGATTTTGTTGCAAATTCAAGTAACCTTATATGTTGAAAAATGATGGAATTTTTATAAAAGATGATGAAAGAGTCGTTGGATGTGCCTATTTAAAATTTGATCCTACGTGGCATTGAAAACATTCATGTTGAATGCTTTCAACAATACCAAGTTCTATCATCCTTCAACAATGAGTTGAATCGAAAATATCGTGACCACCATTCCATAACCTTCTCATGATACTTGTGCTTAGGAATTTGCAACAAGTAAGGATGGTCCGTTAACTCATCGCAAACACTGTCAATGATAGGGATATTGCCAACATGATTGTTGGGTTCCCATTTCCCATCTTGTTTTGCACAATCCAACTTAAGTAAGACGAGTAGCTCAATTGCGCGCGATCATGGCTCGTAGTAATGAACATCAAGTTGGGAGATGACATTTGGTTTCATTTTAGTGTGAATAATTTCAGCGAAAATGCCTATCAAATATATAGGCAATGAATTGTAAATGAAATAAATATTATTTTTAGTAGTGGTGATAATAAAAAGTACAATACTCGCATTAATAATGGTCATAAAAATTGAATTGTCGTATCAATTTTTTTTCTTTATGACATAAAACACTTTCATATTTTGTACATACATTCTAATCAATTTAAGACAAATCACTCCAAGACAAATAGGAATATATTCTTTTTGGATTGAACTTATTTAACAAATAATTCAATTTGTACTACTTTCAATGCAAGATTGTAATGCGAAATTAAAAGTACAAATGATAGATAAGAATTTAAAACTTATGCCACATGGTTTAATACGTATTAATAACTTCATTTTCCTCTTACTGTCATAAAAAGAATATTGACAAATACATTAAGCAAGTCACCACATTTTGTACACATTACATTCACAAAAAAAAAATAATAATAATTGGAAATCAAGTACTAGTAATAAAGATCCATAAGAAGGTCATTCATCCTCAAAATAAACACAAATACTGTTGTTGGTAGCCATAATTACATCAAAATATACAAAAGAAGAGCTTTACTCATAACTTTGGTTTTGGCTTCATTTCCAAGTATAATCCAAAACCAAATTCAAAGCTGTGAAGGAGCATCCATACAAGAAAATGAGCCAACATTATTCAGTTTGCAAAATACACATGATTCAGACCTCTTGAAAGAGTACCTGCATCTGCCCAACCTTCGAAAGATCTAGAATTCAAGCTTCATATGAGGATTGAAACAGTCGGACTACGTACATCCGTCGCTCAGGTTTTATGCGATCAACGGGAACACCATATGCACAACACTCCATATACTTTATCGTCATGATTCCACAATCATTGTGATTTGTTTGTTGTGGAAGGTTCTCAAACCTCACGACATCCCAGTTCTCCAAAATGGTGTCTGAATAGTTGCACCCCTCCCACACTCTTCCCAAACGACATAATATAGGTAAGTTCTTTTAAACGTTCACAAAATGGTTTGCAACATTTTCCCAATTACAGTTGAGCGAGTCATAAACCACAATGCGCTGCTCCAGGATACGTGTCTCATAGAAACACCAATGATTGCCATTTATGTGTGCCGTACCAAATACACATCTTGCATTAATCCATTCAAGACCACCTACGAAAGGAAGACTTCCTTGGACATATGGCATCATGGTGCCAAATATTTCCTCAAGGTTTACACTTCGCAAAGCTTCTCGCATATTAAAAGGCAATGTAATGAAGGAAATCAGTTGTGTTTTTTAATTACAGCCAACTAATTAATGTGAAACAATGAAACTATACTTACCCAACAAACCATCTCCATGCAAGACCAATCTCGGGATATTGGATTCAGTACGTCTTTGTTGAAATTAACCAGTAGCAAATAGATTAGTGCATTAATATGCTGCCAAAAAAGGAAAATATTATTACTGCTCACAACATAGAAAACAGTAATCCAAAAGTTATATGTTTCTTACCTCGCTCTTTAGCCATCCATTGCGTAGTAATATAATATCAAACCACTCACAATTTGCCACACGCAACATTTTGATCGGAAGCCTCCGATCATATCGGCTAACAGTTCAAATAAGTCATAAAAAATCAGTACAAATGTCAAATAGTACAAAAAATAATAGGCTGTTCACAATAAACAAAAATTTCATACCGATATCCACCGGAAGCAGCCTTCTGCCATCGAAGGAATGGATTCAGCTCCGCATAGTTGAAGTCAAAATCAGAATGATCATATTTTATGAGATCCATCGAGGTTTTGCCAGGCATACCTTTGCTTTTAGACGTTGTGCAATCCAAATTCATTGAGGCATCAAGTTTGTTGTATAGGCATGGCTGTTTTCGCTATTTATGTCCTTGGTCTTCAAGGATATCCCAAGAAAAGTTTTCGTACGTGGAAAGAAATATTTTTCTTTAAAACCTTCAGATTTTGGCCTCTTATCATCAGGGAACAATGGCTTCTTCATAAGATTATCGGTTAAAGGAACCGGCTTCATAGGATCATGATGAATAGAGTTATTCAGGGCTAGTGGATCTTCATACACTCATTCGTTACCACACAATTCATTGTTTAAACCCTTCTCTGGACCTGCAGCCATACCCAAAATAAGGTCTTCAAGATTCACAAATCTAGCAAATTCGCCTCCATCAACAGGCACCTCTCCATTACTTTTCCAAAAAAAAACATTCATCAACTTTCATGTCTTTCTCTCCATCCGCTTTTATGGGGTCTTCACTTGCCTTGTGGTTAAAGTAATTAAGATCGAATACACTCTATCACCTCATCGTGTAAAGTTGTATTTCAAGTGTCAAATTCAACATCGAGTTTATCTATTTTATGATCTAACTTCTCAACTTTCTCCATCAACTCCATGATCAAGAAGACAATGGCCTGTCGTACCACAAAAAAAAATGTAAGTATAACACAATCATCATTTTTGGGTTTAAAAACATGCAATAAAACTTACATTCCTATTACTCTTTGCATTTTGTTCTGCCGCAGCGAAATTCAGAGTTTTCACAGTATTTTTAGATAAAGGCAGGGCTAGATGCTCCATTTTCAGCATAATCATCCTCATCTTTGGGCTTCTTTGCTTCAATTTTCTGTATTTTTTCAACCAAACAACTGGAATTGCGGGGATATGCACTTAACACCTTCTTCATTGGAGACTTCTTTGTTTCATCTGCTTTTTCAACATGGTCATCTTCATCGTATGTCAGACGTCTTTTTTTCTAATAAAACTCTTTGAATTAAAAACAGAAGTGGGTGAAGCTGGATGCAACGTAGAAGGAATACCAAGCTGATCCATCATCTCATATTCCTTGGGTGCACGATGATTGGAACCTAAAACAATGAATAAACTTGTATTAAGATACGGAAAATATGCAAATGAATTGAAATGTGAATATAATATATGCAACATACCAGATCCCTTCCATATCTAGGTAAAAAATAAGGCCACATGTCATCGAAGAAAAAACCAGAATCAGTGGTCTACAACTCTCTTTAAAACCTTTCCTCAATGCACCATGACCTATTTATAGCCCCTTAAATACATCATCACTGCCCACCACAACCTCAAAAGTACCCTCCCCATCTACCCTCTCCAATTTAGGCTGTTCAGCTATATAACTCCTAAGAAAGGCATAGTGATCCTCAACTGACCCCCTGACCAATTTTAAGGCAAGTTTCCTTACCTTATAAAGCCTATCTCTGCTAACCTCAGTAGCAAACCTATCAGCTATGTCTCTTCTCAAATCCTCTATGTTCCAATCAGGTTTTACTCTAAAGACAGGTAGGTACTTTGTTGATATCCATTTGGAACTAAGTAACTTGTTCTTCGTAACCCTCTTACAGTTATGTTCCCCACTCAATGACTTAACCATGGAAGACTTATCTGCTTTTACAACAGAGGCATGCACCTTCCATGGACATGGATGCTTACAAATAGCCTCACACTGGTCTTTAGATACTCTCCTGAATTGAATAAACCTCTCATTTGCAATTGCCCAGCTTGTTAATGCTTCCTTACATTGATATCCATCTGCAAATCTAAGCCATAGCTTTATATCAAGCTGTTTCTCATCAGCCTTTAGATCATACCTAAATTTTTTTTTCTTAGGTTTTACCATCTCCCCTTCACCCTAACTCTCAGATGAATTAACTTCCTCACCAGATTCCTTATAAGTTGATACATTTTATTCTTCTTTTTCATATACACATTTCTCTATTAACTCCCCAACCCACGAATTAGGACCCGTTTCCCTCTGATTTATCCTAACTTCTAAATATTCTTCATCATCTAAACCTTCCATGTTAGCACCATCATCCTCATCATTTTCTTCCTCATTAGATGGCATATATTCAACATCGAAGTCACTGGTTATTCCTCCATCATACCTTTCAAGCACTCAATCCCCTCCACTTAAATATATAGTAGGTAAGTCTGATAGAAGGTCATTGAGAGTAGGCTCATATGCCCCATCATCTACCTCAGCTTCTGCCCCCGTATCTACCTCAGCTTCTGCCCCAACATCTACCCCTGCATCATCATCTGCCCCATCATCGTGTAACCTAGTCGCACCTTCCACAAAACAGTTTAAAATTCTGTTAGAGCTAGTTAGGAGACCCGATATCTTCATCACCTCTTTGTCAGTTTTGATTATCTTAAATATATATGACTTAGGCTCCACATACAGTAACTTACCCCATCCTGAATAACCCAAATTAACTCTCCATTAACTCCTTCAAATCAAAGAACCCAAACTTATCTACATCAAGGTCAGGAAACACTACATTTTTTTACCCCCGGAATACACATCAAAACTTTGAACTTCACGAAATGACCCACCGTGATGTATGACCAGTGTAAATATGCAACTACAAAAAAAATGCGAAAAAAAAACCACTTTTCAAAAACCTAATCACATATTGTAAGAAGGACGAAATCTGACAATCAACTTGCTCATACAGAAACCTCAATGCACGATTGTAAGAACCTACCTGTCATCCATGTTAGCAACACCTTCCTTCTTCCTTGGCTGCCTTCGTTTTCAGTCGTGCTCTCCCATCGCTTCGATTTTCCTTCGAAACTTTTGATTATCAGAATTGTGTGAGTTTTCTTCCTTCGTCGGTCTGTCACTTCCTAATTGAAGAATGAGATAAAAATTAGGTTGTGCTTAATTAGGGATAACATGATTAGTTTAATTAAAATTGAAGAAGACGTCCTAAACAACGTCGTTTTGGACGTGTGATGTCCCGCATCATGCCATGTAATCTTAAATAATGTCCACGTCATTACCAGTTAAAATTATTTTTAATCAAAAGTTTCACCGTGTGCACATTGCAATAAAATCAAAAGGTAATGTATTGTGGAGCTATTTTGAAAATCATGTGCAATTTACAAATTCGGTAATAGTTCATGTATTTTCCGACCATAACCCTAATGAAATACCACCGATACTTCATTATAAAGAAAAAGCTTTTAATTTTTATCCTTTCAAGTTTGCAATAAATCTCATTTATGTTCCCAACTCCTTCCCTAACTCAAAAATAAAATTTCGATTATCATAATTCAAATGATAATCGAACGAAAAAGTGAATTGATTTGATTGAGCAGAGCAGAAAAATCTGCGTATATTTGAAGCCGCCATTATTTGCCAGTCTGGCCCAAGGTGTCCTCCCCCGCCAGCATTCCTACAGCGCAAGAAGTTATCCTTTGCCGTGAATGTTTAAACCAATCCGGCAATCCCACTTCTTGCTATTTCAGATCTGATCATTTCACTGTTAATTCGGTCGATATTTCTGCTGTTTCGTGCGAACAATTGCCGGTTCCTCCCTTCGATTCCGTCGATAATGTGAGTTCATGATTTTTTTCGTTTTATGTTTAATTTGGTCTGCAACATTGGTTGGCTCCTACATTTTGAACTCTGTAGCGACAATATATCTCTTTAAGTTGCCGTTTCGGAGACCCATTTTGGAGTTTTCATTATTTCCTGAAGGCTCGATTGAATTGGAAGTTCTTATAGTCATTGTATCAAGCAGTTTCTGATCCTTGTTTGCTTTTTTCAGGGGCTTCCCTGAATGCCAGTCTCTACTGTGGGAATCTACACCCTTCTGTTAGGGATTAGGGTTTTTATATGTTTCAAAGGGATTCGGAGATAAGAGTTGGTTTGGTGTATTACAGTAGAAATTTTTCCCAATCAGTGGATTAGGAAAGCCCTGAATATAAGTATTAAGGTCTGTGACAATTTGTATTCGATTCTTAGATTGAACTACCCTAGCTCTCTTATTTTTGTACCTCACAATTATTGCACCAAATGATTGCCGTTTGATATATTAATAGGATTTCTTTTGGAGAAGATCGTCATTTGAACTGATTTTTTAGCCTGGATTGGAGATGGGGCCAATATACTACATTCTGATAGCATTGCCTTGTACAATCGGCGCAATGACATTGGCAGTTCTCCACATTTACAAACATCTTTTGAATTATACTGAGCCCACATATCAGAGATACATCGTCCGTATTATCTTTATGGTTCCTGTGAGTATCTTACTACTCTATGTTGAACTTAATGCTCGGCATTGCTCTTCTCACTGCTGCTAATAGTTCACATTCTGTTTGATCTTTTAATTGTTTTTTGTTACAGTTGAAGCCTTCTCATTTAACCTGCATGATAATGTGCTTTCTTAATAAACAATTTGTTTTCTCATATGCTGCTGCTCCTACTTTCTTTCAAGTTTCAAATAGTGTTTCTAAATTACTTTATTTGGAATACTCTGGGAGAGTTTCTTGTTTATTCATGCAAGCTTTTATCTCAACTACTGAGTTTGTAAATACTTGGATGCTGGCAACTACGTAGTATGGAACTTCGGTTAACTAGATCTGTAGGTTAACCATATAACATAACAGGACACATGCAATTCTCATCACAAACAATAGTAAGATACTATAATGTATGCAGCTTTTGCATCCGCGGTCCATTTTGGTATTCAACAGTTAATTAACTGTGAGAAAAAAAAAATCAATTTACACATGTACGTCATTGTAAAAGCCCTTAAAAAACAAAAAAAAAAGACTCTTGTCATCATTTTAAAGACAGGTTCTCCAATGAACTAGTTCAGGTAATAATAAGAAGCTCACTGTGTAGGTGACAGTAATTATAACACTTAAGAAAAGCCTCTTAATTGTTAGAGCACCAAACTGCTAAAAATGTGGTCCAGTCATGGAACTGCTTCATGCTCTAGGGAGAAAGTGGATATTTAGATGCAGATCTGGAATATTCATTTGTTGATGGTTGGTGTATTGTCTTGTGCTGAAGCTGTTCTTAAGGAAAGCACTCACAAGTTAAACTATTCTTACTTCCTTTTTTGCTCGGGACAGGAAACATCACTTAGATATATGTATGCCGTTTTACTGTTAGGGCATGATTGCATTAGTATTTTCCTCCGGTTGGTAGAGGAAGAAAGTCATCTTTAAAGTGACTGGTTATGAGTGTATTTACTATTTAGAGATGAAAAAGAAATTTAAACCTATTTTATGTTGAAAGTAACAATATCAAAAGAGAAGAAAAATAAGAACTTGCAGGCAAACTGCCCCAAGCGCCAATCAAGGTATCTTCCTGTCCAAGCAAAAATCTGCCAGCCCAGGTAGGATCACTTTTCTGACGCCTCTAAACTCTAGCACTTAAATAACAAAAGAAACTAGGGCTCCACAAACAAAAGCCCGTTTCATCCTTTTATTCTAACCCTAAATAAGTTAATCATTATAAGGAAATAAAGTAATAGTTTCAGACTATCAGGAATGATCTATAACAGTTCCTCCCTGTTCAAAACAGCCTTGTCCTCAAGGCTGTAAGCTGACTCAAAAAAACATCCCACATCTCCCGCTTGACTTCAAAAGACGTCCGAATGCTTGACTTCAAGTACACATAGTGCTGCACACCCATTCTGATACCAACAAATCTGAGAACAAGGGCGAACACATCAAAAGATAGAGAGAAACTGGCCATGAAGTGTCCCTTTGAAGATACTATCTCCAATGCACGGATGTGAAGCAACAAGCTAGTGCATTCTCTACAACCTTTGGCCGTGGAGGTTTTATGAGCTCCTTTTGCAATGCTAGATGAGTGAGACAAGCATAACCCGTTGAAGGTGATGACGCACACAGGTAGACGAGCGAGCACTGTCTCAAGAAGAGGAGCAGGCACTGCTGCCTAAGGGAGAGAGACAATCGCCTGGCAGGGAGTGAAAGGAAAAAAAGCAGGAGTTCTCACTGTTGTTTAGGTGCGATTCTGGGGGCTGGCTGAAATGGCTGTTTCAATGCAATCCTGGATGGCTGGAGCAACCACTGAGCTGACGTGTCGATGCTATTTACTGTTGCCAACATGCAATTGAGTGTCGAGTCAACATCCTCTGTATCATCTTCTCCATCCTCTTTTGCATCCAGAAGGTTGGACCAATAGATAGAGTGAAGGGTATTTAAAGATGAAAGAGAAATTCAGACCAAACTTTATGTTGAAATTGAAATGGAAATATATCAAAAGAGAAGAAAATTAAGAACTTTGTGGAACCTGCCCCGAGTGCCAAGAACGGATCACGATGCCCAAGCAGAAATCTGCGAACTTGAGTAGGATAACTTTTCTGATGACTCTAAATGACTCAACTCTAGTACTTAAATAACAAAGGAAACTAGGGCTCCAGATATAAAAGCCTGTTCCATCCTTTTATTCTAACCCCTAAATAACTTGATCAATTAGCAAGGGAGTAAATTAAGTAGCAGTGTCAGGAATGATCTATAACAGATCTAATATAGGATGAAGGATGTAAGTCTCTTGTTTGGCCGCAACGGCGCGACCAGGGTTTAACAATAGGTCAGCTGAAAAATGAAAGATGGGAAAAAGGAAAAGATAGTGGGAAAAAAGTGCTTCACACTGGTTAGCACAAGGCTAATTCATGAACCAAGACTGTATTCTAAGGAACTTCAGTTTTCGTTGTATCTGTGTTACATATGACCGCTTGATTTTTAAATCCCTATTCTACTGCATGATAATAATATTGAGGAACACGAACTGAAATCAATGTCTTGACTCTTAACTATTGATGGCATGGACTAATTGAAATTCCTTGAAAGAACTTCTTAACTAATTGCAGACCATGCATATCAAGATGCAACTTTAACTAACTGAATCGTAATCCTTGCCCTTGATGTCATGCCTGTATCAAATATTTCTATACTTGCAATACCATTATATCTATTTATTTAAGGATGCTCAGCATTGATTTATATTTATTTTTTTGTGCTCATACCACAGAAAAATAGAAAGTAGTTGATTTGTTTGATTAGAGATTGAACTGGACATATTTCAAGTTCCTTGTATCTTGTAGGTGTGCGTCCTGACCATCTTGATGTTTTGGTTATCTAACAGGTTTATGCATTGATGTCTTTCTTATCCCTGGTCCTAAACAAAAGCACAATTTACTTCAATTCAATAAGAGAAATGTAAGTATGGTTGTGATCATTTCTTTCTTTGTTTTTGTATCACTCTCTATATCTGCACAATATGGGTAATATGTATGAGATTCTCTATTGCGCTCCTTCAAAACAAATGGCTGTTAGTAAGAATTGAAGAGTGGTGTGATTGCATAACATTATATCCCTTCTACGTATTTTTATGGAAAGATGATATTCTCTCTCCTAATCATCCTCTGATATCTTCAATATTCTTTACATTCTCTATCCTCTTTCTACAAGTGATATGTCTCTATCATCCTTTTGTTCTTAATTGCATACTCATCGAGCGTTTCTTGCCTTGGTGAACTTTTGTATTTATTGTTATATGCCATAATTATTAAAAAGCTATAACTGATATCATAGAAAATACAAACTATTGGATTGATATTAGAATTTCTCTGAAGTGTTCATAAGACAAAAATCACAAAATAGAAGTGTTTTTATAATAATAATAATAATAATAATAATAATAATAATAATAATAATAATAATAATAATAATAATAATATATTAAAACCCTAAATTAGTGATTATTAATTGTGATAATGAAATTAATAAAGTAATTAAAGTTCAATTCCATTCAAGTTAAATGAAAAAAAATAAAAATTATAACTTCACATACTGCATTCCTTATGGATATACCAGCCATATCAATTCTATATTTATTTCAATCATTTCCCATCATCATTCCGTTCCCAAAATTATTCCATCCCTGTCAAATTTCATTCCTACGTATTAGTGATTCTCTATGAATCTATTATATCTTTTATTATTAGTTTGAGAAAGATTGTGTTGGAGTTAACTCAAATCTTGAAGCTGGAAACCCATCTTATTTCGTCAATAAGATGGAACATTGCTTTTCTTTCTAGTTTTTTGAATTGAGTTCATAGCCCATTTATTTGAGCTACTGAGATAAATATCGTGCAACTGTGCAAGTGACAAAGAAATAATTCTTTCTCGATGAACAAAGTTTATGATGGCACTCAATAAAGTTCTCTTCTTCTTTTTGAACCCACATACACTTGGTGTACCATAAAGTTGAAAGAAACCACTGAATGGTTTGAGCCAATATTACTGGAATAGGCTAAGGGCTCAACTGTTACTTCGTATCACATGGTATCATAATATTTTCTGAATGATTAGTAGTTTACTTGCCATCTCATGCCACATTCTTTTTACTCAAAAAGTCTTTGTCCTTTAAGTCTATAGTCAGTATATTCTCCTCTGCCTCTGATTTCAAGTTATTATATATTATCACATGAATTTGCTCAAGTCCTTCCTGTGTTTTTATGATGTTCTTATGCTGCATTGACAGTCACTTTTGTGCATGTCTTTAATGATTAAATCTACTTTTTTCTGCCTTTGCTACGTTTCTCTTGAATCTCATTCTTCAGTTTACAAGATTGGTTCAATATACTGTTTTAGATTTTTTTTTTTCATGAATATGATTTTTTTGGAGGGATAATATTCTGATTACTTGTCTTTTGAAGGTATGAAGCATGGGTCATCTATAATTTTTTGTCACTGTGCCTAGCATGGGTAGGTGGTCCAGGAGCTGTTGTCGTAAGTCTATCTGGTAAAGTTCTGCAGCCAAATTGGTGCCTAATGACTTGTTGCTTTCCCCCGATTCCATTGGATGGGTAAGTCACTTCTTAGCTATTTATGAAAATATAATTTGTTTGAGTTCGGGACAAGTATTCAAATGTAGGCATCAAGATCATCTATTGTATCATCAGTTTAGTCTCTTTCAAGTTTATTGTTTAGTATGTCTAAATGGACTATATTCTGCTGATTGAGAGTAGGTTTATCAACTCAACTAGATATTCGATCTTCGAATTCCTTATTTTCATTTTTGTTCCATTGAATTACATATTTTAAGACTAGAGTATTCAAAGGTATTTCACTGGTTAATCTGTTGATGCGACAGATACTAATTCTAAAATTGCTGTGAAATATAAGGCATATTAACCTCCAGTTTTTCCAGAATTGTTTAATAGTTGGTTTCAAACTTGATTATTGTTGGATTGCTCTGATTTACTTGTCACTGCTCCTTAGCTGTTTAGGTGTATTTGTAAGTGATTTTGCTTGTTACCTGTTGTTTCTTTCGTCAATATGAACAATTATTATTCTGTTGCTCAGTCGTCCCTAATAAATTGTTTCCTTAAACTTTTGTTTATTTAAGACCTTTGGAATTTATTATGGAATGGATATTGCCCTGTACGTGCTGTATATGTAAATGTTGAGCTTCCTTGGGTTGTTCTTGGTTAACCTATGGTTGCTATGCATGCAGGCGTTTTATACGTAGGTGCAAACAAGGGTGTCTGCAGTTTGTGATCTTGAAGCCCATTTTAGTCATTGTTACATTAATGCTTTATGCGAAAGGGAAATACGAAGATGGAAACTTCAATCCACGACAATCATATCTCTACCTCACCATTATCTATACAATCTCATACTCGATGGCACTTTATGCGTTGGCCTTGTTTTATGTAGCTTGCAGAGATTTACTTCAGCCATTCAATCCTGTTCCGAAGTTCATCATAATCAAATCTGTAGTATTTCTTACATACTGGCAGGTAAGCTGTAAGCTCAGTGTATGGGTACAAAATCTGAGAGGCTGATGATGAAATGAGCTGTCCTGAATCATGGATTCATCATTCATACTTGGTGTGATTATACTTACGCATGCTTCTACTTCAGATGCTGTATCATTCTTGTCATCCTTTTTTCGTGTATTTCCTATGTATATTTTCATATCTATACTGATCCATGATAATCACATTTAACCTTTCTTTATGTGGCCACCATCACTTTTTCATCTGTAGCTTGATATTTTGAGTATCTATGTAAACCATGAATCTCTCTCTCTCTCTATTGTGTTTCTCGTCACTTTCTGCAGCTTGCCTATTGTTTCACATTTGCTTTTACCTTTTCTGGATTACAACGGGATGCCCTAGATTTCAAAGCTGCTCATGTTTTCTGCTCGATTACTGTTATTGTGGCACTGATCCTGCTATGTGCTTGATAACCTATCTCGTGTGCCTCATCATAATAAATTTTCTCTTACAGGGTGTATTGGTTTTTCTTGCTGCTAAGTCTCAACTAATAAAGGATACTACAGAAGCGGCGGAATTTCAAAATTTTATAATCTGTGTTGAGATGCTTATTGCGGCTATTGGGCATCTTTATGCCTTCCCTTACAAAGAGTATGCTGGTGCAAATATAGGCACAAACCATGGCTTTACTGCAAGTCTTGCCCATGCTTTGAAATTGAATGACTTCTACCATGATACAGTACACCAGGTAAGGTTGCATTCAAATGGAATTCATGTTTTCATAGTATAAGTATTCTCACAATCCGCATCTTGAATTTTGCACAGTTTGCACCTACCTACCATGATTATGTGCTCTACAATCCTAGTGAGAATGATGAGGGAAGAAGAAAGTACAGGTCACGGACGTTTGTCCCAACAGGTCGTGAAATGGATACAGTTAGAAGAAGCAAACATTCGTATGGAAACAAGTTAGAAGATATACAATTATCGAGTGTATCATCGTCGGGTAGTAGAACTCCTGAAAATACAGATGCTTCACCAGATATTCTGAAATTGGAGGCTATTGACTCTTCGTTGCTCATGGATACATCAAATGCTGCCTCTGTGCCTTATGATGTTTCACTTGTTGACATAGACATGTCTAGTTACCCAGCAGAGGTGCCAGCAGCTGAGACAAGGTGACACCTGTGATCTCTAGAGCATCTCAATGTTTCTGTATGTTCCATTCTTTTCTCTTAAAAAAGAAATAGGTCTCTCTCTCTCACTAGAATTTGACATTAGGATTTGTACATATAGTCGTTCAAAGACATGTTTTGACATTTCGTATAATGTTGGTTGAGTGTGGTTACTCTTTATTGTCTCGGAACCAATATTTCTTGCTTTTGTTTGATGGATATTCTTGCTGGCCTTTAGTTTCTAAAACGAATGAGTTGGAAATTTGTGTACATCCACCTCAATTATGGTTCACCTCTCTCCAATTCGAGTTTATTATTCCCTTTGCTAGAATTTATTAATCACAAAATTTGTCTCACGACTAGGGGTGGTAATCGGTTCGATTCGGTTATAATCGAACCGATTAACAATGAAATAGGTAACCGAAAATCGAACCGATTTTTTATTCGATTAACCGATTAACCAGTCCGATTAATCGGTTAAACGAATTAACCAGTTTATTTTCAAAAAAATTCATAGATATTACCAAAATAATATTCTTCTTGTAATTGGTGTTATAATCTCGTTGACGGTTGCATTAAATTTTATTTTTTACTATCACTTTTATCATAGATCAAACATAATGGATGCATATATATATAGATCAAATGAATGCATACATATATGAAAAAATTAATACAAATTAGTCGACATAAATTTTTATAAAAGACAATTAAGTAATTAGTTAAATATGATTTGATATTTCCTTCTATTTTCTTTTTATGATCTATTGTTCATCTCTTTTCCGATTCGATTAAAATAGAGACGTGAAAGGTTCAATTTTTATGCCTCCGTTGCAAGAAACAAATTAAATATATTACTGCGATATCATCATATGGCAAATGAAATGGTGAAGTTGGAATATCATATTATATACTTGTACTAAAAATAAAGACTCGGGAAAGGTAAATTAAAATTTTAAAATAAAATAGTATAAAACATTAGTAGAATATAATAAATATATGTATTAATTATTATTTAATCGGTTAATCAATCGGTTACTCGATTACCGGTTAAACCGAGTAACCGGTATATATAAATCTTAATAATCGGTAACTGAACCGAACCAGCTAATTTCAGTTATCGGTTAATCGATTAATCGAAATTTCGGTTTGGTTACAGTTATAACCGAATAACCGAACCCGAATATTTAGGGTTAGGGTTGAAAATTACAAATATTATGCGTGTATTTATTTATTACAAATATAATATTGTCAATAGAAATATATTAATTATTTTTTTAAAATAAATTTTTTAGTCCGATTAGCCCGGGCTGGATTGACATCCCTAAGAAATAATATGGAAAATTACACTTGCTTTGTATTACAACTTGTAAAACTGAGCAACAAAATGACCTAACTATAAATATAAAACTTGTGTACATCATAATTTTATTATATATTTAATTTAATGGCATTTATCTATCTATTACTACTATATAGTGCTCGTTTGGTACGTGGTATATGAAAAAATATGATATGTTTGACTGTATTAATATTATATTTAGTAGAATGTATTGAAATATCGGTAAAATATAATATACTCCATCCGTTCCTGAAATAAGTTCATCTTTTTCTTTTTTGGGACGTCTCCCAAATAAGTTCCTCTTTCTTTTTTTCCATTTTTGGATAACTACCCCACCACTAATAATACTTTATTTATTCTTACTTTTCACTTTTTCACCAATCTCAATACTAATTATAACACTTTTTTCACATTTTCACCACTCCCAATACTAATTATAACATATTTTTCTCCACTATCAATACACTTTACCACTTTTCCTTAAAACTCGTGCCATCCCCAAAGAGAAACTTATTTTGGGGACGGAGGGAGTATGTTGTTTGGTATGATGTATCAAGATCATGTATGAAATTTTAATTTCTAAAATATCGTTATAATTAACATATTTAATAATATCACTTTAATTGATATTAGGGCAATTTAGTCAATAACAAATTAATACTCCCTTCGTCCATGGAAGAATTTTCTAGGAGGGAGTGACACGAGTTTTAAGAAAAATATTGTTGAGTGTATTAAGAGTAGAAAAAAAGTTGTTGAATGTATTGAGAGTGGTGAAAATGTGTTATAATTAATATTTCAAAAAATGAAAAGTAAGTAATTATAAGTGGTGGGGTATAGTCCAAAAATAGGTAGAAAGATTTTTTGTGGACGTTCCAAAAAAGTAAGATATGAAGTTCTTTCGTGGACGGAGAGAGTATATATTATAATTAAGATTGATATTACGTATACTACCTCAGAGATGGTATGGGAATTAACACAGATCCGTAAAATTTTATCGATCTTTTGGATTTATAAATGATCGTGTATTTCATACTCTTTTTTACCAAACAAGATATTATGGTGTCATAATTATATTATACACCATAACCACTCGTACCAAATGATCCCTAAAAATATGTATTCTTATTTTTTTTTATTACTATTATTATACTTAAAATATCCTTGCTTATTTTTATTTTTAAAGTATTCTTTAGTATTTTATTGTAAATATAATATTTTTATATTCTATATAAAATAAAAATAAGAATCCTTTCAAATCTAAAAATTATTCAAAATTATGATAAAAATTATTTTTATCTTTTTCATGTATAAACATATACTCCCTCCATCCTTCAAACATCTTCCTCTCTTTTCATTTTGGTTCGTCCCCAAAACATCTTCCTAACCTACATTTGGAAATAATTCCACTCATTATTACTCTTACAATCTTTATTTTTTGTGGGACCCATATTTAGACATGGCCAAAAAAATCAGAACCGGGAACCGAACCGTGAACTTTGATTCATTCGGCATACGTACGCAACTCAATTATAACTTAAATGTTATAATTAAGCTCAAGTCATATTTTCTTTATTTTTTCCCCCCAATTACAAGTTGTAAACTAAGTTGTCTTAATTTTATTTTAGCATCCAAAAGTTGTAATTTGTAAATTGTATTTATAAGAGTTGTAAGGTTGAATTATAAGTTCAATTTAGAAAATAAAGTATATGGACTTTATATTTTCTTGTGTCTTTTATTTTATTAAAGCAAATTTCATTAAATGTTACACAACAATACAAATTACATAAAAAAAAAAAACGGACAGTTCTAACTGTTCGAACAGAAACCGATGGTTCGAAACCGGAACTACCGATTAACGGTTCGGAACCGAAACCGTGAGGGTTAATTTTCGGTTCGATTCCGGTTCCAATTTTTGGAACCGGGAACTGGCGGTTCCGGTTCCGGTTCGAACCGGGAACCGAACCGTGGCCATGTCTACCCATATTCTCCACTCATCTAATACACAATTAACTTTGGGTTAATAGCCGGAAAATACACGAACTATTTTGAGATTTGCATATTGCACATGACCTTCAAAATTAGCCCTGGAATACATGACTTTTCAATTTAATTGTAATTTGCACCTGCATTGACTAACACATTGATCGGTGGTGACGTGGCCGTCGGATTTTGTTGACGTGGACGATTTTCCGATATAGTAAAACGACGTCGTTTTGTCAAGCTCTTTTAAATTAAAAAAAAAACAAAAAAATGGAAAAAACATTTTGTTCCAGTTTTTCCACGGCGGCCTTAGTCCGTCGACCACCGCGCACCGCCTCTCTGCCCACCTCTCTCATCACTCCAACGCCACATTCTTCCCCAGCCAACCGCGAAAGGCGTGGCCTTGATTTCCGACGCCGAGCAACTCCACCCCCAAATCAGAATTGCAGGGGAAGGGAGGCTGAGGTGGGCGCTGGTCTGCTGTTGCGTCGACGTCGGAGTTGCAGGCGGGGGGGAGGGGGGTTAGGGTTTCTTTGATTTTGATGTTTGATTTCTTCAATTCAAAGGGACGGTGGTGGTGGTTATTTGGAAATCTGGAGATCTGTGGCGGTGGTTATGGTGGAGGTGAGGCGGCGCGACAACTTCTCCGGCGCCATCCCCCTCCCATCTGTAAAACGCCGACCGCCTCCACCGGGTTCCACACAGCGCGGGCTTGTCTCCAACCGCCGCGTTCCACCACCACCGTTCACGAACGCCGCCGACCACCGAGCCCTACACCTTCAATTCACCGCCAACTCTGCAAAACCCCCAAATCCAGAACCACTACCACCCCTCTCTCTCAGTCAACGATCTCCATTTCCTTCCCACTCTCCCTCTCCCTCTCCTTTTCAGATCTACCGCTTTTTTCATATGAGAGATAGCCATTGAGTTGGGTTTTCAGATCTACCGCTTTTTTTCAAGAAGTTGCAGAGGGTTCTAGATCCATCGCCATTGAGTTGGGTTTTGTTGTTGCGCTTGAGGTCCGCCGCCTGATTTTGGTTGAAGAGCTGGCCGACGGTGGTGGAGAAGCTTGAGGAATGAGAGAATGCAGCTGTGATTTATGAGATAGAGATGATTTTTTTGTTTTTTTTTAATTTCTTTATTAATAAAAATGACATGTGTATTGCCAAATCAATTAAAATGCCACACGTATAGTCCACGTCATTGCCGGTCAACTATAATTATAGCCGGAGTTCTCGCCGGGTGCAAATTGCGATTAAATTGAAAAGTCATGTATTCTAGGGCTAATTTTGAAGGTCATGTGCAATATGCAAATCTCAAAATAGTTCGTGTATTTTCCGGCTATTAATCCATTAACTTTTATTAAAACATGTGTCACCCTTCATTAGAAAGATATTTAAGGAACGGAAGAAGTAGTATTTTATTATTTAAATTTATTATTTTTACATGGGTGGCATATACCATCCTATTAGTTCATTTAAACCTTCCACCAATCTTTTTATTAAGGTTTCCCGTTTTCTTTATTGGTTAATTGCCTACAAATATACGAACTATACTTAAATTTTGATTTTTAATCACAAATATTTTTTTTGGGAAAAGAATACATAAATTTTTATTTTTGTGGAATTTGACCTGAGTTCAAAGTTTGCTAGCTAATTACTTAATTTACTAGAATTCCGTTGGACTATCTGAAGGTACCGTTGGGAAGTTCTTGACGTTATCTTTTTAATGATATTTATATTGTTGGGTTTTGGTCATTGAAACTGGTAAAAAAAAAAGGCATGAAAGTTGATATCATGAAACTCTATATTTTTCCTTTTTTCGATCATTTTCGGTGACCAAAACCCAACAATATAGATATCATTAGAAAGCTATTATAAGATGTTTCCAACGTATCTTTGAATTGCCCATCGAATTTCAGACAATCAAATTATTGGCCAAAGAACTTTTGGAGTCAGGTCAAATTTAAAAAAAAAATAAAAAATTTATGTATTTTTTTGACAAAAACAATAAATTTTGTTAAAAATCCAAATTTGGATATAATTTGTGTATTTATAGACAATTAACCATTTTTTTATTTACTTTACCTCTATTGAGCTACAGAGAAAGTTCAAAAGTTTTCGATCTTTGCCATGACTAATATTATCTCATCATATTTTTTTTGTTCCTGCTATATTTCCTTATCATACATAACCAATTTATTCTATGTCGCCGTTATTATGTGTATATTTAGTGTTTATTACTTCCTTCATTTCATTATATGTGATACAAAATTTTTAGGCGCGTGAATTAAGAAAAATGTGTAAATTGATTAAAGTTGGCTGGACGAACCTATACTTTTTACTCCCTCCGTCCCGCGAAATTTGAACAGTATTCTTTTTTGATCGTCCCGCGAAGCTTGAGCAGTTTCCTTATATAACAATTTTTTTTCCCTTCATTCATCTTTTCATTTTTTCACATACCGCACTTAACACATTAAATATTAACTCCTTAAAATTCGTGCCGAAAAGAAATTGCTCAAGCTTCGCGGGACAGAGAAAGTAATAGTTAATTTTTGTCACTTATTGAACATGTCACTTATAGCGGGACAACTCTAAATGACATATATGTCACTTTTAGTAGGACGGATGAAGTATTTACATATATAGTGAGAAATGAGAATAACGAATAAGTCAATATAAATATACGAATAAAGGGCTTATAATGCACCAATAATTGTATTAAATTAATGAGATGAAATTTTCACCCCTCCAAATAAATATCAACCATAATATCTCATATTTCTGATTCATTCTCATTTCTCATCACATTTGACAATAATTATTGTCACTAAGAGTCGAAAATGGTTCATATTTTATATTTTCAGAAGTGTTATTATCAACCATAATTATTGTCATATTTTTATTATATATATATTATTTAAATGAAATGTTAATTTTAGTAGCTTGTACAAAAGGTGTGATTATTGTTGATAACGCCGTATATGGTTCTAGTAGTTTCTACTAAATTCAAATAATCATAAGAGATGATTAATAAGATGTATGATTAAATATTTTTATTCTTAAGAGTATGATTATTTCAACCTTAATAGTTTAATGAGACATGAATCAAGCAAAACTAATTCAAATGATATATATAATCTTAAAATATCCTAAAATTTTAATTTATCAAAATAAACAAAAAATTAACTTTGCTATTTTTATCTATCAATATTAATCCTCTAAACTAAATGCCTTTAAGTGCATGATCAATGTAATTATTGTTTTGTAGTATTTCTTAGCATGAGATAAAATATTAACCGTAGATTGTGGTGATGATCATGTGATGTAGAAACGCACGCTAAAGACGAAGAGAATGTAGATCTAAAGCAGGCTTACCGATAATTATCCTTTTATGTAAGAGTTAACAATAGACATTTGTAGCCAAAAGCATATAGTTTGTGACTTTGATAGCCACCACTTTTAAAGAATGACTTTGGGGGTCAAAAAGCATTGAAAAGACAAAATAACCCTCACTAATTACTGAATAAAAATAAAAGGAAATTAAAATAAATTTTATTTGACTTAGAGAATAAAAAATAAAACAAAAATAAGAAAACTCCTTTCTCTCCAGTTTTGCGGTGACCTTCCCAAAAAATCTCCACCGGCGGCGGCGACCTTTCTCTCCAGCGGCAGCGGCAGCGGCGACCCTTCCTCTGCGGCGCGGAGCACTCCAGTCGGCGGCGCGACCCTTCCTCAGCAGCGGCGACTTTCAGAAGCAGCGGCTTCCTCTCCAGCAGTAGTCGGCGACGCGGTGCTTGGTTCGGCAGCCGGAAAAACATGAGTTTACCGATTGAAGCGATTGCTAGTCTGGAATTGTTGATGGGAGACGCTGATGGGAGTCCCTTGGAAGTTGCCACCATGGAGGGCCTTGTTTTTAGAAACATCGATCAAGGGGTTGTTGTTGACGGAGTTGATCTCGCGCTCGATCATCTTGGTGGCGGTGCGGATCACCTCCACCTGCGGACACTGGGTGAAAACGGTCACATGAGGTTACTGTAATTGCAGGGAAAATTTCCAAATTTCAATCACACAGGCATTTCATCAAACACTTTATCGGCACACATTAAAACACATGCATGTTCATGAATTGATGATTCTCGAGCTCAAGGAGTAACCTTTCACCTTGGAATAAATTTCAAGGAAATTAGAAGAGAGGTGCTGGTGGCTTGGGCGCTCAACATTTCAGTCATTCCCAAATTAGCCAGTTAATTAAATTTCTAATTAAGTATATTAGTTATTTTTAATTAATTAAGTTACATATTATTTATTATTTTTAAATAGGGGTTTTTGCAAATAAAATCACGAACAACTTTAAATTTGCAATTTTAACGTGACTTTTGAAGTGTGGCGAATTAAATCATAACCTTTTCAATTTTTGCAATTTCGTCCCCTCAATTTTTTCCGGCCACCGGAGAGATGAGTTGGAGCTTATGTGGATTATTTTTTTCCACCTAATTAATTTCTAACTAAGATTAAATTACTGACTAAGATTAAAACAACATTAAAACCTAATTATTTTATTTTACTTCTTTTTCGTCTTTTATAAAAATATATTTGATGTGTATCTTAAGTTAAAGATCATGACAAGATCTTCAATTTGATTTAAAATTCATTAAATATGAATTTGAAATAAATAATTTATTATAATTTAAAATTTTAAAGTGATTGTTTTTCTCTCTCCTATCTCTTTTACAATATTCTTTATTTCTTTCTCTTTCTCCTTATTTTGTTATTATATTATTTCTATTTGTATCTCTTTCTCCTACAAAATTTATATATCTTCTCTTTTCTTTTGATTAAAAAAACATAATATTTATTTGTTGAATTATTTTATCAAAGCATACATAAAAATATTTAAATTAAAAAATATAATGCACAATTATCAACAAATATCGAGACAATATTATAAAAGTATTAATTAATTTTAATTTTAATAGAAAATAATAATCAATAACAAGAAATGTATTGATTTGAAGAGTCATTTATTTAGTTCCAAGCTGTATCCATTCTTGATTATGATCTAAATTAGATTAAAATCGATTAGTATATTACTAATTTAATTAAATAAATTAATTATTATTGAATTTATTAATATATTTCTATTAATTGAAATTGCATACTTAATTTCACTTAATTGCATATGAATTACTAAAACATGCCCCGTTTGTGGTTGACTGTGTATTCCCCGATTCACTGTGTACATAGTTGTGCACTGTCATCGTGCACCGTAGAACTCTTGCTATTTTCCCGATTTCAAGGACATGGGGCATCGGAAATTTGGATTTTTAATCTCCTATGTCAAATTCAAGACATAACACATCAAATGGAATACTTGTTTTTTTATCAAACACGTATCAATTACTACGATGCTATCATATGTACTCTAACACGTACTCTTAGTATACTTAACTCTCATGCGATATATGTCCAATATGTTTGAGGGGGTAATGGAATTGAACACTATTGACTCATTTTTATTGAATATAATGCCTATTGATTGAAATTGCATACTTAATTTCACTTAATTACATATGAATAACTAAAACATGCCCCGTTTGGGGCCCACTGTGTACGTAGTTGTTAAACTGTGTACGTAGTTGTGCACTGTCATCGTGCACCGTAGAACTCTTGTTATTTTCCCGATTTCAAGGGCATGGGGCATCGGAAATTTGGATTTTTAATCTCCTATGTCAAATTCAAGACATAACACATCAAATGGAATACTTGTTTTTTTATCAAACACGTATCAATTACTACGATGCTATCATATGTACTCTAACACGTACTCTTAGTATACTTAACTCTCATGCGATATATGTCCAATATGTTTGAGGGGGTAATGGAATTGAACACTATTGACTCGTTTTTATTGAATATAATGCCTATTGATTGAAATTGCATACTTAATTTCACTTAATTGCATCGGAATTACTAAAACATGCCCCGTTTGGGGCAAAATGTGTACGTAG
This sequence comes from Salvia miltiorrhiza, assembly GCF_028751815.1. Classification (NCBI taxonomy): domain Eukaryota; kingdom Viridiplantae; phylum Streptophyta; class Magnoliopsida; order Lamiales; family Lamiaceae; genus Salvia; species Salvia miltiorrhiza. Next base: position 52,953,858 of record NC_080389.1, read on the forward strand.
TTGTTAAACTGTGCACGTAGTTGTGCACTGTCACCGTGCACCGTAGAACTCTTGCTATTTTCCCGATTTGAAGGACATGGGGCATCGGAAATTTGGATTTTGTATCTCCTACGTAAAATTCAAGTAATAACACATCAAATGGAATACTTGTTTTTTATCAAACACGTCTCAATTACTACGATGCTATCATATATACTCTAACACGTACTCTTAGTATACTTAACTCTCATGCGATATATGTCCAATATGTTTGAGGGGGTAATGGAATTGAACACTATTGACTCGTTTTTATTGAATATAATGCCTATTGATTGAAATTGCATACTTAATTGCATCGGAATTACTAAAACATGCCCCGTTTGGGGCAAAATGTGTACGTAGTTGTTAAACTGTGCACGTAGTTGTGCACTGTCACCGTGCACCGTAGAACTCTTGCTATTTTCCCGATTTGAAGGACATGGGGCATCGGAAATTTGGATTTTTAATCTCCTATGTCAAATTCAAGACATAACACATCAAATGGAATACTTGTTTTTTTATCAAACACGTATCAATTACTACGATGCTATCATATGTACTCTAACACGTACTCTTAGTATACTTAACTCTCATGCGATATATGTCCAATATGTTTGAGGGGGTAATGGAATTGAACACTATTGACTCGTTTTTATTGAATATAATGCCTATTGATTGAAATTGCATACTTAATTTCACTTAATTGCATCGGAATTACTAAAACATGCCCCGTTTGGGGCAAAATGTGTACGTAGTTGTTAAACTGTGCACGTAGTTGTGCACTGTCACCGTGCACCGTAGAACTCTTGCTATTTTCTCGATTTGAAGGACATGGGGCATCGAAAATTTGGATTTTGTATCTCCTACGTCAAATTCAAGTAATAACACATCAAATGGAATACTTGTTTTTTATCAAACACGTCTGAATTACTACGATGCTATCATATATACTCTAACACGTACTCTTAGTATACTTAACTCTCATGCGATATATGCCCAATATGTTTGAGGGGGTAATGGAATTGAACACTATTGTCTCGTTTTTATTGAATATAATGCCTATTGATTGAAATTGCATACTTAATTTCACTTAATTGCATCGGAATTACTAAAACATGCCCCGTTTGGGGCAAAATGTGTACGTAGTTGTTAAACAGTGCACGTAGTTGTGCACTGTCACCGTGCACCGTAGAACTCTTGCTATTTTCCCGATTTGAAGGACTTCGGGCATCAGAAATTTGGATTTTTAATCTCCTATGTTAAATTCAAGGGTTAACACATCAAATCGAATACTTGTTTTTAATCAAACACGTCTCAATTACTACGATGCTATCATATGTACTCTAACACGTACTCTTAGTGTACTTAACTCTCATGCGATATATGTCCAATGTGTTTGAGGGGGTAATGGAATTGAACACTATTGACTCATTTTTATCGAATATAATGTCTATTAATTGAAATTGCATACTTAATTTCACTTAATTGCATATGAATTACTAAAACATGCCCCGTTTGTAGTTGACTGTGTATTCCCCGATTCACTGTGTACGTAGTTGTGCACTGTCGATGTGCACCGTAGAACTCTTACTATTTTTCCGATTTGAAGGACTTCGGGCATCGGAAATTTGGATTTTTAATCTCCTATGTTAAATTCAAGGGTTAACACATCAAATCGAATACTTGTTTTTAATCAAACACGTCTCAATTACTACGATGCTATTATATGCACTCTAACACGTACTCTTAGTGTACTTAACTCTCATGCGATATATGTCCAATGTGTTTGAGGGGGTAATGGAATTGAACACTATTTTTAATATAAATATAAATATAAATTTAGAAAGTTCGTATAAGTTCGTATAAATTTAGAAATTTAAAAAGTTCGTCTTAAAATAAATTATCTTTGTTTGTTTGGTACTCTCCCTCCGTCTCAATATTAATGGCTCGTTTCTTTTGAACACAGATATTTAGGAGATTAAAATTAAGAGTAAAGATATATAACCCACATAATTAGTGTTATTTTTAATTAATTTTAGTAATTGTTAATCAGAGAGGCAAAAATCGTTTCTTCATCAAAATTCCCTGTCAAAACAGTGAGCTCTGATACACAACAAAGTAGACAAACACAATTCAACTTCAAGAATTTATCTCCACAATCATAGACAAACACAATTCAAAAATCATTTCTTCATCAAACAGTATTGGGACGAATCACTTCTTCATCAAACACAATTCAAAAATCATTTCTTCATCTAACAATATCTCCACTCTTCTCGTGCTCTTCACCTTCTTCCACAGAAAAGAAATCGCACAAACACAATCATTGGAATTCCAAATTCCAAATTCCTCTCCTGTAAATCGATTTCTTCAATGTCGTCCGCCTGAGCCCGACGCCTCCCTCTAACTCTTCTTCTATTTTTCATTTTCCCCACATCAGAGCCTTGCATCTGTTAATTTTCTCTTTCGAGATTTCCGCCTCCGTTAATTTTCTCCGCCCTCTGAATCTGACGCCGCCGCTGTTAAGGGCCGGCGAGTCAGCGGCCTCTCATCCCTCGATCTCTCCCCTCTATCTCTTATCTTGCTCGCCAAAACGAGTCGGCTACTCATCTCTTCTCAAGCCCGGCGTTGCTACACTGAAATTGGGGGAGCCGGCGCTATCGTGGTTTCTCTAAAATCCGGTGAAAATCAGTCGCCGTTCTGTCGAACGAGCCCTAGCTCTCTGCTGACTCAGGCGGAATTTCCGCGCCACTTGGCTCCGTCTGCCGCTGTTCCGTGAATCGGCGAGAGTCGCCATCGGCGTCGGATCTCCCGACTAAACCAAAGCCTCCGTTGCTCTGGATCGACGCTGCTGCTGCTTCTCCGATACTCTCAACGGGGAAGGAGAAGAAGTCTCTGTTCGGGCATCCGAGTGCCGCCGCACGTTCAACGGGGAAGGAGAAGAAGTCTCGGTTCGGGTGAGAGGTCGTCGTTCGCCGTTCGTTCGGGAGAAAGTGAGGTCGCGGTGGGGAGAAAAATAAGAAGCAGTTCCAATTTTTCATTATGTTTTTTTAATTATTAAGGTCAACTTTCAATTTTTTATTTTGTTTTATTACAAATTTTTCAAGTCAAAATTTGATTTAAATTTTATTTTATTTTTATTCACTAATTAGTAAGGGCATGCTTGTCTTTTCATTTCATTTTGACCATCAAAGTCATTGTTTAAAAGTGGTGGCTATATAAGTCTCAAACTATATGCTTTTGGTTACATATGTCTTTCTCCCATCATATTTTATATAGTATAAAAGTATATTTCTTTCGTCCTATAAGTATGTGCACTTCCTTATTTTGGATCGTATGTATTTATTATTTTTGAACACTATACCACCACCAACTTCTTATTTCTTGTTCATACTTTACAATAAAATGACCCACTTTTTTTACTCTCAATATATCTAATATTAATTAAAACATGTGCCACCAATAATAATGCACATTCTTATGGGACAGATCAAGTATCATTTTTTGTCATAATTTGAAAGAAGTTTATATAGAGAGGGCCTTTTATCTAATATCAAAAATAAATAAAATCTATATAGTTTAAATTATAAAATATTCATTAAAAAATTAAAATACATAAAAATGTTGTAGATATATCAATATTATAAGAATTCACACTTTTTGCAGCAGTCATCCATAAAATATTACAATTGAACCCTGTTTTCTTCAAAAAGTGGACAGATTTAGATCCCAATATTCCCCACCTTGACTTATTATAGCTGTTAACATTCAATCCAATCTCTGTCAAATACAGAATTAGGGTGCATCTCTGTCTTGTTATCCATCAAAAACTGAATTGATTAATTTTGTTTTTTTGAATTTTTAATACAAATATCAATCATTGCACATGTCTAAGATATTCGTTCATCCTCCAATCATATCCAAGGGATCAAATAAATATCTTAATACAAGAAAAGAGAAATCGAGTTAAAGAAAGAAGGAAAAAAACTTTAGTACTTGACTATATTCATCTCCACAGCTCTTCAAGAATAAGAAGGGTATATATAATATGATGTTAGCCATGTGTTGGAGGAATAAAAATCTGGCACATTTCATTTTCACCCTCTTTTCTTTTGTTTTCACTCACTAATTAGAATGTGTTTGAAAACAACAAGTCCCACTATAAATGAGCTACTTCCTTTGATGATATTCTTGTTTCCTTCAAAGTAAAAAGAGATGGATTTTTGGAGAGGTGGATATGAGAAGCTTGAGAAGAGAAGGAGGCCAATTGCAATTAGTAGAAGAGGAAAAGGGGTGAAGCTAAGGCGATGTACAAGGAAGCTCATGTCTATGCTGTCGACAAAGATTGGTAGGAAATATGTGAATTTTGTGAAAAGAATGAAGATGGAGGAAGCATCTCCTGCTATTGTCTTCTCCTTCCACTGGGGTCTTCCAGTCCTTTCCCACACCAACAAAATTTCCTTCTCCACTTTACTCACATAATTAACATTCTTGTAAGTTTCTATCATTCTTGTAACTTTCTTCTACTTAATTAGTGCTTTGCAAGCTCATCATATGATTTACTACTATACTTTTATTTAATTCATATACATAAGTTCACATTCATTGGGGACGATTATCGAGATAACGAGTAGACAATCTTCCAAGTATGGTTTAATTACAAGTCTTCCAAGAAAAGGAAAAGAATTGAAGTATAAAAATGGATCGAGATTAGAAACTAATTAATACTACCAAGGATCAACTAAATGAAAATGATAACTTGGGAATTACTACTCATCGAGTTTAGAGAAGAAATCCAGATGAATGAAATAGCAAAATGAAGTATATACAAACACAGCCTTTGAATTGAGAGAATATTGCTTCTCTTGAATATAAGACTTAAGGTAGGTAGGTAGGTAGGTTGATGGAAATTAATATCGAGGGAGGCCAGCAAGACCACCCTTCGTAGCGAATCCATTCATGAAGAGCACATAGGAATCCTTGAGCCTCCGCTTTGAGCCAAAAATATTCCCAATCTTCATCACTGAATCATTCTTCTTCTTCTTCTTCTTCCTCGACTCTGTCCGAAGCTTTATTATGGCCTCGTGAGCGTGACTAGTGTTGTCGTCCTCCTCCTTGATGGTCTCCAGCTTCATCTTCAGTATGTCCTCCACTTCCATTCTTGACTCCGTCCTCGTCACCTTCTTCTTCATTCTGCAAGGCATGCCCCACCGCATTCTTGCTGGCTCGACTCAAAAAAAGCTCGTTGCATCAGACTTGCATTTTCAACAAATTTATGCAGATCGATTGGGCTTATTTATAATGAGTAGACTTTTGGGATGAAACAGGATGTGTGTAGTAGTTGGAAAAGGTGAGTGTCAATAGACTAGTTCTAACTTTTTTTCTTTTTTGCTCTTTACAACTTGACTCGATCATTGCAAACTCTTTCTTGTTTAACTATTCAAAGCTTTATTAGTATTTATTATACACCTGACATCATCTAGGATTAGATTATAGATGCCACTTTGCTTTAACAATTTGGCTTGCTGCGAATTTTATGATTCCTTCAAAACTGCCTTCAGCTTATAATACTTCCATAATTCGAGTTATTGATTAATCATGCAATGACAAGAGGCACACTCCCATGCATCTACATCCATATTAATTAAATTTTGAATATATTTAATAAACTATAATTAAAATTAATAAATTATAATTGAGATTAATAAACCTAAAAAGGTTAATCAACCCTACTTAGATTAATTTATTACTCCTTTCGTCCCATGAATCTTGACACGTTTGGTTTCGGCACTGGAATTAAGGAACTATAGATTAGTGTTGTAAGGGCGTGTTTGATATTGGCTAATACACTGTATTAGCTAATTTAGTACAGATCAGTCTAGTGTTTGGTATTATTTAGTAATAATGCGGATGACCCGGTTTAATCCCACGATCCAGTATTATTAATCCAGATTTCTTAGGATTAATAATACCACCTCCCCCTAGCATTAACTTAAACTAGGATATTCTGTATTTAGCCATGATAGCAAACACCAACTCAGTATTAATAATCTGTCATTATCCACGCTAACAGAAACGATCACCTACCCACCGTGGGCATGCATAACATGCCCACTATGATGTGGCAATTGTTATTATAGTAAGATAATTTTAATTAGAGTGAGATTTATTAATTCTCTTTCTTAATTAAAATTGTCACATCAGTGGTGGGCATGTTATGCTTGCCCACGGTGGGTAGGTGATCGGTTCTGTCCACGCTAAATATCCTGGTTACAAATTATCCTACATAGAGCCGAGCCGAATAGCTGGATGACCTGGCGGCGGCGGCGCACTCGGAGAAGCAACGGCTGGAGGTGAGGCGGCGGCGTGGCTCGATCTGGTGTGGAGGTGAGGCGGCGGCGTAGAGGAAGGCTCACCGCTCTGGAACAGAGCACGTCTCGCCGGGAGGCTGGAGGCGCGGCTCGCTCTGGAATGGAGCGCGTCTTGCTGGGAGGCTCGAGGCGCGGCGGTAAGAGAGGGCGGCTCGTCGGTCTGGAATGGAGTGCGTCTCGCCAATCTGAAATGGGGCCTGGGGGTGGAGGGAGGCAAGTTTTGGTTTGGGGTGGGGGAGGGGAGGCGCCGCATAGAGTGAGAGAGAAGTGAGATGAAGATGATTATGAATTTAGGGTTAGGAAATTGGGGTGGGGAGGCGGGCGCAGCTTTAGGAAAGTAAAAAAAAATTATTATATAAATTTATCGATCGGTTCGGTTTTTGACCGATCAAATTCGGGAAAACCGAACCGACCGAAAAAACCGAGATTTTTGGAAAAAAATGGACCAAATCGACCGACCATAGCAAAAAAAATCGACCGAAAACCGATCGGTTCGGCTTATTTTTTTTCGGTTTTTTCGATCAGCTTGGTTTTTGCTCACCCCTATCTAGGTCTAGGCAGCATGTTCCGTCGTTACTTGTGTTATTTTTTTTAGTTAGTTTAATCGTATTTTTGTAAGGTTGTGTGATTCAGTTGGGATATTTGATTTTGATTTATCAAGTTAAAGCTTAGTTTAAATTGTGATGTTTTAATTTGAAAAGGATGATTTTGATATCAAAACGTTTGGAAGTTTGAAATGATTTATAAGCTTACGATGATGCAAATTTTGGATAGAAGCATAGTGAGCCGCGACGCACAACGAGCTGACTAAGGGCACAACTTGAAGTCAGAGACTCTTGTCAACCGTGACACACAGTGATCCAAGCTGACCAGTTGAATGCAAAAATAGGCAGAACGACGGTCAGCCACAGCGTACTCCCAACCGAGCTGACCGATACGGTTTTATCTTAAAATATAACGTGAATATACGCTTCAACAACAATTTTCAGGACATTATCTCAATTCTTTTCCAATTTTTTTTCTTTAAAACTTGTGAAAGTGTAGAAATACCTAGATTTGCATATTTTTCTTTATCAACATCATTGTGGAGAAGATTTCAAGTTTAATTCATAAGATTTTCATTATCTTCCTTTTAATTTCAATGTTTATTTCATGGATTTATTTTTTCTTACTTGGATTATTTTCTCGATGATGAACTAAATTCCTAATCTAGGGTTCGGGATATTTACTTTTTCTTGCAATGATTTATACTTATTCGATTAAATTGTTTCTGTTTAGATCAACAATTGACCATAAATAATTGATTTTGGTAGATAACGAATGAGATAAAAAGATGGTGGATGAAGATTGTTTACTTTCTCTTAGGATATTGATTTGGATATAGATGCTTATTGGATTTGCCATTTGATCTTAGTTAGTGAAGTTAGGTGGAATGGAATTTATCATTGCTCTTTTTCCTGCTACAATTACATTGCATTCATCGAATTCGTTGGTAATTCATACTCGTCCTATTATTTGATCTTGATTTTCTTAGTCTAGTTACTTCATGTTTATACTTCTATGCCTAGAAAGAGTGAGAGTGACGTCATCTCCAAACTATGTTTAGAATATTTAGGTTTAATTTTACTGTTTTATGTGCGTAGCACGATTAGTCGTCCTGTTTAGCCTTTCTTGTGAGACTACTTGAGTTAGCTTACTACACTAGGATGACTTCGTGCGATTACTTGTCAACTCAATAGGTGTTTTGAGTTGAGTCAGTAACAAACAAATACACGCATAAATAAGTAACATTTTAACATCGACTTACTTAATAATTAATATTCAACTTTTAGAGATATAAAAATGCAGACATTTTTGTTAAATAATTATCATTTTTCTAATTTGTACTCAAACGTTTTATGTTAAGTATTAGATTAAACACACAAAAAAGTCAAATAATGAGTAAAACTTTATAATATTGAATTCAAAATACATTTCACAAACTTTTGAGGAAAATAATTATTGTCAGGTCAGCCTATAGGGTTCGGGCTATTTTTGAGCCAACCTTATCGAATGTCAGGCTGTAATTTTATTAAAAAAAATAGCCCTAACCTTCTAGGATTATCGATCTAATCGAGTCGAGTCAGCCCACGAGTTTCAGGTTGAATTAACGTCCATAGCCTCAGGTGCAGATGTTCAGTATAACTCATATATTTTAATATGATAATTGTAAGTATTATTCCCTCAATTATTTTTATTATGAGATTATATAGAGTAATTTTTATTAAAAATAAAAAAGAGATAAAAATTTGGGAGACATACTAAAATTACAAAAAGAAATAAAAATTCGAGAAATAGAAGTATGTTACAGTGTCTAATATAACATTTATAAATATTTTATTTTAATATGTGATTGACATTCATAAATATTCCTATTAAAATATACTCCATGAGTGATCCGAACTATATCGACGTCAGCATTTGAGAATTTATGATTTTATTATTGTAAAATTGCTAGGTCCCTCAATACCATTTTCACACACTCGTGAGTTTTTTTTTTTTTTTTTTTTTTTTTGAGAGGACTCGCAAGTGAGTTTTACCCTGACACACTCGTAACTCGTAAGTGAAGTCTAGACATTTTAATATTGACAACTCTAGTTATATCGTATAATTAAATTGATATTACTAATAATAATTTTCAAAGTTGTTAGTCAATTGAATTATGACAAAATGGCATTATCCGCAGAACAAACAACTACACACCCCGACCACTATTAATCAATAATTAAGATAATTAATTAATAAAAAAGATGGTTAGTCATGCTAAATTAAATTAATGTTTCAAAGGATAAAGACGATATCTCTCAAATAATTATGAACCAAATGCTAAAACATCAACGCCTCTAATTAATTACTAAAATAAAAATATCAGATAGTGCAACCAACACAATCAAACTCCGATTTTTAATGCTTATTATGATTGCAAATCTGAATATCATTTTTACTAATTTATTTATTACCCAGGAAGCAAGATTTTATGATGACACGTGGCAGAATATCGGGTGTGCAGTGAAGGCTTTATACGTATTTCGTGTAATTAGCAAGAAAACCGACACGAATCGAAAGCAGCATCTGTCACGGAAGGTGTAATCCAATTCCAGACCAGACATCTCCGCCGTGAAACGATAACTCGTATTTCTCTCCCTTGTTTCTGTTTTAGTTTATATGATCACAATTCAACACAGAATTCTTGATACTAAATAGGGCCCTTAATTCTTTTGTACGTATTCGGAAAATTCTTTCACTCACATAGGTTTCAAGAATCATATGGTGCCGCCATGTCATTCTGGTGATTTCTTGATCGCCCAAGCATCGTTGGTTCGGTCGTCCATTGATGTCTGATAAAGATCGGACGGACGGCGGAGGAAGCGATGAAGAGGACAGAGAAGGGAGGGAGGGCAAGTGTAAGGGTTGTGGGAGAAAAAAGGGCAAAAGATTGCCCTTCTTTCGGCTGAGGAAGAGCAAGAAACTGCTTCACCAGAAACGGACGCAGAGTGGCATTTGTGTAAGTTCACGGGGTTGGGGCAGAAGGGCCAACGGCGGCGGTGGTGGATGGTGTTGCTTGTGCCTGCGCCAGCCCAAGACTCTCGATTCTTCCGGTGAGTCGCCTACCAGTGATCCTAACAGTTCGGAGTTTACTTTTGATGAGTTGAGAGCTCTTATTGAGAAAAATGACTTTTATTCCAAAGACTGTAATCCGCATTTTGATGCTCATGATATGTCAAAGCAGTTAACTGGGAAACCCCAATGATCAAAATTGCTTCTTTAGCTGCGTTACGAAATTGTTTCAGATATTGTCTCAATCTTTCCCGGTGGATGTTGTGAGGGTTAGTGGGTGTTTATTGCGTTAGAAACGCCCTGTTTTGTTATCAATTATTTCTTCACTCAATATTTTTAGTGAAATATTATTCGATGTCGATTGTGTACATTGGTGTGATGCCTTTGGCTTAATTCGGATACTCTTTATATAATGTGTATTGGATTCTTTGTTTGGTTTGGTTGCAAAAGACATCAGGAATGATGCAAGAGAAATGTATATGATGTTGAGTTCTTCAATCGTGGATTGAACCAATTTCAAAGGGATGTCTTGGATTGTTTCAAGGATTGATTCCACCATTATTCTATGATTGAATTATGCATGTTTAAACTCTTTATGAGTCATCTATAGCGCGTCCAAAATGTGTGCATTTCATTGTCTTTTATGAGTTTTTCATTGCCTCTGGCCTTTTGAATTCCCACTGAAACTGAATAATAAGATATTTAGTGGTGCTCATAATTCATGTGTGGGCATTTGTTATTCCATATGACAACAGAAAGCTTATTAAATACTATGGCCAAAGATTTCAAATTTTCTGATTCTGATTTGAAAGTCATGTGCACACGTTTCGGACTTCATGGAAGCTTGATACTCTAGAACTTTTAGGCGTGCGTGGACTGTTCTGCTTCGATTTATCCGATTCATTTTCAATGAGTAGTGTTTGAGTCATATCCTCTTTTTCATTGGCTATCATAAGAGATCACATAGTTCTGCATCTCTCAAATAATCTAGTTTCGAACTCTGACTTTTGGGTAAATTGGCTTAAATTTCCATCTATATTTTAGTGGTTTATGTTTCTTCAAGGGCATAAAGTTGGGTAGGTAGCTATTGCATGAGAAATTCAAACTTAGTATCTTGATTCTCTGTCGATTTTCACCTTCATCTACATGTTTGCAGTACTTAAGTTGTTATAGATTGATAAACATGAAGCTGCTGAAACTATCAGATGAATGCAACCGGTGTATGTCATACTTAAGAAGGTGAAGTAGGGGGGTACAAGTGTTGTAACAAGAAGAGTAATTAGTAACAAAAGTTTTTATTTTTTCTTTTAGCTATTTACTCTTAGGGTGTGTTCTCTTTGGTTGTAAATTTATCATTAGAAAATGAGGGATAAATAAAAAATTCTCTCTTTAAAACCTTCTTTTGTTCCCTCATTTTCTACAAAAGAGAATTTCACCTTTACTCATTCCTCCTTTTCACTCCAAAGGAGGGATAATATTATCCCTTTATTTTAAAGGGATAATATTATCCCTCCTTTGGAGTGAAAAGGAGGAATGAGTAAGGGTGAAATTCTATTTTGTAAGAAATGAGGGAAAAAGAAAGGTGGGATGTAGAAGGTGGTGTTTTTTTTTCATCCCTCATTTCATCATGATATATTTACAACCAAAGAGAACACACCCTTAGACTAACGTGGCTTATGGTTGTTACCTTCTGTCATCTTGTTTAGCCAGCTGCTTTAAACTTTCTCCTCTTGGTTATACTGCTTGTCTTTTTATATAGATGAAAGGACTATGGTATGACTTTTCTCTGATGTGATAAATTCATGGCTGTAATGCTTTGACTGCCAAGGTAATTAAGTACTGAAAATGTGAATTTCTATTCTAACTTATATTTTTACATCAAGTTAAAAGCTTTTGTCCAAAATTTTGGTTAGCATAACATTCTTTGTCTTTTCCTTTCTATAAAGATTGTATTATCCCTGTGTTGTGTTGTCTCTTGGAAATGAAAAGAAAAGCCTTGTTTACTTTGGGGTCTTATAATTTGGTGGATTGGTAATTTAGTGGATAGAGGGTAGGGATATGATAAAATTAATAAAAACATCTTTGAAAGAGATGAATAATTCATATTGCTTACATATTTCGCTTTTAATAACTCAAAAAAGTGAACATTGGAGAAAGTTGGATAATTTTTAGTGATCCACACTTATCCACCAAAGTAAACAAGGCCTTAGAGGATACAAGAGAACAATTAAAAGATGCCGAGGGGTTAGCATGCTAGGCCTCAAATCATAACAAGTTCAAACCAATTTATTATTTGATGGAGTTAGATACTGTGGTTGTATAACTTGTCCTTGTGTAATTCATCTCTTTTTTACAATATTGTTGTATCTTAGCCTATCTGGGAAAGCAAAAGGTGGAATGAAAAGAAGGAAAAACTCAGGATTTCTTGTTATAGCTACTAAATTATACCACAGCTACTTGTCAGGGGCAGTTTTCTCGCAGATTATGCATACGGGGATATGATTAATTTAAATGTTGTTCTTGGTCCATAGCATGAGTTGGTAGCTGAGTTGACAATAATTGTGTAGTCATGATTATAGCAGGTTATTAAAATCATGCAGTACTTATACATTCTATGTGATAGGCTATATGGTTTTTATGTATGGAAATTGTTTTAGGAGCTTCAGTGAGAACTACATGAACCTCCCCTTTTTCTAGTATGTTTTACTTTGAAATGTAACAAAGAATTAGATTATTTTAAAATATGCAAATTCTGATAGTAATAGTATCTCTTGTCAACATCATATTTCCCCTCATTTTCATGTCTCTCTGTAGTGCCCCCCCTCTGAGCCATATGACTACAGTTCTCATGCTTTTATGATTATTTGAAATTTCCACATGTGCACAGTTTAAAGACCATGAATGCATCACATGGTTTCTTATTGGTGTCTCTCCCTGGTGAAGAGGAGTCAAAAAAAGGAGAGTCCTTGCTTGGAAATCTACCTCCTCAATAACATATTTTTTGGGGTAATGGGAGTGTTTTTGTTTCTTCTTTCTTCTACAGAATGCTATATAGTTGTGGCATATATTATTTAAACATTGAGGCACAGGTTTTGCTGCTTTTGAAAAGTTTCATTTACAGTATCTAATCCTTCCTAATAGTTGAAGTCTCCCAGTTATTTTATGGCTCTCTATCAGGGAAGATAACGGAGATATCTATTGAGTCACCCTTCTCATGGAAATTATTTTATAGAGCTTCAAGTTTGATATGGTTCCGAAGCTCCATCAGTGCATCATAGTATGTCAACATGTCATGTAGGAAGGTGTTGCGCCAAGAGCCTGACAAAATGTGAGAATCGGAAGAATTTTTACTCAAGTTTGAGTGAATTTTCTCTAGAATCCAGTTTATTGGCTCAATCTTTCCACTAAAGTTTTTGAACAGAAGCGAGCAGCAAAGTATGTGATCTCTCATTAGGGTACATTCTCTACTTCTCTTTGATGGAAAAGGGTCACCTTTTTTTCACTCTCTTCTTTTCACATATTCTGTAGGGTGAATAATTTCCCCCGGGGAGAATGGTAAATTTTTCCGGGCAGCCCATTTTTACTCGTTTTCAGTCTAATTTGTGATAATATTTTCCCATGTTTTAGATAAATGTGGTATATGATAAATTTGCAAGCAACCCGAGCTCTTTCTTTATCCTATAATCTAAATCCAAACTGTTCATTATATCTAATATTCAAATCATATATCTGGCTTGTACATATCATGCAACTGGAGTTGCATAAAAAATTCTACAAAATCCAGTTTATCAATTCATGCATCTAGCTCACATTTGGATCATTTGGATCACTTGTCTGTGTGTGTGATGCAAGTGCTAGATTATCACATTTCATTTGAATCACCTTCTCTTCATAGCAAAACTTAATCTACTTGAAAGATTTTAAGATTCCGAAAGGTGAAGTTGAATTTTTACTATGACTGTAGATTTTTCCTATGATGCATAGCAAAACTTAATCTACTTCAAAGATTTTAAGATTCCGAAAGGTGAAGTTGAATTTTTACTATGACTGTAGATTTTTCCTATGATGCAACTGTTGTACAGTAGATAATACACATAATATACTGATGATGATGGTGGTGGTGGAGAGAGAGAGGGGCATGCACGAAGAGAGAAATGCTGTGTCTACATCCTCGGTGGCGGCTGAAGACCTCTATAAAGAAGAGGTGAGAGGAGGAAGGCAGGGTTTTGATGTTTTGACTCTTCTATACAAGACTTTTAGCTCATCATCTTGAATAAAGTTTTGAGATCTTTACATATATTCCAACATCTAATCAAAACTTATATCCCAACATCCATGTTTGTCAATCCTATCAACTAAGAAACATGTCATGGTAAAATCAAGTCTATCATCGACATATTTGCCTATAATAAATTATAAAATGAAATTCACTATAATTAAATTATAAGCCTTGATTTTAAAAAAATAAAAGGTCAAGAAAGCGGAAATTTTATTTGAATTTTTTATGTCGGCTACGCTTATATATAATTAATAGTAACATCGAAAATAAATTCATGTTTATATGTTGTCTTTCTTTAATTTAGCTTATGAATTAGTCATATCAACATATTCTTGCCATATTACCTAATTATGGTCAAACAAGTAATTTGATCATGAATTTAATTAATTGAAGAATATATGATCAGTAACTTGACAATTTTAAAAGAATTGACCAAAACCCAAAAAAGTTGGAAAGATTTGGCTTTTATCTTTAGCAAGTTGGAAATAATTAAGTAGGTTGGGTTGTGTATATTTTTCCTTGGAAGCTACCTACCCTGGACATGAAAATATTAAATATTTACCATGCAACAAGTTGGAAAAAAGATGAGGAATGAAATGGGATCCAAAGTTTGAAGTTATAATTGAGTCAAAACAAAAGTGTTATGGGCAAAGGGGGTAAAATGTGGACCAGATTCTATCTCTAGTAAAATTACTTTGGATTATTTTAGTATATTTGATAATAAAAAATGGTATAAAATACAAGTTGGAGGTGTGACACCACGCGGGTTCCATGTGACCTTCCATAACTTTTTTGGACTTAGTTGAGGCATGGACAAATATACCTATTTTATTCTCTTATTATTCCTTTAAATTAATTAATGTCATTAATTCACTGTGCCATTGAAAGGAGAGAGTAAAAAAACATGTCACAAGCTGATAAATTAATTATGGGCACTATTGAAAAATTGGCTTCTATTTGTTTTTCCTGATCGACTTCAACTCCGAGTTAATATGAGTATTTTCAAATAACTCTACCTAAACTTTAGACTATATTAATTTGACAAAATAGAAAACCCCCATCTTGTCTAATGTTATTGTTCAATTTAGACTTCAAGGTTTTAAACTGTTCAAATCGCGTTTGACTAGTAACTAATAATTGTTAAGATATTAAAGTGTTGTTGCTTGTTAGTTTTAATTCTTGATTTTATTAATTTAGGTATTTGATTTAAGAATCCACTTCGTTTAAAGCATTTAAAGAAAAAGAAAATTTATTAACTCACTATTTTTTTGTACGTAGTAAATATTTATATAAAGTTACGTCTAACCTTACATGCATGCATCCAACATTATAACAATAAATGTTGATTACTCGAAAAGAAAAACAATAAATGTTAATGATTTTAAGTTGCGACGATCTTTTTCAGTAGTGCAAATTAAGAGACTCCTCTCTTAGGCAATAGAATCATAGATGTTAGGTTTTTGGGAGTGGATAATGTTGTCTGTCCCCTCAAATACGATGGCTTTTTCAATATTTTAAGCTTTCATATCTAAACCTATCTTCAAATTGAGTACATCCACTACGCTATTAAGAGAAGCATGTTTCTATCTTGAAATCAACGAATTTGTTTCTGTAAATTGTCATTTGGTTAAAAAATATAACTCCAATTTAAATAAATATTTGCTCCAGTTTGGTTTATATTATACTAACTTCCTTTATATTTTATTACTATGACATTGTACATCACTTCTTACCAAACTAAAGTAATACAATTGTCCTTTTGGAGATGATTTACTGGTAAAGTGAGTGATTTTTTATGTTGGGAATTTTAGGTTCAGACCACATTATTAGTGCTTTTATAAGTCTCCATATACCTAATTTTTCAAGTGCAACTTTTTCATCTCAATATGATTTACAAGTGTTCCAACATGATTTGCAGGCTATTTCTAAATGTTGTATACTTGTCGTCATGTATGATTTGTAGACTATTGTATAAGAACATGAATTTATTCAATGCACATCGAAAATAACAGTATCATATCGAAATTTGATTCATCGCAAAAGTAAATACTAGTACATGATACTTATTAAACCTTTTGCATCACCTTTTTATTTATTTATAATTAATTAATTAAAATATTTGTTAGCTAATTTAATTAATAAACTATAACTAAAAATTAATAACATATGGTTTATAAGAGCATCCGCAATGGGGTTCCTTGATAGCCTACTTGATAGTAGTTGTGTTATTGAGTAGGTAATGCTGCATTGAGGTTCCTTGATAGCCTACTTGATTTTTTTAGTTTTTAAAGAGGAGAGAGAAATTTTTAAAGAGGAGAAGAGAATTAAAAAAAAAAAAAAAAAGAAATTGCACTCGGGCATACTCGATAACTCGAGTAGCACTCGAGTAGGACTCACTTGCAACGCCTACTCGAGTGCAATACTCGAGTTCGAGTAAGGCATCGAGTACCCCCGTTGCCAATGCTCTAAATAATTTATAGATTCTATAAGTGGGATGTGCAGTGAATTTGGATGCACGCAAATTTTTAGCATAGATTGTGTACAATTTTTTTGTTTTGTTTCTTGGTGAGTTATCAACTTAACCGACTCATGTGCAATCCGTATCTCATTAATTAAAAGCTGAACATTAATTTCCATCAACTATATTAGTTTTATGGAGAATATTACCTCTTTGAATACTTTAATATAGAAGAATATGAGTTGAGAAATTAAATAACCCAAGGAGGAGTTCACTGATTTTCAGGTGCGGCCCAACTGTCAAATGTTATTTCTGGAAATATAACTGCCCTGTCTCGCTCATCCACGCTTACAGCTATATAAAAAATTGTATAATATGCGTATTTATAGAAATAGGTGATTTGGCTGTACAATCATACAAATTCACGTGGTATGGGGACTGGGAGCTAGTCTTTGCTACTGCTTCAACTTTGGTAAATGCAATTCGCGTTTCATGAATATAATATGCGCGATATAATATTTGTTTATTAGAAATGGTGGGTTCTCTGTTCTGCGCTAGGGGGCATGAATTGAGGGGGTTAGGGGTGGGGTGGGTGGCTGGTGGCCCCTATTTTTTGGCTTTGGAAGCAGCAGAGAATGGCGGTGAAGTGATCAAGACTTTGGGAGGAGCGATGAGCTAGATATTGGAGCTGTGGTTATACCCATGGTGGAATTTGAATTGATTTGCTTAAAACTATAAGTCTAGTCGATTTTTCAGCTCTTCAAGTAGTTGCGCCCTTGGCTAATTCAGCATAATCACTCACATCTTGATTCTCTACTTTTCGTCGGTTGGAATAACGGGTCAGTGTTTCTTGATTGTCTTCTGTTAATTTTAGACTTATTGCTGCTAAAGTTCAAAGGTTTCTGGATTTTTAACTTGTTTTTTGCTTTCTGAAATAGACGGTTGCTTCCTTTATGTTCAGCATGCAGGTTGATTGATTGTCTTTTACTGTAAAATTTCTTATTTACCAACTTGAGATACACATATGCTAAATTGAAATTAGATAGGTTAATATGTGTATTTCTGCAATGAATCGATTGGTATACGTTCTAAATCGGAATCATTTTGTGATGTTGGTAGTGTATAGTATAAATTCTTGAATTTGCTATAGTACTGTTAGTGGCTCTGGGTCATCGATGTCTGAAGTTAATTGGAAAAGACACTGTTATATGTACTTATAGGGTCTATACACTGTTGAAGTTCGAATCTAAAGTGGGGGCTTGCTGGAAATAACATATTAAATTACGAAAATACTTAGTTGTTATCAGTCAGTTTTTCTTGTTGTTTTTGAAATCTGTTGTTTGCTTTTCCTATCAGATAAATATGTCTTCACAACGTGGCCAGTCTTCGACAAACTCTGCCCGATCGAGGCATAGTGCTCGGGTAATTGCACAGACATCCGTGGATGCAAAGCTCCATGCTGATTTTGAAGAATCAGGCAGTTCATTTGATTATTCGAGCTCTGTGCGTGTTATGAATGCGGAGGAGAGGCCCAGGTCTGATAAGGTTACGACGGCCTACCTTCATCAGATACAGAAGGGGAAGCAGATACAGCCATTTGGGTGTCTGTTGGCCCTTGATGAAAAAACATTCCGAGTGGTAGCCTATAGCGAAAATGCTCCTGAAATGCTTACGACGGTGAGTCATGCTGTTCCATGCGTAGGTGACCACCCTGTTCTTGGCATTGGATCTGATATCAGGACTGTTTTTACTGCTCCTAGCGCTGCAGCATTACAGAAGGCTTTAGGTTTTGGTGAGGTTTCTCTTTTAAACCCGATTTTGGTTCACTGCAAGACTTCTGGGAAGCCGTTCTATGCTATAATCCATAGAGTCACAAGTAGCTTAATCATTGATTTTGAGCCTGTGAAGCCTCATGAGGTCCCTATGACTGCTGCGGGGGCGTTGCAGTCGTATAAACTGGCTGCCAAAGCTATTACACGCTTGCAGTCTTTGCCTAGTGGGAGCATAGAACGACTCTGTGATACCATGGCGCAGGAAGTCTTTGAACTCACTGGTTATGACAGGGTGATGATCTATAAGTTTCATGAAGATGATCATGGTGAGGTGTTTGCGGAGATCAGGAAGCCTGGCCTCGAGCCTTATGTGGGCTTACATTATCCAGCTACGGATATACCTCAAGCTGCTCGGTTTTTGTTCATGAAGAACAAGGTTCGGATGATCTGTGATTGTCGAGCAAATCATGTGAAGGTGGTTCAAGATGCGAACCTCCCCCTTGATCTGACACTGTGTGGCTCGACGCTCAGAGCCCCTCACAGTTGCCATTTGCAATACATGGAGAACATGAATTCAATAGCGTCTTTGGTTATGTCGATTGTAGTCAACGAGGGTGATGAAGAGGGCTCTGATTCTACACATCCGGAGAAGAGGAAAAGGCTTTGGGGACTGGTGGTTTGCCATCACACGAGCCCCAGATTCGTCCCCTTCCCTCTCCGGTATGCTTGTGAGTTTCTTACTCAGGTGTTTGCAATTCATGTTAACAAGGAGCTGGAGCTCGAAAGTCAGATGCTGGAGAAGAACATACTACGAACTCAGACGCTCTTGTGTGATATGTTGTTGCGTGATGCACCGTTAGGCATTGTGTCGCAGAGCCCCAATGTGATGGATCTTGTCAAATGCAATGGTGCTGCTCTGCTGTACAAGAACAAGAAATATAGGCTGGGGTTGACGCCAAACGACTTTCAGATTCAGGATATAGTTTCGTGGCTAGATGAGTATCACAGGGACTCGACCGGCTTGAGTACAGACAGCTTGTACGATGCTGCTTTTCCAGGTGCTCTGGCCCTAGGTGATGCAGTCTGTGGAATGGCAGCTGTTAAGATTACTGATAAGGACTGGCTTTTCTGGTTTAGATCACACACTGCAGCTGAGATTCGTTGGGGGGGTGCAAAGCACGAACCAGATGACAAGGATGATGCTAGGAAGATGCATCCAAGGTCATCTTTCAAGGCATTTCTTGAAGTTGTCAAGACAAGGAGTCTACCATGGAAGGATTATGAGATGGATGCAATCCACTCTTTGCAGCTTATCCTAAGAAACTCATTCAAAGAGGCTGATAACACGGATTTAGACACCAAGGCTATTCATACCAAGCTTAATGACCTTCAAATCGAGGGGATACAGGAGCTTGAAGCAGTGACCTCTGAGATGGTCCGTCTCATTGAAACTGCCTCTGTACCTATATTGGCCGTTGATGTGGGTGGTATGGTGAATGGCTGGAATACCAAGATTGCTGATTTAACCGGTCTTCCCGTTGACATAGCAATTGGCCAGCATTTTCTTTCGCTCGTTGAAGATTCTTCGGCTGATACAGTGAGTTCAATGCTGAAATTGGCGCTTAAAGGTACATCTCAACCACGTTTTGTTGAAGATAGTATGTGTTGCATTTGCATGATGCATGTCTATTACAAGATATAGTTGTCACCTTTCTTACTAACTAAATGGTAGGGGTGAGCATCGGTTCGGTTCGGTGCAAAACCGAACCAAAAACTCAAAACCGAAAACCGAACCGACGGTGAAAATTGAAACCGAACCGAACCAATAGGGGGCCCGGAACCGAACCGAAACCGAACCGGTAAAACCGTCGGTTTCGGTTCGGTTCACCGAACCGAAATGTGTGCAGTTTTTTTTTTTGCTTTTTTTCGAAATTACCTATTAAAAATGGTAAAAAATGCACAAACATAACGATGAGGGTAGGCCGCAGGCCGAGCCGGAAGGGGAGTCTAGCTGTTGGCGACGCGGAGGAGTGGCGGACGGCAGGCTGCAGCGGAAGAGAACGGCAGCGCCGCAACGGGCAGTCAGCAGTCGCGCCTGGGAAGGGAGCTGTCACACTCGGACTCGCCTGGGCAGGGGGCTGTCGGACTCGCGCCTGGGCAGGGGATGAGGACGGCAGTCGGCAGCGGGCCTCACGCCTACACACGCGCCGACGATCGCCGGAGACGGAGGGCAGAGCCGCAGATCTGGGAGGAGCGGTCACAGATTGTAGAATGGGAGGGAGGGAGCGGCGCTCAACTGCTCAAGAATGGGAGAAGACGAGTTGACTTAGGGTTTCTTAGGTTAAAACTTAAAACTAACATTAAATATATTATGAAATATAAATATTTAATAAAATATTAATATTAGTCGGTTCGGTTCGGTGCAAAACCGAACCAAAACTTCAGAACCGAAACCGAACCGAATTTTTTCGGTTTTTGAATTTTGGAACCGAACCGAACCGATCACCAATAGAATTGGCACCGAACCGCACCAATACGGTTCGGTTCGGTTCGGTTTTGACTATCGGTTCGGTTTCTGCTCACCCCTACTAAATGGTACGTGCAACCCAAGTATAAGTTATACATTTATATAGTGATGGATAAATTTTATCACTATTTTGAAGAATCTCAGATACCTTACAATTCTTATCTTATTAAGTTACAAACTACCCTTATAAATTGAAAAAGTAAGTGTATTATGGGTAATACACAGTTTTACAATAGTAATAGATTCATTAACCATTTTTGATATTGTTCAGGTGAAGAAGAGCGAAATGTGCAATTCGAGATAAAAACGCATGGAGAAAGAAGTGAGGCGGGTCCAATCAGCTTAGTTGTAAATGCTTGTGCAAGCAGGGATGTTAAGGACAACGTGGTGGGAGTGTGTTTTATCGCTCAGGACATAACAGCCCAGAAGAGTATGATGGACAAGTTCACAAGAATCGAAGGAGATTACAAAGCTATCATTCAAAATCCTAACCCCTTGATCCCACCTATATTTGGGACAGACGAGTTTGGGTGGTGTTCGGAGTGGAATGCTGCTATGACTAAAGTATCTGGATGGAGTAGGGACGACGTGATCAATAAAATGGTCCTGGGTGAGGTGTTTGGGATGAATAGAGCTTGCTGCCGTCTCAAGAATCAAGAGGCTTATGTGAACCTTGGCATTGTGCTGAACAACGCGGTGACTGGCCAAGATAATGAAAAATTACCAATTGGGTTTTTCGCAAGGAGTGGAAAGTATGTAGAATGCCTACTGTGTGTTAGCAAGAAGCTGGATGCAGAGGGTGCGGTGACTGGAGTGTTCTGTTTCTTACAGCTGGCTAGTCAAGAGCTGCAGCAAGCGCTCCATGTTCAACGACTATCAGAGCAAACCGCATTGAAAAGACTCAAAGTTTTGTCTTACATCAGAAAGGAGATTAGGAATCCTCTGTCTGGGATTATATTTTCGAGGAAGATGATGGAAGGAACTAGTCTGGATGGCGAACAGAAAAACCTTTTGCGTACTAGTCTTCACTGCCAGCTCCAGCTGAGCAAAATTCTGGATGACACAGATCTTGACCATATAATCGAGGGGTACGTGCACATAACATAGTGCGATAAAGTTTGATGGATTGCACATAATTTGGTTGGTGAAATTTTGCAGGTACTTGGATCTGGAAATGGTGGAGTTTAAGCTGCACGAGGTGTTGATCGCTGCAATTAGTCAAGTGATGATAAAGAGCAACGGGAAGGGTATCATGATAGTCGATGACTTGGCTCCTAACCTCTCTTCTGAGACGCTATATGGCGACAGTGTGAGACTTCAGCAGATCCTAGCTGCCTTTCTTCTCATTTCAGTTACTTACACGCCAAGCGGGGGCCAACTCGGCATTGCTGCCTCCTTGACTAAAGATTCTATAGGGAAGACCATTCAGCTTGGCCATTTGGAGTTCAGGTACATTACTAAATCTACCATCACTCTGTTTCATTAACACTTGGAACTCATGAATCTTGAAATGGAATGTGTAGGATAACACAGAGTGGCGGAGGAGTGGCCCAACAAGTGTTGAGCCAAATGTTTGGGGACGACGCAGCAGAGGCATCGGACGAGGGCATCAGCCTCTTCATCAGCAGAAAACTAGTGAAGCTAATGAATGGCGACGTTCAGTATCTGAGGGAGGCCGGAAAGTCCACCTTCATAATCTCCCTCGAGCTTGCTATTTCTAGTAACTCACCATGATCCATCTCTTTGCTTTCTGTTTCAAAAACCTTGTCACTTTGTATAAGCTTTCTTGTTTTTAGCTTGTGCTTCCTTGTTAATTAAATCTAACTTTTTCTTGTTACTCTCCTTCTCTGTGTAAAATTTTTTTATTGTGATTTTCTTTCTAATGAAAATGGGTGATGGGGATGATAATAGAAGAGGCAATTATAGAACTAGTCATTTTGCTACTTTAAAGATAAGTTTTGATTATAATTATTATAAAAAAAATTACAAAAGTTGTCACCTTTTTTTTTTTTGAGACGACAAAAAATATAGTCCCGTTTAAACACACAAATTCATTTTTTTAAAAGAGGAAAAAAGTCATTTAACATAAATCGTGAGCAGCGTTGTTGGTGAAAATTAATGCGATTTGTTTTATTCGTGTAACATTAATTCTGATATGCTATATGAATACACAAACACATGTTTCACACATTTTTCTTATTTGCATGCACAATGGTGTTTTGATAATAAATAGTGGCTAAATTTAAAATTCTATTATAGTTATGGCTTCTTTTTATCTTTATTATTGACAAAATGACCATTTTTAAATTGCCTCGTAATAGAATGTGTAACATATAAACCTGAGCAATCTCATGACTCGGTTTTAGAACCCAAGATTAGTTTCCTAGATAATAATAATAATAATACATACGATTAATTATTTTTATTCATCATTAGGACTTCTTCAACTATATATATCACTTTTAATTACATATAAATAAACAAGTTATTTCAAATTGTAAAAATTATCAAGAACGTTTAAATATTTCAAAGTTGATGAATCCATAGTTTATGTTATTTTTATTTGTCTAAGTTAATTCTAAATAGTAATTAAACGTGTTGATTATAATACAAGTCAGCTCGAATGTATTGGAAAAACACACTTCATATCAAAATTTTCGGCATGAACTTCGGGGAAAATCACACAATAGTAGGAAATTTCATCCGAATTAATATAGTTTTATTCCTATATAATAAATATATTGTATAAAAAATTGGTCAAAGATAGGTTAGAATAATTTACCAAACCAATAGAAAACAACAGAATCGATCACCTACCCACCGTGGGCATGCATAACGTGCCCACCATGATGTGGCAATTGTAATTATAGTAAGATAATTTTAATTAGAGTAAGATTTATTAGTTATCTTTCCTAATTAAAATTGTCACATCAATGGTGAGCACGTTATACTTGTCCACGGTGGGTAGGTGATCGGTTCTGTGTTTCTTAACTATGTTCTTTTACTTTAGTTTTTTTTATTTTATTTGGGAAACTTGTAATAATTGAAGGATGATTCCAACTTGATCAATACATCTATTATGGCTGAATTTGGGCATTTCATAAAAGCAAATGATTTCTTCCTACAGTAACAAATATTGAGGTAGAATATATGCGTGAAAATTGAGTGACTATTCCAATTTGTTTGTATGTGTATTTATCTCTCTCCTTTTTTTTTTGTTTTTGAGAAATCTTGACAAATTGGTTACATAGCAGTAGGTTTGTTAACAACACAAGAGTTTCTGGTGAGGCTTATTTTATGATCGGTAGGTTCAGGTTTTTTGTGTGTGGTGTTTAGAATTCTAATTTGATGAAGTTTTGCAGACAAAGCTAACTTGATTCAATTCTCTTACGAATTATTGTAGTTCTTTAGCTTAATTATATTATAATTGTTAAGTTAATTCCTTATTTATGGTATTGAGACAAAAAATAAAAAATTTCCATATAATGAAAAATGTGGGGTTAAGTATGATTAATTCTCTTTCTTATGTGGCATTGCCACGTCAGCAGTGGGCACGTTAACGCGTGCCCACGGTGGGTAGGTGAACGGAACTGTAGAAAACAAAACATCAGAAAATAGTAATATATATATATATATATATATGTGTGAAACAAGAGAAAATATGGATGTAAAAGTTCGAGAGTAGTTGTTTCAATTAAAAAGGAAACAAACTCAAAGAGGACCATCTATATTTTTTTCGAGAGATGTCATAAGCATAATAATAGATGAATCATGACGATATATTCGACTCATACTTCATTCCCAATTCATAATAATCGTAGACTTAAGAGTTAAACTAAGCAAAATTAGGTAAAGCTCCTCCGACAAAGATTTGATAATTCACCAACTTTTGGAATTACCTAATCATCTGCTAATCTTTTCAAGTAAGTAATTTATCTAATACATTACACATGTCCTTTTCTTTTCACATTTTAATTTGCTTTAGAATCAAGTCGATGTTCGTTCAATCCTCCACTTATTTTGAGTCATTTTCGTGGTTGAATCGAATGCAATTATATCTTTCATTTAAATATGCTGAATTTACTATGTGCTTAGATAACCCAACTCTCTACATTTTGGTTTCATTTTAAGTGCACGTTGGCATTTATGTAATGAATAAATGAAAGCAATATTTTTATTTATTTTGAACCACATGTGAAATTATAGGGTCGTTCGCTAGCTAGAATTAATGAATTATGTATTTTGATACAAATTAAAAACAAAATTCCAAAATCTAACTGAAACAAATGAAATTTAAATAAAAACAATAATAATAAATTAAATTGTAGATTAGCTAGCGGCTTGAAAATGAAACATTCGACTGCCTTACTTTGACTCTA
The DNA here is from genome assembly GCF_028751815.1 of Salvia miltiorrhiza. Taxonomy (NCBI): domain Eukaryota; kingdom Viridiplantae; phylum Streptophyta; class Magnoliopsida; order Lamiales; family Lamiaceae; genus Salvia; species Salvia miltiorrhiza. The sequence goes on from NC_080389.1 coordinate 52,979,259, forward strand.
AGAAGGCGTGTTTCGTTTCTTTTAAAATCTCAGTTTCTGAAACCCCAATCCACACTTCTTCCACTTCTTGCGTTACTCTCTCTCTCTCTCTCTCTCAAGCATGGCTGCCGGCGCTTCTGGTGTAATGTATAGAATGATGGCTGTTGTGATGCTTTGCAGCAGAGTTTTTGCGGATCCAGACATGCTTCAGGATATTTGTGTAGCTGATCTCACTTCTGGTAATTATCTATTTACAATTACTCTTTATTTTATGATAATCTATATATACCACTTCATGTGTTGTCTTCTTCCTCGTCTCGTCTGTGTGGTTTTAGGGCTAGCTCGCCTCGCTCAGTTTTCTCGCTGCATTTTGTTGCTGAATTTCTACTCTTAGAAACCCAATATTTTCTTTTATTGGATAAATAAAGTTTTAATACACATAAACCCAATAATTTCTTATTTCAGGCCATCACACAGCACACAAATCCAATAATTTCTCATTCATCTCTAAAATAATGTACTATATAATTTTTATAAAATAATTTATCTGCATTAATGCTGCAACTAAGAGTTGGCCTCTCACATTTAATCCTCCAACTCATCTAGTTTATAAAATATTTAATTATTACCAAACTAAATTTATTGCATCAATGATTGATTTATAGAGAGTAATAAGCTCCCTTTATAGATTTATGGTGAAATAAAGGTAAAAGAATGCATATTGTTGTGAACGTACGAAAATAACAATAAATATAGGGTTAATATTGCCCATAAAATATTGAACTTTCGTTCAATTTTGATTTTGCACACAAACTTTAAACTGTAGCGTGAAAATTACTAAACTTTAGATTTTATCTGATTTTGTTACTAATCCAAATTCCGGTCAAATATCAGGCTAATATGACGTGCAAATATTTGACGTGACGTATTTATTGTTAATTTCTTATTAATAAAAAAAGAACACAAAGCAAATAACCCAAATTGTCAATAACTTAATATATCAAATCAAATAATAGTATTTTCTAATTCTCAAGTTTAAATCAATTTTTTTCTAGTTCACTATTTCACAACTGATTACTCCAATATATAAAATAGAAGTAATTCAAATAGTATAAATATATATAGTTTATAAAAAAATTTAATCTTTAGCTAATGAAAATTTAATAAACTTTATTACTTAGCTAAATAATTTTTTTCTATATATATTAAGTTATTGATAATTAAAATGTTCTTTGGCTGACACACTTAAATTCGAAAAATCCCCTTACTATTATTGAATTTATTAAATTAATTAATTCAACTAAAAAAATACTATTATTTGATTTGATATATTAAATTATTGACAATTTGAATTATTTGCTTTGTGTTCTTTTTTATTGATAAGAAATTAAATAAAAAATATTATTTTGCCAACTAATTGTCACGCAAGAATAAATACGACACGTCAAAATTAGCACATCATATTATATATTAGCTTGGTATTTGGCCGGAATTCGGATTAGTAGCAAAATCAGATAAAATCAAAAGTTTAGTAATTATCACGCTACAATTCAAAGTTTGTGTGCAAAACCAGAATTTGACGAAAGTTCAGTATTTTATGAGCAATTAACTCATAAATATACATACATTACAAAGAAATTAGTACACAAGAAATTTTGAAGTAATTTTCTAAAAGAAAATTATATAATTATACTATATCTTTTAGGTTACGTTTACTTTGATGGATAAATTTATCCATAAAAAGGATGGATGACACAAATTTATGTCTTTAAATGTCTCCTTCCTTTTTCAACATTTGATACAAAAGAGATGTTCACCATTTTTCTTACTTATTTTCACTTCAAATGTGGATAATATTATTCCTCTATTTTTGGTGTGATAATATTATACATCCTTGAAGTGAAAATAAGAAAGAAAAAATGGTAAACATCTCTTTTGTGTCAAATGTTAGAAAAGGAAGGAGACATTTAAATGCATAAATTTATATTATCCATCTTTTTTCATGGATAAATTTATCCATCAAAGTAAAGGCAGCCTTACGGGAAGAGATAACATCATCCATCAATTTAAATAATTGAAACATAGTCATTGATGAGTTCAATTTCCGTCATGCACACAATAATCAAGTTGTATATCTATGATCTATCCATTTTCATTTGTAATTTACGGTGGAATTAATCATAGACTAAATAGTCAAATCAATCCCAAACTTTTATAAATTTTAAATCTTTCATGAACTACACATCGATTTTGGCCAATTTGTACACATAATTATGAAAAATCATGAAAATCTATTATATGCTACATCCGTCTACGATATCGTTTTTTAAATGATCTGTTCATAATATTATTTTCACGTTAGAATCCACAAATTCCACTATAACGGTGGAACTCAAACTCCACTAATAATAACTATCAAGTACTATCCATCATCTTTATCTTTATATATATAAAAAGCAAAGTAAATGTAAATAAGTTCAATTAGAAGGATATAATTGGAAATTTTGAAAAAAATTATGTATAATTCATGTCGAATAAACTACCGAAAATTGTGATTCAAGGAAAAAACCGCCCAACTTTAATTGCTATTTTTGTAAATTCAGTTAAATTTTTAAATTTCATTCATTTTTTTTTCTCATTTTGTTGATAAAGCATATTTTCTAATTTTCATGAAATTATATTTTAGATAAAATAGGCAATATACATCTTGACTAAAAGGTCATGAAATTACCTTTAATTTGATATATAATATACAAAAAAGAAAAATTAAATAAGCAAGATGTAATTAATAATTTAAAGTTTTAAAATTAAAAATTTATATTTTAATATGTGATAATTTTTCCTTAAATTGTTACCTATAAAACTGCCGACAATCGATCAATTTTTGCGAAATCGCCGACCATTTTTATTTTTTATGTACACAACTTTGAATTAATACCTTTCATTTCTTACTATGTAAAAGAGATTAGAATAAGCAAAAGCAAAACATATCATTTGTTTAATGTTTTATCAGTATATTAAATAATTTATTATCTCTATACTTTTTTCTTTTCAAGAGGTGTGTTTAAACGTTTTTATTTTTATTTGCCCTTTTTCTGTTTTTTGACATTTTGGCTTTCTATATTTTGTATTTGTATTATTTTATGTTAATTTTTTTTTATAAGAGAAACGAATTTTAAATTAAAATGTATCATAATGTCACTTCTATAAAAAAATTGCAAATTACATAATTATATTTTATTTTTGAGAATGAAATTATACAATTGCCACATAATAAAAGGTAGTGACAGTGGATCAATTTTTAGAATTGATTATTAATTTATTCAACCAAAAAATATAGAATTTTTATAAGTTAAGAGAATAATTTGTAAGTAAATTGAGCTATAAAATTAAAATTAACCACTTCTTACTCAGGCCACATTGAATTATTTTTTATCTATTCTTTCCTCTCTCTCTTTTTTGGCATATTTGTTTTCTTCTTATTTTAGTATATTTTATTCTATATGCAGTTAAACTAAAAGATTATGAAAAATAATTTAGTTTGATATGAGATATGAAAAAAAATTGGTTCAAAATAATAAAGTTACAATCTTTTAAAATTTCAACATATTTATTTGAAGAATTAAATATATTTTTATATTTCTACAAATATAAATGGAACAATTACTTTGTTTGCATATGTATATATTATATAATATCTTACTTTAACAAAAGAAGAAAAGTGAATCATTTTTTAACTTTTTGGAAATTTCGTAAATATTTAAATTTTCAAAACATATATATTATTTAAATGGAATAAATTTTTATTTTTTATATTTTCCCTTTTATATATATATATTACTTGATTTGACTGTTAATTATAATTTTGAATATGAAAGTATTTGTTAATCTGGTTTATATCATTAGCAACAATTATTGTACAAGTGATACTATATCTACATATAAACAAATGTTATATTTTTGCATAAATTATATTGATTATATTCAAGCATTAGATCAATTTGCAAATAATAAATTTGATATTAAAATTAATTTTTTTTAGAATATACTAATAATTACTCTCTACGCCCATAAAAACAGTCTATTTTTGCCATTTAAGGACGTCTACAAAAATTAGTCTCATTATAGTTTTAAAAAGTTTGCATCACATGATGGATCTGATGGATCTTTTTCTTCACTCACAATATAATTAATTATCATAATTTACATTACTTTTTAAGTATGATCCTTTGTTCATTCACAATACACTAACTATTTTTATTAAAATTTGTATCATCTTTTTCTAGAACTATTTTTTGTGGGCGATTTTTTTTTTTTTTTTTGATCGGACAAAGTCATGTTAGATGTTAGTAGTTAGTTCCCCATCCACTCCAAGAACCACCTTATCTCTCCATTCACCAAAATCCACCTTATATCTCCCCAACCTCCAATTCGCTCCCAAGAGGGATCGAACCCGGGTCGCTTCACTTAAGTGAGGACCCGGTGGCCAGTGGGCTAAGCCCCCTGGTTTGTGGGCGAAAAAAATAGTATAAAATACATACACAATATATGCGAGTTTAAGATTACAATCACCGCGCATAGCGCGGAAGATACATTAGTTCTTTTAAAACTCGTGTCGTTCACAAAGTAATTTTGAATCGTGTCATTCACAAAGTAAAATTGATATCGTATGTAGATGAAGAGAGTATAAATTTTCGAATACTTAAAAGCTAAGTAGAATTATCGCAAATATGGTGTGAATTAAAATAAAAAAAATTGCACCAAAATTCTCAAAATTTAATTTTTGTGATGGTCGTGAAAATTCTCGACGATACTATCCAGCTTTTTTGAGTGCGGAAAAATTTATTCAGTATGATTTTGTTAATTTGTGTATTTTGGAATAAACAATTGTATGAGTGCAAATTTGTATTGTTTGAACAGAAGTGAAGCTTAACGGATATTCTTGCAAGTCAAACGTGACGGCGGAGGACTTCTTCTTCAGTGGTTTAGGCAAGGGTGGCGCCACCAACAACTCCGCCGGGTCGGTTGTGACCGGCGCCAATGTTCAGAAAATCCCGGGCCTCAACACGCTTGGCGTATCGTTGGCCCGCATCGACTACGCCCCTGGCGGGCTGAACCCACCGCACACGCACCCACGCGCCACCGAGGTGGTGTTCGTGGTGGAAGGAGAGCTGGACGTGGGGTTCATCACCACCGCCAACGTCCTTATCTCCAAGTCCATCAAGAAAGGGGACGTTTTTGTTTTCCCTAAAGCCCTTGTCCACTTCCAGAAGAACAATGGCAAGTCCCCCGCCGCCGTCATCGCCGCCTTCAACAGCCAGCTCCCGGGAACGCAGTCCATCGCCGCCGCCTTGTTCGCTGCCACGCCGGCGGTGCCGGATAATGTTCTCACCAAGGCGTTCCAGATTGGCACCAAGGAGGTTGACAAGATTAAGTCCAAGTTCGCACCAAAGAAGTAATTCTTCTTAAATTTATGTTTATAATAATCATATTCTTTTGGGTTAATTAAGCCAAAAACCATGAGCTTTGGGCCAATTTCCAAACTTGCCATGAACTCTCTTTTTTTATCAAAAATTCCATGAACTTAAGGGGTTGAACAATTTTTCCATACTTTTTTGCTTCGATAAAGCTCCGAGCTGACGTCTTGCTTGCGTGGTAATACCAAGCTGACTTGTCGCCTACGTGGTAATACCGAGCTGATGTGGCACGTACTTGGAAAAATAATAAACAAAAAAATAAAAAAATTCATTATTTTCCCTTCCTCTTCTCCAAGTCTGCCGGTGGACCGCTGCCAAAGGACCGCCGCTGCCTTCTTCCGGCGGAATCCCACATCTGCCTTCCTCCTTCTCGCGTCGTTCCAGACCTCACGCCGCCTCCCACAATCACCAGATCAGTCGCCTTCCTCTTCCGCCGCATCGAACCCCTTCTACCGCCCTCTCTCTCTCCACCGCCCTCCACCATCACCATCACCAGATCCGCCGCCGCCAACCACCCACGCAGATCCATCGCTCAACCGCCCTCTCTCTTTCCACCGCCCTCCACCACCATCATCACTTCCATCAACACCAAATTCACGCAGCAGCAGCTCCAATAATCGAAGAGCTAACAATTCACGTCAAACGACGTCGCTTCATTGCCAGAGCTGATATTTCATTGCCAGAGCTGATATTTCACTCCAGAGCTGATAATTCATGTCAAACGACGTCGCTTCATTGCCAGAGCTGATATTTCACTCCATTGCCAGAGTTGATAACACTCGCAAGGCCGCCAGAGCTCTGTCGTTCTTGTAAGCTCTGGCGATGGAAATCTACTCTAGCGGTCTTGTCAGCTCTGGCAGTCTTGTCAGACCTCCACCGCCGCCGTTCACCACAAACCTCGCGCCGTTCTTCTTCTTCCCCAAACATCCATTGTCGCCGTCAACTTCTTCTCCCTCAAAAAATCTTCTTCCCCAGATCTCGCGCCGCTGACCTCACACCTCACTAGGGTTTGCGCCCCCCTTTCGCGCGGCGCCACCACCCGACCTCGCGCCGCCTTTCATTGCTCTGGCGAGATTAAGGAATGAGAGATTTGGGAAACTAGGGCTCTACAAAATTGAGGGCAGGGGCGGTCCGGTGGGCGGCTCTTCGCCAGAGTTCAGAGAGTAGAAGACGGGGGCTAGAATTTGAGGTAAAACGACGTCTTTTTACGCCCAACTAAACGACGTCGTTTTGGTTCCCGTCCGACGGTGCCATATCATTTTTCAGGTCACTCAAAAATGCCATGTCAGCACTCAATTTGGGGATTTTCGAAAATCATGGAAAAATTGTTCAACCCCTTAAGTTTAGAGAATTTTTGTTTAAAAAAAAATCATGACAAGTTTGGAAATCCGATTAAAGTTCATGATTTTTAGCGTAATTAACCCTAGTCTTTTCGATTTGGAAGGGTAAAGATAAAGTTGTTTCTATTAATTTGATCAAAACTAATGAAATTCCATTTTCAAGAGCTGAAATTGAAGGTGATAAATAAGGGATGTGTGAGGTTGGAAGCAAAAGAGGAAAGAAGGCCGTGTTTGGAATGGGCCTTATTATTTTTCTTTCTTTGGCCCATACTAATTTAAAAAGGGCCCTCATTTAAGTATTTGGGCCTTATTTTGGGTTTCTAAAAACACAAGAATTTCACAGATCTTTTTAGATTCATCCCAACTTATTTCAGAAATAGTAATTGCCCGACGCATAATTTTGACGATCAATGAAGTTGCATAAATATGATTTTGTGCATATATAGAGAGAGAAGGGATATTGAGTATGTTATTTTTCGTGAGAATAAAAATTGATAAAAATAAGTCATTAAAATTTACAAATAAACTTATTGTAATACACGAGTAATCATTCAAACATGAATTCGAAATATGGAGGAAGCGAAAATTTAACCAATTAACTGAATTACGGCTATTCAAGCATTACAAACAGCTTATTCATAGATTTATACTGCTTTATTCGTTATTCCCATTTATCACAAAAATAGCATTCTCATTGAATCTCAATCTATTCTAAGTATAATTTATTTAATTATTTAATTAATATGATTATAGCATGATAAGAGCTTATGAAGAATAATAGTATAAAGATTTATATTATGTCTTGTGCGTGAAAAATATTTACAAAAATTTAACAAGATAACATATTAACCTAATCTAGCGTAAGAACGCTTATTTAATACTCTCTCCTTACTAAACTAAAACCCATGCAAAAAAATAAAGCCCGAAAATAATAAAGCAACAGTAATAACGATATGAAAATATAATAGATGAACAACTAATTCTGCTCCTTCGCCCGAAACCTCCCAATCCATCCAACTCACTTGCAAAAAGATGAAAATAATGGACAGCGATTTCATACAAATCGAAATAACCACAACAGATATGCTACTGTGAGTTGCAAATCCTTACATTCATCAATCCAAATGAAAGTTAAATAATCCCCATTAATCCACAATACCAAATGTAGATAACAGGGTCTACTTTGGCCTGTAAACACCTTTAAAAATCTAGACTTGCTACTACTAACCTAAATTCCATCGCAACAAAGTTGCATGTTAGCAAATAAGGTTAAGGGTTAATTGCATGTAATATCATGAACTTAACGCGAAATCCAAATTTAGCACGAATTTAAAAAGTTCCAATTAATATCACTACCTATGCCCCGTGTCCAATTTTAGCACCGTTTTTTGACGTGGCTTGTCGGCACATGCTTCGATCCTACGTGGCTTGCCGGTACAAGCTTCCGACCGGCGAGCCAAGCTCTCTCTCTCTTCCGCTGCCTTCACCCTCACCTCCTCCTCTTCCACAGCCCACGCCTCTCACCTCCTCCTCGCGATTCCGGCGACGAGTGCCGCCGCCTCCACCTCTCACCTCCTCCTCGCGATTCCGGCGACGTGTGCCGCCAATTCCAGAATTTTCAGAATTTTCAAACCCTACCCCCAATTCCAGAATTTTCAGTCGCGCCGCCGCCGCCCTCTGCGTGATTCCCCTTCGCGCGATTCCCCTTCTCGGCGACTCCCCTCCTCGCGACGCCGCCACCCTCATCATTCTGGTAGGCTGAGGTGGGGGGAGGGGGGGGTCGGGGTCGTCGCGCCGCCCTCTGCAAACCCGCCGATTTTAGCCCCCTCTCTCTCTCTCTCTCTCTCTTCGGAGTACGTGGCAATGACGTGTCTACCGGAAGACACGTCATTGCCACGTGGTTCTGTCGGAAAACAAAACGGTGCTAAAATTGGACACGGGGCATAGGTAGTGATATTAATTGGAACTTTTTAAATTCGTGCTAAATTTGGATTTCGCGTTAAGTTCATGATATTACATGCAATTAACCCTAAGGTTAATCACGAAGTTTGAGCCAAGGTATAAGCTTTTAAATTTTATGCATGGAGAGCTTTGTGTGCATAGCCACAGATGGGAGGCTCATGCAGACAACACCCTTAAGACTTGAACCACAGGGTCCTCCAAGATGGAGCGTCATCAGCTTGATTGCTCGTTGTGGAACTGCAAGACTGCATCTAGCAACCTGTTCACAATTACCAAACAACATTTTCAACCAATTAGATTCACATATTTAACTTCTCCAACGCAGAAGCACATATGATAAATTGGTTAAGCACAAATTTTAAGATGCTTAGGTAAACATCACTATATGGACTTGAGAAGTCTCCAAGAGCTTGATTTGAAAAGTAATCTGAAGCAGAGGATTTGACCAAAGTCATGGAGATCAAAGCTTCTTCGACAAGGAGAGAATAGTAAAATTACAAAATTAGTATGTGTTTCACAGTATCCTTACAGGAAATAATGGTGATTAAGCAAATAGAACAGAAGGAAACTAAACACATTCTAACATTAAAGATCTATATGGGAATTGAAGTAGTAACGTCTAGGAAAGGAATGTACATACTTTAAAAGGAAGACTTTGTACTTGATTTTTAAAACTATATATAATAGCAGTGTGCCGAGCATACCTTTGAAGGTGTACACTGTTAAGTAAAGAGAAAAGAACCAAATAGCAAAAAGTTGAGGAGATTTATATTAGAATCAATTTGAATGCTTGTGAGATTATAACAATCTTAAATTGCATGCTCTACCAATTGAGCTACATCCCAATTGCATCAAAGTTCAGAGCATGTCACTTGCTATTTGCTAACAATTATTGTGGCTGTTATCCTTGGTGTTCATCATTTCAGCAAGCTCAGTTTCCCCGTCCATTTCATTGACTCATACTAACCTAAACAGCTCCTCATCGTCCAACTTGTAGATACAAGCAGCTGACACCTCATGTCGTGTTAAGGGTGAACTAACCTAATAATTAAAATTCAAGGTCAACAGTTCTAGTTGGCATTCACTTCAGCTAATGTTGTGAACCACGACACCTCTAGAATCGCATCCACACTTCCAAGTTTGTTAACAGTCTACTTCAAAGCTTGTTCCTCCTAGGATCAACTGTATATTGGAACAAACTTCTTTGATGGCTGCCCTTCGCCCAGTCTAACTGCCAAGCTACGAGACTTGTCAACTTCCAAGCACGCCGCATTGGCCACTAACTTGGATAAAAAATAGTGGCTTGTTCCATATTCACCATAGCCAATATTTTATCCCCAGGGATTTTCCCCTGTAACTTCATGGTTTGTGGTTCATCGAATCACTGGGAAGCCACATGGGATAGCTCCATTGGTTGTGCTTGAGGCTCTTGTTCCTCAATCTTCATAATTCCTTCGGGGGAGCTCTTATGTCGGGTCTCTTCATCACCGGGTTAAGCCACAATTAATCTGCATCTGAATAGATAACTACATTCCTATCTTCAGACTTCATATAAAGCAAACCCTGTCCTGGTGTCATCTTCAAATATTTCAGTTACCCATGTGCTCGAGGAGGTTTGAAGAAAGCTCGACTAATTACTCAATCAACACTAATCCTGGACTCTATCTGGAACTAGCAATAATTAATTATAGTTAATAAATAATAATTCTCTATTCAAGAGCATTTTTACGTGTAGGTGCCTAGATGCTATATATAAATAAAACCAAAATAGATAAATATGCACAATTTAAATATTGACAAATATAAACAAGTTCTATTGATGTAATACTTGTAATCAATTATCTTAATCATACAAAAAATTGATTGGAAAAAAGAAACTCAATACTCCCTCAGTCTCACGAAATTAGTCCCTCTTCAATTTTCACACAGTTTTAAAAAATGCATTTAACTTTCTTTGGAAAATACAATTTATATGCATTTGTTCTATTTTGCCCTTATTTACTGTTCCACGCATCATTTTCACGAATGCATATAAACACATTGTCATCAGCATCTAATCACATGTAGATATATAATTTGGTGGGACAGAGGGAGTATATAATTACAAGAGATTAATTTGGTAGGACAGAGGGAGTATATAATTATACGTAGATATTTCTCTAGTTTTTCTAGCTTTAGTTTCAATTTAAAGACTAACTCTTATGTAAACAAATGCATATAATCACATTGTCATCAGCATCTTCTTCATTGTTGGACACTGTATTTAAACTTTAGATTTTTACTCATTGAATTATTATTGCTGCTTTTTTTTTTTGTTATCAACATAGCGTCAAGCTTTATCATGCTTCATACTTTATACACACAATATATTATTTAAAATTGGTTGGTTTTAGATACACTTATGATACAAGCCTTGTTCCAATTACATACAAATTAATAATAACAGTATTGAAAAATAAATTATACAAGAAACATTTACATTATACAAGAAACATCCCACAATACTCTTATTTAATGGGTACTTGATGCAGCATAATTAATTGAATGTACAGTGTGAATTTTTCAAGATTTTTCAAGAATGCTTTAGTAAATTAATGTAAAATGGGATGGAAATATGACTATATTTGGAAAATCCAGAAAAGGATAAGGGATTATACAATAGGGAGGAGGGGATCACTCAAATTATAATTTATTAGATAAAAAGTTGTATGCAAGCTGGATGTATAACGAGACAGCATAAAGATGCACAATCATATAAGAATCCCGTGAGCTTGTGTCATAGAGAGCTAGCTACAATACAATTTCTGTATGATAAACAGAATTAATTCAGGCCAACAAACAATAGCAATTCCGATCTATACTAGTAAGTAAACAGAAAATGAAAACTGAAAATCAGTCCACTAAAGTTCAAGAGCAAGGTTTTTGTTTTACAAGACAAAATATGTACCCTTAAGTCTGGCAATCAGCAAGATAGAATTGAAAATGCAAGAGAAAAAGGTTATACCTCTCCTTTAGCAGGTACAGAGACGCCAACTGGTTTGGAATATGATTCCAACCTGTTACAGAAATTTAGTCCAGAATGTAATATACTGAATGCACTAACTTACATAGTTTTCTTATTCTACTGACTAATACCAGCTCCGGGGCAACTTGTCCATGGCAGTTTTGGTCTTTTTTATTGCCTAAACATCAAACAAGGATTTAGTTAAGGTTCATATGTGCAGATGGTAGAGAATTGAAATAAAAAATTACATATAGCGTACCTTACTTATTCTGTCCCTGTTGAAAGTGTTCTCATTTACCAAAAATCTGACCAGGCCCTAGAGGACAAAACAAACAATTCACCATCAAATTTCCATACAGGAAAACAACCAAATAAACCAAAGATTTTCACTGAAGTCAATCACTTCTTCATCTGGATCTCTCCACTTTAGCTCAAGTTGATTGCCATCAGTCAAAACTGATGGTTCTCTAAAGAGCTTTCGTGTTTCCTGATATGGCCAATCAAACGGTATTTGGTATCTGTTCAAAGAGTATACATTCTATAAATATTTGAGTGCACAAATCAAAATGAATTATAATCACGGAACAAATTAAAGAAAAAGGCAACGGATTTCCCCACACTTTATGCACTTCAATGTCTTTACAATTACTTCTATAATCAACAATTTTCAAATGACACATAACTTCTCTTAGATGATTTAGAGAGCACCAACTTACCTTTTTTTTAGTGAAAAAAATAATTATCAAATGAAGAAAACGTCTTCCATAAACCATAGGCAAATGTTATTGATTATTTCAAGAAGTTGCACCCAAAACTATGTGACAACTATAGAGATCAATCTCAAAGTAACCTCCATTGATAAGTAAACCAAATTTGAAGTCATACTATAGATCATTAGCACACTTTCAATCTTAGGACGAACTAGTGTAACTAGACCTGTCAAAGACAAAGAGTCAATGAATCTAAAAAATTAATCGAAACTGCAGCTCATTATAAGTCAAAGAATATAGTAAAAAAAAAATACTATTGGAATTTGGAATACATTTTATAATGAACGAATTACGAAAATGAATATAAGACAAAACTAATACTCCCTCAGTCCACGAAAAGTATGGCACTTTTGCCATTTTGGGTGTCCACCAAAAGTATGGCACGTTCCTTTTTTGAATATGGACCCACATATTTTCCTTATTTTTTATCCTTACAAATACCCTCATTTACAAAAGAACCACCCTCAATTCAATTTCAACCATTCATTTCAAAAAATGGTGGGACCCTTTCTCCACTACATAAAAATCACCACCAATTTTATTAAAACCTATGCCCATCAAAAATGCTATACTTTTGGTGGATGGAGGGAGTATGAATTACTGACAAGGACAATAATAATTCTGTAATAATTGTAAGAATACTATGAAAAAGGGAAATAATATGGTTATAAAGGAGTGCTGATACTATAGCGACAAGAAGTAGGATACTTAAGAAGTCAACAATATTGCTTTTCTCCACTCGAATTAATGGAATCAAGAAAGCATAATAAATAAAGCACCTTTCTTTATTAATGTTCTCAAGAATGTGCTCGAGTGAGCCATGCTGGCGGATTAATTTCAAGGCAGTCAGCCCTCCAATCCCTGAGAAAAGAAAACAGCTAATGCACTGATGTTAATTGAAGTATAAACATCATGCAAGAGAACACAGATACAGACACAGACATGTAGCTGTTAAGTCATGTGAAGCACAAATCCGTCCCCATTACACACCCTTCCCAATGAATCTAATTATTAGTTCATAATTAAAGGGTGTTTCAGATTATTCTATCCAACTCTAGTAATTACCAAAAAATTAAATTTATAAACTCTTGGGACAACCTTTTATCAGACTAACAAGAAAAATCCTCCGCAATTTACAGAGTTTTTGACAAAGTAATGAGTAAAAATACAAATAACATAAGTATTTACTACCTTTGTCCACGGGATCCTTTATCCACAAAAAACACATCTACCAACTATTTTATTAAAACCCGTGCCGAACCCAAAGTAGTATACTCTTGGAGGACGGATGTGGTAGTATTTTATTTGACGAAGAATTGAAATAACCAAGACAAATAAGGAGATCACTCCCATCAGGCTGTAGAAGTATGCCCAAGAGAGAAATGTTCTTGATGCATAAGACATTCTATTGAGTCTATTACACAGGCTGAAGAACTATGCCCAAGAGACAATTATTATTGATGCCTAAGACATTCTATTAGGCAACTGTTGTATAATACCCACCTATGATTAACGTTCATTACATGAGCAAGATTTCCACCCTCAATATCAGCATTATTGAACTAATTGGAAATACATAGAAAATATCAATTGTTCTGCTAACCCTTGAATGTGTAGACACCCAAAAAGGAAAGTGTAAACCCTGCTCTACAATTTTTGTTTGCTTAGTATATAGCTAATTAAGTCTGTACCACTCCCCTGACAACAAATACAACTGCCAAAGCAACATTACCTCTAATGCTCTCACAATAATCACAACCAGAGAGTATACAAAGGTCAATAAACTGATCCATTGTAAGGTTCAATTCCTCCAAAACCTGACAATCGGAAAAAAAACAACAAAAAAAAAATTGAAGAAGGAGAAAGGAAACGGTAGCAAAGTGAAAAGAAAAGAAGAACTACATCGGAAAGTTTGCACAACCAGGACTGGTCAGCATTAGTACCTTTGAGACTTTAAATTCGACCACAGGGGTCCTTTTGGATGAAGGATCCATCAAATGGCGGAGAAATCGGGGAGCCCCAAAAGCCAGGGAATCCATATCCTCAGACGCGACAGCATAAACCTTATGTGCAAAACAAGTTCAGATGTATTTCAACAAAAATTAACTAGGAAAGTTATGAATAAAAGCACAAATCATGGTGAATCATTTGATTATTTGGTAGTCTGGAATCAAGAATCTATAGATGATCTAATGGCATAAGTAATAGAAAAGTTCATATCTGCCAAGAAAACATGAACAAAATTCAATTGATAGATTCAAGTTGCTATAATAAAATAAATTATAGCATCTCAGTTCTAAGTTTAATATATTTAGACAATCAGGAAAAGCAATATACATACTTTGCCTTCTTTGCAAAGTGCAGCACACTGTGATTCTGCTTCGCAAGGAGCCTAAGTGAATGATAGAAGAAAAACTATTAAAAACTTCTCTTTCAGAAGAAAAAGCTTACTAAAGAAACATATTTCATGTAGAGCTATCAACTCTATGAAATAATGAGTTTTATAGATATCATTCTTAGGATCACCTCGACCACAGGTACACCCATAAGCCTGAGAAGCTTTTTGCAGTCCTCATAATGCTGATCAGTGGCCTGTATTAACCAAACAATGGAAAATATCTAAATCAGCTCTAAATAGCTTCATAGCTTTTGCATAACTGAAGAACGGGATAGGCAAAAGAACGAACCGCAGAAAACTGATAGCAATAATACAGCAAGAAAATATTTGAAATCTCATGAGACAGTTGACTACTTAAACTTTAACGGTCATGTAGAGGTAAATTCTCGGGGGTCATTTTGATACATACTACTAAAAGAGACCAAATTTACATTGAGAATGGCGTAGCCACCTGCTGATTAATTAGATCCACTTAATCATTAGCCACTGAGCTACCTAGCTACTCAGCTAATGATTCAATGGGACTTTCATACCTTGAAGCCTTGTGAAATCTAGTGTATAATTGGATAGTGTTGAATGGCTTCTCTTAATCTAGAAACACAACAACTCTTGATTATGATGCCTTTAAAGGAATATAGCAACATATGTGCCCTCGCACCTCATTGGACCTAAATGCGATTATGAGATGTCTTGGTTAATTTAAACTTTTTTACCATTATAGTGCAAACCTCTGGAAATACTTCCTTCATCAAGGGCAGATAATTTGGTTGAATCAAGGGTCCAGTTGAATTTAGTGAGATGTCTAGCTTCAATAAAACTAATTTAAACGATTATCATTACAGTGCAAACCTCGGGAAATACTTCCTTCAAGTCAAGGGCATATGGTTCAGTTGAATTTATTTTCGTTCTCTATATTAATTATTAAGTTAGCTAAGAAAACTTTAGGGGAAGGACGGATTAGCAACTTGATACTTACATTTTTCTACTTCTTATTAAATTATATATTTTGCGAAAACTACCTATTCAAAAGGACTAGAACTGAGAATGAGTGTCTCAGTTTCTTATGAAAGAGCGAGAGTTATAACAGAGCATTTCTACAAAAGAAGATGTTACTGTCATACATTAAGGGATTGTCAATTAAAAGCATTGCAGGAGCTCACTTTTACTGTTCTTTTGCTATATTTTTCGATATCCTCCGCATTGCCTTTCTGCAATGACATAAAAATTATCCTGCAGTTATAAGCTATGAAGCTCAAATGGAAACACTGTGATAGGGGTTTTCAAATGGCAATGCCATGCGAAACAGTGGGAGAATAAGAAAAAAAATTATAGGTTGCAAGAACAATCAATGACTACCTTCAGCGCATCATGTAGGTCGTTTGTAGCATCAGCCCTTTTTAAGACTCTGTATTGGAATATTAACATCTCAATTAACTGAAATCTGACAATTGATGAAAGTTCAAACTATGAAGCAGGGGAATGGGAATGTACCAAATACCTCTTTGCAAGCTCTTCTTTCTTTAAATCAGGAGGCGTACCATCAAAAACGTAGCTGACATCATGAAGATCAATAGTTTCAGAAAAAAAATATCAAAAGATTTTTACAACATGACATGAACAAAGGAGTATGTCAAAGTGAGGAAACAGTACACAGGCTTTATTCCAGCTTCCAAGAGTCGGATTGTCCTCGTCAACATCCCTTGCAAATGACTAAGGAAGCACCAATTATTGATTTGCCAGTAGTGTCTATATTCACTTTGAAGAAGTGTAATATTCAGACTGAAATTCTAATTGAATAGAAAAAAGGACCTAGAAGTGAATATATAACCAGCCTCCTAGAACATATGAAATTCAGAATCATTCCAAACAAATTTTTTGACAGGGGCAGCTTTTATATAAACAGGACCAGACAACTGCTGCAATTCAATTCAACAAATTCATTTTCCTTTGTATTATGTATTTGAAATTTGTTAAAGACTTTGACGATTAAAATTTCCTTCTCTGGAGTCTGGACAGAAGGTATACCTTGTGACTTCACCAGCTTCATTAGTAAGCGTTTGAGTACCGCGTCTTCCAACAACAATCTGCAATTATTAGTAACCAATAAATCACCAAATCCATCGAACACGATTCTTATGCCCCATATTTTCTCTGCAACTTTCTTTAATTACGCGCTCAGCTTTTTTTATGGTAATAAGCGTCTAATTACTAACTTAAAAGTTTCTACAAACATATACAACAAAATACTGAAAAATATAGAGCAATTGTGGTTAAGTGATACGAAAATTATCCTTTAAACATACTAACAAGGAACTGGTAAATGCTCATGCTAGCATCAATTGCAATTTCCCGTCCAAAATAGCTTTCGAATTTGTGCTCTTTCATCGCGTTCGGCGCATTCTCTGCCAATAGCTTCGTCAAACCCTGTAACATCCGCAAAGAAGTCGTGATGTTTCAGTTTGCTCACTCGAAAGAAATGTTGAAAACAAGCGATATAGATACCTTTATCCCCATTTGAACTGCAGGAAATGGGATATGAATCTGAATACATTTCTTTGTTTTGGATAATTGAAGGATATGGATGTATAGTTTTTTCTGAATGAACGAGGATGTATAATCCGTGTAATCCTTTCCCGCCCTCCAACAGTCCAACGTATGAATTAGGTTGATTATAAATGTCACTGTTTTCAACAAAATATCCTGAATTTTTATTTTTTTCTAAAAAATCATGAACTTTCGATTTTTTCCATAAAATATCTCGTTATATAAAAGTTGTTGACAAAAATATGAATTATCGCGCCAAAATAAATATTTTGGAAACTGTCATTGTTGGAAAATTATATTAAGAATTACCATTCTTATTGAAAAACGTTGAAAGTTCAATTTTGTATAGCGAAATATTTTATGAAAAAAAAAATTAAATTTTTTTAGGAGAAAATAAAAATTTGAGACATTTTATATAAAACGCTGAAAATTTGAGACATTTTATATAAAACGCTGAAAATTTGAGACGTAAAACACTATTAACCCTAAATTTTTAATCGATCCAGATTAATAAGGCGCAAGAAAAAAATGGCAAAACAACACACCCTCTTTTCAAACAAATTCGGAGTACTTCAGGAAACACACATTAATGTGCTCCTATTAATACTTTTTGTTTTATGAAATCTTTAGTGCTATAATTTATTTATTTTTTGTTTAAATCCTCATATTTTGATATTCGATCTCATTAAACCCTTGTTTCAAACAAATTCTACGTTATACTATATTTTATTAAATCTTTTTATTGAAATTGTCACATAAAGTCAGGGCGGAGCTAGACTTTCGATTTAGGGGGGTCCAAAAAATTTTTTAAAAGAAAATTAATAATTAAATTAAAAAATAAAAAATAAATAATAAATTAAATTAAATTAAATTAAAAATAAATGAATCAATAACACAATTATAATATTATTTAAATTACAAAAAACACATTTTAACAGATTTTCAAGCTCATATTCATTTTACTATGTATTTTGCAATAAAATTACTAAATATTGAATAGTATATAGAGTGCAAATACAAGATACAATCTCTTTCTAATTTGGAAATTTTTTTAATTGAAATGGTACGAAACGATCGATGTCGTTTAGGCCTCACAAAAATGCCGTCGTCTTTACTAATCCACGTAAGCTCCAATTCGACGCTCTAGCGATCGAAAAAAAATTGAGGGACGAAATTGCAAAATTTGAAAAAATAATGATTTAATTCGCCAAACTTAAAAGACGTTAAAATTACAAATTCAAAATAGTCCGTGATTTTATTTTCCAAAATCCCATGAAACTTTGTAAGGCAAAGTAACTTTCAATATAAAATTCAAAAAATAAATCTCTAGAATCCAATCCAAACATGATATGTATAAATTAATTATATGTTTACTTATTCTAAACATCTTAACTCGAAAGCTTACATATCAATTACATTATAAAATAGCTCAACAAGATAATGATGTTGATAAAATTATATATTAATTTTTTATTTTTAATATAAAATTACGAAAATATCCTAGTATTTTTGAAAATCTCAGGGGGGGCAGTGACCCCCCTGCCCCACCCCTAGCTCCGCCCCTGCATAAAGTGTTTGTATCTTAATAAATACTCCCCTTATTAATGAATGAAATAAAGATTTATTAAAAGAAAAGGAAGAACAAAGACGGAAACACCCTTGAGAGCACAGAGAAGCAAACTAAGGGCTGAACCTCGTTAAAACCGCTTTGAGGAAAAACCCCGTAGGGAAAACCCTAAATACTCCCCATACTCCCTCCGTTTTGTAAAAATGATCACAATTTTTTTTTTTATTTTTTTTATGAATACCACCTCACAATAAATTATCATTCGTATATCAATTTATTTACTTATTTTATTATATGGTATATCTTCTGCTTTATCACAATACAATTAATTATCATTATTAATAATATTTTTATGATGTAGTAATTCTTTTTCCACTCAGAGTAAAAAAATATTTTATTATTCAAATAACATTTATATCCATGAATCAACTTTGAGACTCGTTTGAATACTAATAAAATCAAAGCGCATAAAATCTTTTATCCATAATTAATTTTCTTACGTCCCTCGTATTTTTCTAAACGTGATTAGATATATGAAAAATCAAAATCGATAATTGATTACTCAATAGTAACTACGCATCATGTTATGATTATTAATGCATTGTTGATGTATTTCGCCCTCCAAAAGCCAATCGGCATCAAAGTTCGATTAAATTTTTTGGATGTAAATTTAGGCCACATCTTAAATGACATGTGAATTCAACTTGACATACTATATATCCAAATTGTTAGAGTGCGTTCGCTTTCATGAACGGGAAATGAGGGATAATAAAAATATATGCCTTTAAATATCTTATTTTTTTTCCACATTTTATACAAAAAAGAAATTCACTATTTTTTTTCCTTATTTTCACTTTAAGGAGGGATAATATTATCCCACCAAAATGGAGGGATAATATTATCTCTCCTTGAAGTGAAATTAAGAAATGAAAAATGGTGAACTTCTCTTTTGTATAAAATGTGAATATATATATATATATATATATATATATATATAGGGGAGGGCTAGAATAAAAACACTCTTAAGTGTATAAAATATAAATGATTTTCAGCCCTTAGATCATCAAGATCTACGGTTAATTCGTAACCCTTTTGGATGAATTCGTGGTCCTGGGTTCGAATCCCAAATGTAGCAAAAATTTATTTTTCACAATTCGTAACCATGTTGGATGAATTCGTAACCCTGTTGGATAAAATTCGTACATTAAAAAACGTTTATATTTATATTTTAAGAAGTGTTTTTACTGTAGCCCTCCCCTATATATATATATATATATATATATATATATATATATATATATAAAGGCATAAATTTTTGTTATTCATCATTTTTCTATCCATCAAAGTAAATGCAGCCTTAGTATTAAATTCGGTGATATTCATATTACACGAGTTCTATGGTTTTGTAGATCACCGTCTCATTATGAACTTATCCCATCATTCTAAAGATCACCTAAATTCATAAAGCACTTGTATAGTTTCCTAAAAAAAAGGTACTAGCATAGTTTCGAATTCTCATATATATATACGCTTGGATTGAGAGTGTAATATTCTATGTGGCTCCTTATCTTTATTACTCCCTCCGTCCCATTAAAGTCGTCTACATTCTTTTCGGCACGGAGATTAAGAAATGGAGTGTTATGTTTTAATTGAGTGGGGCCCATTAAAATTATTGAGTTAATTAAAATAATTTCTTCCTCCTTTCACTTTCTTCTTCATCCACCCACCTCCGGCGAAGTCGCCGGCATCAGTCACCCCCTCCTCCGGCAAAGTCGCCGCCACCCTCATCTCCCTCTGTCCCCCTCGTCTCCCTCCCAATCCAAGAAACAATTCAAAATCCACTCAAAAACCAGAAATCACCACCACCACCACCACCGTCTCCAACAACCACCATCTCTGCCAACAACCTTAACACCAGATCTGAACCATAGATTCAAAGAAAGATCTGAGAGACTTTCTTAGGTAGAAGAAGATCTGAGAGATTTTCAAAGAAACGAGCCAGAATCGCTCGGAAGACCGCCGCCGCCGAGCCCTAGATCCTCCATTCGCGGCCCTTGTCTATGGAGGGAGCAGTGCCGCCGCTGTGTGCAGGTGGTAGAGCAGAAACAGAGGAATTCGAGGGAGACGAGGGTGGCGGCACCCGGTGGCGGTTCGCGGCGGCCGGATGAGAAGAGGGGGGGCCGATTTCCGATCTGAACTTGGCTGAGAGAGAGTGAGATCTGGTTTGTGTTGTTAAGCGGCGGAAGTGTCTGGGAGATGGAGGCCGGTCGACGGCTGCCTCGCCGCCGGTCAACCACACCACCTCAGATCTAGGCGCCGGCGGCCATGGGGGTGGCGAGAGGGAGATAGTTGAGACGAGGGACATGGAGGTCAGTGGTGGGGCGAGAGGGAGAGAGCAGAGGCCAGGGAGAGGGAAAGGGTCGGCGGTGGTCGCGGCGAAGACCACGACGACGGCGGCCGGAGGGGCGAGAGGAGGCGGCGGCGACCATGGGGGTGGCACCCGCCGGAGAAGAAGAGAGAAGGTAGTGGGGCGCTGGGGGCTGTGTGCGTGTGTGTTTTGTGTGTGTTTTTAAATAAAGATGATTTAGATTTAATTAGAAGATAGGTTTAATTTGGTGTAGATTAGTTGATTAATTATAGAGTTTAGTTTGGTGTATTTTTTACCCAAAAAGGAAAGTAGCCAACTTTAGTGGGACGTCCAAAAAGGAAATGTGGCCAACTTTAATGGGACGGAGGGAGTATTAAAAACATTGTTGAATTTCATAGAACACTTAGTAGGTGTTTGGTTTGATGGATAAAATAAATAAGATTGATAAAATTAGAAGGGTGATTAAGAGGGTGTTTGGCTGAGCTTATATATAAGCTCTTTAAAATATCTGTTTAGGAGCTTATAAGTTCCACTAAAGTGTTTGACAAAATAAGCTGCTAAACAACTTATAAGCTGTAGAAATAAGTTTCAAGAGCTTATAAGCTCCCAAAAAATAAGTTCATCTACCCTAATTTATTTTCTCATTATCTTATAAGCAACACTCATTTGTAAAAATAACTCAACAATAAATTTTTTTTTTTATCATATATCATTCTAATCTCATATTTTTTCGATTTTCTCTCTCTAACAAATATTTTCTCTCTCTAATTAAAAATTATTTTTATAGTTATAAGCTCAATTATTCAAACGCTTTGACAACTTATAAGTTCCTAACAAACTACATCTTATAAGCTCTTTAAAATAAGCTTAGCCAAACACCCTTTAAATAATTCATCCAACTTTGGGGTGATAAACAATCACTTATTTGGGTGAATAAATGTAAGTTGAGTTATCAATTACAAGCCCAATCATTCAACCAAACACTTGATGAAGATGAATTATTTTATCAATCATGTCTTATTACTCAAACCAAACGCCTCCCTAGATTCTTGTTGGTTGTATAGTGATACATGTCCACTAACAGCTTAAAATGGAGGCAGCACTCTAATGTAGCTAAAACTTTTTAGTCATAGGAAATTCTAGCCATACAAATAAAAATATGGAAATAATAGCATTTCTGACTAAAATATCATTTTAGTGTGTATCAGTGTAAAATACACTATTACACACTTTTAAAAACGAAAAAGTGTGTAATAGTGTATTTTACACTGTTACACACTTATTACGCACTTTTGTGAAAAAGTGTGTAACAAAGTAAAATACATTGTTACACACTTTTTCAAAAAACGTGTAAAAGTGTATTTTACATTGTTACACACTTTTTCGCAATTACACACTTTGCGAAAAATATGTAACTGTATTAAGAGTACTATAATTGTACATTTATATTAAAGAAATGTTACTTTTTCCATATTTTTATTTGGGTGAACATTTTTTTCCTTTTCTTATACAAGAAGCCGAAGGGCTCATTGAGCCCGTTAACTCTAAATTATGTTCCCCCATATTGGTGGGATCTATCTTTAACATGAAATCAACGTGAATGTTTTGCTATGTGCTTATTTGACATCAGTGAGTTTATAATCGGAATCCGGAATATGATTAAGCTCATGACAGAGTTTTGGGTTTTCAATCAATTTTACTTTTATGTCGATCAAACTAAATTGCAAGTTCTATACTTTCACAAAATTTATCATCATCTTTTAATTTTATGAAATGTCATTTATTTTCGAAAATCACTACTCCCTCTATCTCACGAATATTGACACGTTTGATTTTGGCACGGGAATTAAGGAGTTGTATATTAGTGTTTTAAGTGTATAGGTAATAAAGTATAAAAGTGATAAATTATGAGAGAAAATGTAATAAAGTGATAAAGTATAGGAGAGAGAATGTAATTGAGATCCCTTATTTTTGGATTAATTATTACCTTATTTATAAATATGTCAAGATTCATGGGATGGGTCAAAAAAAAATACGTGTCAAGATTCGTGGGACGGAAAGAGTTAGTATAACGTGCAAATGCAAATACGCCGAATTGTATACATATGGAACAGGTCGGCTGTGTTAAAATCCAATTACCTAAAACTTGGACATGTTCAATTTACATCACACAAAAAATGACATTAAATTTGTAATTAAAGCGTTAAATTCGTGTTAAATTTGTAATTCTGTATGGATGTAGTTGTTTTTGGTGCAGTTAATCCTTATACTTATGTGTTATTTATGTTTGTTCGATATCTAATTATGTCCTTTTATCTTTTCATGTGTACTCTTTAGTTGGGGAATAGAAGGATTGTGGTTTATACCTAAGTTACTCACCTTTACAAAGAGATAAATATTTTTATTTTTTTTGAATTAGAATTACAATAGATATCTATTATATAATTAAATAAGTTATCTGCACGCAGGTGGAACACAGGCGGAATTATTATACCACACAAAGATGAAAAAATTACACCGTACGTAGACAAGATTGAACCTAAGACCTCTTACAAACATAGTCTTTTAGTGCTTCAACTTTGTCACTTGACTTAGGCCTCACTAGCAAATGAGATTAATATCTTAAATGAACATTTACTTTGAAGGATTAGTCTTGATAGATAAAAATGGTAAAATTAATCCTTTGTTTACTTACATGAATTGAAATTTTGGGTTATCCCAAGCCTTTGATTATTTTTTATCATTTAAGCTAGTTTTGCTTGATTCTTATCCCATTGAGAATATGAGATTGGAGAAATCATATTGTCTTAAGGATAAAAATACTTAATCATGTAAAGTAAAGGTACAAAGCATGAAAAGGGGTTAATTACATTAAAACTCATGAACTTTATGCCAATTTCCAACTTTTTCATGAACTTTTTTTTTCGGTAATTTCCTCAATTTAATGACTCATTCAATTTTTCCACACTTTTGAACTCCAATGAAGTACTCGGCTGACATGGCGCCTACTTGTACTAAAAATTTGACATTTGAAAAACAATAATAAAAAAAACATAATTAACACACGCCTCTATCCCATCTCCCGTCACCACCACAGGTGGCTACTTCTCCACCGTTGCCGTCCTCGAACGAGGACATCTTCTCCACCGCCTCAACTTCCACTTCCTCTTATTCCAAGCCACAATCCCCATCCCCCACACCACTTTCCCATCTCCATCAAATCCCCATCGTATGGCCCGACGAGAGGATGGGGAAGGACTATTCTGAATCTGCTGCCGCTGGGTTTGAACGGGCGACGACTCCTCTTGCAGGTTGTTGGCCGGGAATTTGAGAGAAAGTGGAGTGAGAGTTGGCGAATAGGGATTTAGGGAGAAAAAAGGGAGAAAGAGGAGGGCGATTAGGGATTTAGGGAGAAGGGAATTTTGGGGGTTCGGGGGGTAGAGATGGAAGGCGGTGGAGATAAGGGTTGTGGTGGTTATGACCGTGGCAGTGGAAGTCGGTGAAGTCGCCAGAGTCTGGGAAGGCGGTGGTGTAGGTGGTCCGTGTGTATGCGTGTTCTGTCAGAAGAGAAGGAAAGAGATATAGGGGAGGTGAGAGGCGAGGGGCGAGAGCCGAGAGGCGAATGCCGGTGGTGATTTCGCCGGAGAAGGGAGACGACGAGAATCTGTGTGTGTGTGTGTGGATGTAAGTGAGCGTGAAAGAGAGATATGTGAGAGTCGTGAGATGCACAGTTGAGAGAGAGAGAGGTTTGGGCTTAAACGACGTCGTTTTACTCTCAATTAGATGACGTCGTTTATTCATTCGCCGACAGTTCCATGTCATATTTTCGGTAACTTAAACGTGCCATGTCAACTTCTAATTTGGGAATATAAGAAAAGTGTGGAAAATTGAACGAGTCACTAAATTGAGGGAATTGCCAACAAAAAAAAAATCATAGAAAAATGAAGTTCATGGAAAAATTGGAAATCAACCCAAAATTCATAAATTTTAACGTAATTAATCCCATAAAAAATATATAGATATTTTTTATTCTACATGACATGGGAAAAGGGAATATACAACAATGAGATTTGAACTCACAAATTAAGCTACAATTTTTTATTTTTTTTTACATAGGAAAGGACATAATCGAATTTGAGATCTCATTGTTGACACATAAAGTTTTTCACTATTTGAATATCTTTGTCTTTTTGACGGAACATAAAAAAAAAATAGATGTATTGTTACATGTAGCATTGAAACAGATAATACAATTGTTGGCTAATATAACAAATTATACGACACAAATTAGTGCATGACACGGGACAAATACTAGTAAATTTGTAATTGCATCAAGAAGGCAGCACATGCATGTATAATTAATTTCTTTATAATTAACAATGCAAATCAATTCATGTTATAATAAGTTAATGGTGGGTACAACTTCAATTTCTGAAAAAACATCCTACAGTGTAAATATTGGTTTTGTTGTATTTTTAGTTTGTTTTTTTGGTGTAGGTTCAAAATACTGGACTAATCATGAATGTTGAAAATAATGATGGATGTGTGATGAATAAAATTATTGAATGTAAATGACAATGAAATGTGGTGATAAAGATAAGACATGCACACGAGCTTGACCACGAAATACTGTCGTGTAGCTTTGTAGCTAAGTTGGACAGCTTCATCACTTTACACTCTAACTTGCGTCTACCAAAATCGACAACCCATGTAAGGTTATGTTAAATCCACTCTAAAAGTTTGACCCCGCCCGCGTGAACCACTTCCTTCTACTCTCTACATAAGCCCACCAATTATTTGCTTTTCCAATAAACATGCCAACCTTACTTAATTCACCACAATATTGCTCCATTCTTCAACATGCAATATGTCTTTCATATTGTAACATGATATCTTTCTTATTTACAATTAATTCAAATACCCATCAAATTATTGATAAGAAGGACTAAACTTTCTTGGTAAAACATTATTGTTTTATCAACGAAAACACATTTGCTAGACGCAATTGGTCTCGTTTTACTCAAAGTTTTATAATTGTGTTCTAATTGCAAAACGCATGTTAAGACTCTTGGCTCGTAAGTCGCGGAAGAAATAAATCCAGAACCGAGGGTTTTATTTAAGAGGTGGTATGCCCGCGTGTACCGTATACTTGGGTTGACCCGTACTCAAATTTTGATTCGTATCTTGATCCAAACTCGCATCATAACTCAAACCATGTGAATGACACTATTCGGTTATACAAATGACACTGTCTGTAATTGACACCATTCTATTATACAAATGACATTGCGTATAAATGATATTATAACATTATAAATGACACTGTGTATAATTGACACTATTCAGAAATATAAATGACACTTCCTGTAATTGACACTATAAGATTGAAAATGACACTATAATATTTTAATATGTCACAGTGTCATTTCTATAGTTAAATAGTGTCAAATATAAATAGTGTCATTTACACGATTTGAGTCAGGATGTGAGTTTGGATTAGCATGCGGGTCAGGATCTGGGTACGGGTCAATTTGGGTGTACGGTACATCCGAGTGTACATGAGATTTTGTGTTTATTTAATAAGAGTGTCGCATATTCTTCGCGAAAAAATACTTCATTCATCCCGCATATATAGACTTGTTCTCCTTTTTGGAATGTCCCATTTATATAAGCTTATTTCTATAAAAAGTACTCCACTTCATTTGTCCCACTTATCTTGACACACTTTTCATTTTAGTTTGTCTCATTTATAATGGCACTTTTCAAAAATAGTATGTGGTCTCTACCTTTTATACACACATAAAATAAGTGGATTTTATTCACTTTACACTTTTAATCCTATTCTTAATTTTCGTGCTCAAAGCAAATGTGCTAAGATAAGTGGGTGGGATGGAGGGAGTAATATTTTTTTGCTTATTTACTATTATATCCTATTTGATTCTTTAATTTACTCCGACTTTAATTCATCATTAAATAATAAATATGAATATATTAGAAAGTTTATTTATATATTTTCATTTTCAACTATTTTTCTTAATACTTGTGTAAATTCCAATAAGCCAATATATAAGGAATGAGGGGAGTACATCCTCAAATTCTAGCACTATTAACATTTTTTTAATAAATATATATAGTACATAGTACTAATTTTGTAAAGTCAATTGTGGTTTATAGCTACAAATTATAATTAATTCTTAAAAAATCGTAAGTAATTGTATAGTACTTATATAATTCATCTTAAGAGGTCTTTTCTAAACGATTTTGTAAATTGTTACTCCCTTCATTTCAATAATAGTGTCCCATAGTTTTTGGGCACGGAAATTAAGAAATGTGTAAAAAATACTCCATCCGTCCCGTTAAAGTTGGCCACATTCTTTTCGGCACGGAGATTAAGAAATTGAGTGGTATGTTTTAATTGAGTGGGGCCACCAAAATTATTGAGTTAATTAAGATACTTTATTCCTCTTTTTACTTTCTTCTTCCTGCCCACCGGCCACCTCTCATCCACCGCCTCCCTCCTCCGCCGAAGTCGCCACCATCAGCCACTGTCAAGAATTCCCCATTTTCTTCCGATCTGCAACCCAGCTCCAAGTCCAACTGAAAAAAAAAATGACACAAAATCTTGCCCAAGACTTATCTCCTCCAATCAGGTCCAAAATCCAAAAAAAAAAATTATTCGATCAACCACCGAAAATCAAGCCTCATCTTCTCTGATTTGGGAAATCAACCAACGAATGGCGCAAAAAAAAGAATTTACAGAGACTAAGAAATGAAGCAAAAAAGAATTTACATAGACCAAGAAATGAAGCAAATCAAAATTTACAGAGACCAAGGGGCTAGGGCTCGCACTCTTGCCGGAATTACAGAGACCAGAAAGGCGGCGCAATTCCAGAATTACAAAGGGCCGCCGCCGCCGCCTGAAAGCCCTAGCCCCCAAATCGCGCCACCTCTCTAATTGGAGACAGAGATGCGAGAGATGAGAAGACAGAGGGAGATGCGAGAGGCGGTGGTCGCGGCGCAGGCCAGAGAGGCGGCGGCCATGGGGTCGCGACGCAGACAGAGGAAGATGAGAAGAGATAAACTTGAGGTGGTGACGTCCGACCAGAGAGGCGAGAGGCGGTGGCGGCCATGGGGTGGCGTGCCGCCGGAGAAGAAGAGAGAAGGTGGCTGCTGTGTGTGTTTGTGTCGTTTGGGCGAATATAGAGAGAGAGACACACACACGACATAATAGAGAGAGAAAGAGATGAGATATTTTAATTAACTTAGAATCTTAATTAAATTTAGTTTAATGGGTTTAATTAAATCAAATCTTTCCTATTTTAGAAAGTGATCAACTTTAGTGGGACAAACTAAAATGAAAATGTGGCCAACTTTAATGGGACGGAGGGAGTAGATAAAATAGGTTGGTAAAAATTATTTAAATATTAGGTATAACGATAGAATATATTGCCAAAAAGGGAATGAGATATCTGTATTGAAACGTCTCATTAAAGAAAGTGAGACATTACTATTGGAATGGAGGGAGTACTACTTTAAGAAATGAGTCAAATGACTTACTATGCATGGACTTTTCGACATCTCGTACAAGGTACTAGATTGTTTGAAATAGTCTCTTCGCATTTTTTTAAACGCAAATTAAGAAAATTAATTTAATGTACTTTGAAAAAAATAAATTGTTACGCGTTTATTTTATTTTGCTCTAGTTTAATATTCCACTTGTTATTTTCATAAATATTAATTAAAGCTATTTTGAAAAAAAAGAATAAGATAATTCAAATAAAAAAATTTGCATCTTGGAACATCTAAAGAAATAGAGAATTAATTTTGCAAGAGGAATGAATAGTGTCTAATTTCAAAACTAAAAGCTCCCATCAGAAAAGACCAATGTGTGACCAAAATATTCAAATAATCCATCTTGTTCAATCTAATCAACAAATTTCAACTTAAATGCCCCACTTTTTTGTTTAGAAATCAAAGATATATGTAATAATTCCTCATTTCTACTCGACCCCATAATCTAATAGTTAGAAAGAAAGAATTTTGTCAGCTGAAATGTGTTTAGTTGTTAACTTGACCACCCCAATTAATGATACATACATACGTGACTTTTAAAATATTATTGTTTCAATTATATTTTAAATTTTGATTGTTAGAGCATCCATATTGATTGAGTCAGTTACTGACTCATTTAAGGATTATAAGTTAATAATCTACATTGGGGAGGCTCATCCAAGCTGACCCATGTCCATTATTTTTTATTTTTGTATTTTTTATTTAATTTAAATTATATCAATTTAAATAACACAATTATTTAAAATTAAAATTGCATTAATTTAAAATTACATCAAATTTTTTTAAAAAATAAAATATAGCTTAAATTAAACACCTAAACAATTAATTAATTCGGTGGGGTTGGGGAGTGAGATATTAAGCAATCGTATTTTGTGATTGGACGATGATGTCCATGATTTGCTTCGTCTCCCCGTTGGACGAAAATGAAGAATCATCGAACCACGAAACTATTTTGTGATAGAGAAAAAAAATGAAGAAAAAATAAAAGGGAAAGAGTGAAGGAGATGAATGAATTGGTTGAATGAAGAGGTGTTTAAATAGAAGTGAAAAGGAAATAAAAAATAAAAAGAAAATTTAAAACTTACAGTTTTCGGCCGTTAGAAAAAAAATCGACTAAATAGTTGTTGAATTCAAACAATTAAACAATTTTCTTTTTTAATTCGGCGCGTACATTGCACGCGCCCTTCATAATCCACGCATGAGCCGAGCTCATCGAGATGAGTCGAGCTCTAGTCTACGGGAAGTTGCATCGGTCGTCTTATCCGAAAATCGACTCGAGCAGCACCCTCGGATGAGTCGACCTATGTGGATGTTCTAATAACATCTTAAAATTTCTAAATGACGTTTCACTATTAACACATAGGACTCTAAATGAATAAAACTATTCGCAAGCTATTCACAAGTTATTCGAGATTCGATTCGATAAAAGCGATTATATAGTAAACAAGTCGAGCTCGAGCCTGATTTTGAACTCGATAATTTTATCGAACTGAGCAGAGCCTGACAACACTCGACTCGTTGAGCTCATGAACATGCATGTTAGGATTCGATTGCTCACGAACCTATTTGCGAGCCTATTCAAGAACCTTCAGCTGAGCCTTCAATCGAGTTAATGCACGAGTCTTAAACAAGTCAATCTCGAGCTCGAGTAACATATTAATTAAGAAAATTTTCCTCAATTTTTAACGAGTTCGAACATCATATATACGAATATTTAAAAAGTCGAGCTTGAGCTCAAGCTCGAATTCAATATTATTAATCATAATCCAAATCGAGCTTGTACCAAATTCGAACTCGATAAATGAGTGACGAGTCAAGCTCGATCAACAAGATAAAAGCTCAAATTGAACCCGAACACCTGAATACTTAAACGAGTCAAATTCGAGCCTTTTAATATTCAGCTCGATTCAACTCGTTTACAACGGACACAACGTAGTTTTCCTTATTAATATTTAAAGATGTTACAAACTTACAATTTCCACGAACTAAAATGTAATATTGCAACAATATTGTTCTCCTGCGTGAAATTTACGGATTCAAATGAGTATGCTATTTGTGGCAGATTTATGGATTCGAATAAGTATGCTATTTGTGGCAGCTATGCTATTTCCATGAACCAAAGTTTTTATACCTAAACAATAAATTAAGTATAAATAATCAAACTAAGCAGCATGTGTGAGTTGGTCTAGTGATAGATGGTTAATGTTTAAGGCTTGTGGTTTTGGGTTCGAGTTCATCATGGTGCGATTTTTAATTTATATATTTTATTTACTTGTATAATTTATCAACAAAAAAAATCAACTATGTATGTTTGTGTTGGTAAGCGGTAGAGTGATTAATATTGTTACTTTATATAAAAATAATAATCAACTAAGCACCAAATACTACTTTCTAAATAAATAAAAATAACAATTATTTATTGTCTTTACACTGAAAAAATATATCTTCGTAATAAAATGTGAAACTTACTTAAAAATACTCCATTTGTCTCATTTTTAATGACATGTATTTCAATTTAGATATTCCCAAGTTACATGGCCTATTTCATTTTTGAGACAAAATTAGGGGTTAATTAAAAACTTAATCAACCTCATATATAAACCTAATACTCACCTTATTTTTACCTTTACACACTTCGACCCTCTCACTACTCCTCTTCTCATCGCCTCCTCTTTCCACCGCCTCCACCACCCTCAACCCTCGCGCCTTCACTACCCTCGAGCCTCCACCTTCTGAGTTTCGTTCTGTCTTTTCCGCCTCCACCTCTTGTTTCGCGCTGTCTCCTCTCGCCGCCTCCACCCTCTAAGTTTCGTGTCCCTAACTACGACTCCACCCTCTGAGTTTTGCACCTCCTCCTCCATTGAATTACGCGCTGCCTCTCCCTCTGAGTTTTGCGTCGCGATTCATCCTCTATCAAACCCTAGTTTCAGTTACCGCCCACCCCCTTTGAATGAAACCCTAACAGGACGGCATAGTGCGAGGTTGCTTGATAATTGAGGGAATAGAATAAATGCGTAATTTAATTTTGGAATGTTGTTGCTAGGTAATTGATTCTATTTTTTCAATTTCATGAATTTAATTCTGGAATTTTGTTACCTAGTAATTGATCGCAAAAACTTATTCAATCTTGTTGTTTCGACCAAACTAACACCTAACGTAGCCCACAATAGTACGAGGTCATCTTAGGGTGACAAATCAACCCAAGTCATATTCTCAAGGCTGGCTAAGCAGGGCTTTGTTCATGCTACGCACATAAAACGAGAAAATAAACCTAAACACTCTAAATATAGATTGAGTCTGTCACTCCACATCCGATTAACTAATGTGTAACTGAAAGAAAACATATAAAATTAACTATGCAATAGGTAAAACATAGATAAAATAAAGCAGTAAAAGAAACATATAAAATTAGGGTTCTAGCGTTCGAAAACGTAATAAATCAATAGAGAAAAATCAATAAACAAGAACTAGATTATCTAGGCAATGAACAAGAATCAAAGCCATGAAATATCTAACAAGAACACAATGATAGACAAGAGAAGAAACCTGTAGGAAAGCTATAAATTATATATTAAAGGATTAATAGTGTTTTATGTCCCGAACTTTCAGCGTTTTTCATAAAATGTCCCGAACATTCATTTTCCCTTAAAAAACTCTGAACTTTCAATTTTTTCCACAAAATATCCCGATGTGTACAATTCGGTTACGAAAAGATGATTTATCTCTCCGAATGAAATATTTTGAGGACCGTCATTGTTGGAAAACCATATTAGGAACCACCGTTGTTGGAAAATATTGAAAATTCATAGCTTTTTGTCATCTTTTCATCATCGAATTTTGTATAGTGGGACATTTTATGGAAAAAATTGAAAGTTTGAGACTTTTTAAGAGAAAATGAAAGTTCGGGACATTTTGAGGAAAATGCTGAAAGTTCGGGACATAAAATACTATTAACCCTATATTAAACTAGAGCAATAACAAAATCACTTACAAAGATTAATATGATAATTCCCAAAATTGAGAGTGTGAATCATCTATCTAATCTAGATGTTTTGGTGTAGAGAAGGATCATGAAAAGTGGAAGGATCCTCCAAAAAACTAGAATGAAAGATGCCTAAAAGAAAGCCCTAGCCGCCCCTTTAAATTTGCGCATAAAAATTGTCAAAATTTGCCCACGGCGGCTGCCATGAGGCGGAGGCCGCCGCCGCAACCCTACGCAGTTTGGAATCAGCGGGCACCGCCTTGCGGTCGCCGTAGGGTACTGCATTGTGCAGTGTTTTTGTTTTAGTTTGTTCTCCTTCATTTCAAGTCCGATTTTAGATCTGTTTTCGCCTACAAGCTCGTATCGAGACGAGTTTCAATTATTATTCAGACCATTCAGCTCAATTCTAACTATATTTTTTTCTATGGATTAATCAATTCGAACATAAAATCTTGAAACAACAAAATTAGCATAAAAGCTCAAATCAATCAACTCTTGAGTGAACGAGCCCAATATATAAACCAATATCACACCTAAACACCCATAACACTCATTACAAAATAAGGCTAAACACTTGTTACTTGGTAATTGATTCTATTTTTTCAATCTTGTTGATTGAATGGGGACGGATGTGATTTTGTTAATTTATTATGTTTTGCGAATTGATGTATTAATGGTGAAGAAATGCGTACATAATTTGATTTTGGAATATTGTTATTTTTTAATTGATTATATTTTGTAAATTTGTCTGCATTTATTTTTAACATTTTAATTTCATAATTTTTTATTGTTTTTGTTAATGGGGATTGAAAATAATTTTTGAAAATCATTTTATTTGTAAGAAATAACAATAATAAATTATCCCTTAAACTCATTATTAAACATATGGAATGCACAAACTTTTATCTTAATTTATTTTTCTTAATTTCTATGTTGAAAAAGTATATGTGCCACAAATAATGTAACGAAGGAAGTAATTAATTACCAACTTTTATTTTAAAGTTTACGTAAGGACTTAGAGGTTGTATTAATATAATAATATACTCTCATTCAAAAACTCAGTTCTTTAGAACTTTAATTTCCAAGATCTATCGCCTAAACTTACCTTCAGTCACAAGCTAGTTTATACTTAATATTCTTCGTTAGACAATAAAATTACTCCCTCCGTCCCACGAATCTTGATATGTATTTCTTTTTAGGTCGTCCCACGAATCTAAATAAGGGTCGAATTCTATGGAGACACAATATTAGATGGAGAATGGAGACGCAATCTGGTTCGTTAGATCAATCTTGATCAAAGGCTGAGATTAGATGATAATATAATTAAAATTGGTAAGATTCATATATCCCTAAAATTACTCACTTTCCATTCTCTCTCCCTCATCTCTCTCTCTCTCGTCCCCTCTCTCCTCTCTCTCTTTCCTCTCCCTTTGTAAATTATGCCGCCCCATTCATCTTCTCCGGCGAATGTTCAAGGTACGGGAAATGGGACGGTGGCCGGAGTTCAGAAGTTCAATACCACAAATTCAAAAGTTCACAGAATTATATGTATAAGTTCAATAAAATTATTTACAAAATCTGCCGCCCCCTTCCTCTTCTCCGGCGAATGTTCAATGCACGGATAAGGCGACGGCGGCCGGAGTTCAGAATACCAGAAAATCAAAAGTTCGCAGAAATAAATGTACAAGTTCAATAAAATTATATATATAAGTTCACAGAATTATATGTACAAGTTCAAAAGTTCTCCAGCTGAACTTGGGCGGCGGTGGCTTTGAACTTGAGGGCGGTCGAAGACGACAGTGGTGGTGTGCAGAATAGAGAGAGGACGGAGAGAGGCGGCGGTCGAAGATTCCGATTGCTGAACTTGGGCGGCGGTGGCTCTGAACTTGGGGGCTGAACTTGGGCGGCGGTGGCTGTACTTGAGGGCGTTTGAAGGTGGCGGTGGTGGTGTGAAGAATAGAGAGCGGACGGATGGAGGTAGCGGTGCTGGTGTGGAGAATAGAGAGATGACGGAGGGAGGCAGCGGTCGAAGTGGCGGCTTCCGATTGCTGAACTTGGGCGACGGTGGCTCTGAACTTGGGCGGCAGTGGCTGAACTTGAGGGCGTTCGAAGGCGGCGGTGGTGGTGTGAAGAACATAGAGCGGACGGAGGGAGGCGGCGGTGGTGGTGTGGAGAACAGAGAGATGACGGAGGAGGAGGCGGTCGAAGAGGCGGCTTCCGATTGCTGAACTTGGGCGGCGGTGGCCGAACTTGAGGGCGTTCGAAGGCGGCGGTGGTGGTGTGAAGAACAGAGAGCGGACGAAGGGAGGCGGCGGTGGTGGTGTGGAGAACAGAGAGATGACGGAGAGAGGCGGCGGTCGAAGAGGCGGCGCCACGCTGAGTTTGGAACGCGTTGGAAGAGGCGGCGCCGCGCTGCAGGATTCGAACCCTAGGCGGCGCGGGTGGTTGGGGGCGTTCACAGCAGAGAGGGAGAATAAGAGATAGAGAGAAAGACGGCAGGGATAAGCGAAGATATATATAGAGAGAGAGAGAGAGAGAGAGAGAGAGAGAGAGAGAGAGAGAGAGAGAGAGAGAGAGGGGAGAAAAAAAGAAAGTGAGTAATTTTAGGGATAATATAATCTTACCAATTTTATTGTTAGAAATTATTATATTAATTATATTAACTTCTAATCTTAGCCTTTGATCAAGATTGATCTAACGAACCATATTGCGTCTCCTTTCTCCATCTAACTTTGTGTTTCCATAGAAACTCAATATACAAATTTGATAAACACGACATGACATATTCTTATACTCCCTTCATCTCAATAGTAATGTCCCACTTTTTTTGGATGTCCCAATAGTAATGTCTCGTTTATTTTTGGCAATATATTCTCTCACTATACCTAATATTTAAATAACTTCCACCAACTCACTTTATTTACTTTTTACACATTTCTTAATCTTCGTGCCGAAAAATTATGGGACATTACTATTGGGCCGGAGGGAGTATATATATAGAGGGTGTGATTTTTGTGATAATTATTATTTTTGTAATAATGTGAGAATCATTAAAATTACACACACACACACGCACGCACACACATATATGTATTTATATATATATATGGAGATGTTCAAGTAAAAATTACTAAATAAAATAATAATGAAGAACCATTTGCATCTCTTCGATCATCAATATTTACGCTGGATGTATTACATATATGTGAAGTATATTTCGTGGGGGTATGTATGGTGGCAGTGTTTTGCAAGGCAATTCCAGCCATCCAAGCAGTGCCCGAAAATTCCTAATATTTTACAGAGTGACCTTTCGTATCTCTTCTGTATCGTGTTTAAATTTTAAAATTTTCTAAGCTCTTATGATTATTCTGTAATTTTTCAAACTTCGTTGGCCTTTTAGATTCCAGTCTTGGTATGAAAACTTTGAAAGGGCATAAGTCAAGTTTCAGTTAGTGAAAACTTTTGAAACTTGAATATATTACTCTAAACTCTTGTAGCTTTCTTTTGACACTGGCCTCACCATTTTTGGGTGAGGGAAACAACTATATGGAAATTCTTAAACTCTGGCGCTTACTCAGTGAACCTCCCCGTAAGTTCTATGATCCTACAACTTTGGGAAGGCAAGGGTTGACCCAAACCTTTTAGTTTTGAGCTCATTTTTCTACAGAGTGTTAGTTGGCATGTTGTGAAACTCTATATTAAATTTTAGAATTTCTGGTGAAGCCAAAGTTTGTTTTCTGAATTTTGTTATGAGCCTGCCGCATTTAAATCCTAGATGTGCACTGAACTTTTAACGTTGATATCTCCTGAATCATGAACCTTTTAAGGTTTAAACCAACTGGAGAAGTGTTCTACACTCTCCCTAGTTTTCGAATTGACCCTTCGAGTCCCTAGTGAACTTTTGAAATGGAAGATATGAATTTTCAAAGATAGTCCACTGACCTAGCCTTACTCTGAAAATCTTAAATTTCCAGATTTTACTTGATAAATGCCTATCTTTGAGAGGTCCTTGTAAGGATCATTCTCCATTTTGAATCGATTCAATCGGAGTTCAAACAAGCAAGATTTTATTGAAGCTCTGAGGCATAATTGATGTCTGTTGTAAAACAGCCCCCTTAAGAGCTCAATATGTTGAGATATTTTTTAAGTATGGAGAGTTGGTTTTCAAGGATTTTATATAATTCAAATAATTATTCACTAATTAATTAGCAATGAAGGATCAATTAATCATAAATGATGACTACATTAGCCAAAGCTTTTTCGTGTGTGTTGAGCATGGGATTAATCTCAATAAGAAAATAATTAAAAATGGAAAATAACATAAAGATTTACGTGGTTCGATCATGAAGATCTACATCCACGGAGGGTGTCTGTGTTTTCACTATATTTCGAAGTTGTTACATTTACAAGATGATTTTGTGTCCAGAGAAAATCTCCCAAGTTTAATAATGCAAATCCTATTTATAAGCCTCAAAATGAACCTAGCACTTGGACCCATTAACATAAGCAATTAGGCCCAAGCCTTGTTACACTGGTCTGCATCTTGGAATCGAGTTCTCAGAGCTAGCGTGTGATATAGCTGGAATGTCAGGGCCAAAGTAGAGTTGAGCTTGCTAAGGCGAGAGCCGGGTTATGCTGGCACGATAATTGAAAGTTAGTCCTGTCAAGTTAGCGGTGCACCAAATATTAAAAATAACAATAATAAGAAGAAGAATAAAGAAATATATCAACCCTGTTATGCACAACGTTGGTTCGTATTTTACTCATCATCAGTGTGTGTATATGTATATATATATATATAATATAGACTTGGGTTCTGGTAGATATCATTTTTAGATAGTATATAGATTTGAATTTGAACCACATATTTTATACTTGGGAATACATAAAATCATGATATGTGGAAGAGGCTTTTTAGTACAAAAAATACGGAGGGAAATGTGTAAGATATTTTTAAATTCACGCGGATCTCATACTTATGCATATTTATATTTAACCATATGCATTTTGTCTTAAAAAATTATTTCACTTCTTCTCCTCAACTACTACTTTGGCTAGCGATAGAGGCGCATTGTCCGCATCAATGCCATCATCTTCATCTGAAATTCTTCTTCTTCTCCTCTCTCTCTCTCTTTCTCTCTCTCTCACACACACACATATAATATATTATTGTTTTTGAAATTTGGAGGTGATTTATTTGGGAAAAACGATATTTGAAGGTTATTTCTTAAAAAAAAACAAAAAAAAACTCTATCAATTTCCTTAAAAAAATACTATGTATATTTTCAGGTTTAAGATAAAATTTCATAAAATATGAAGAGATTACTTCCAGATAATTTATATATGCATTTTTGTATTTATTATTATGTATTTTTATATTTAACATTATGTATTTTTTGTGTTTAAGATTAAGCCAAAAAAAATATGGATAAACTTGGACTTCATGATGAAATCCCTTTAAACTTGTAAGAGATAAGCTCTAAATTGGCTATAATTT
Source organism: Salvia miltiorrhiza (assembly GCF_028751815.1). Taxonomy (NCBI): domain Eukaryota; kingdom Viridiplantae; phylum Streptophyta; class Magnoliopsida; order Lamiales; family Lamiaceae; genus Salvia; species Salvia miltiorrhiza. Next base: position 53,017,719 of record NC_080389.1, read on the forward strand.
TTTTTGAAATTATCCATATATATTTGTAATAGACCCCATGTATATTTATGTAAACTTTAAAGACACGGTAAATCCTAAACCATGAAATATCTAAGAGCCGATAATACTCTTTCGTAATTTTTTTTCAGAAAGACATCTGTCACATGTCACATTTTCTGTGTCCGGCCGCATGAACACAGTATATAAAATTCATATTTGAATTTATATACCACCTATTAGATGAATCACTCCCCATATATATGTCATGTTCATCATTAATGTAAATTTAAAGATGGAAATGAATTTTGAAAAGAAAATTGTCCAGTTTCTTAGGATATAATTTAATGGGGACCATACAAATTTAATATGTGAATTGAAAAGAAAGTTGTTCCACATACCACCAATTACCTTTTCATTATGTGATGGCGTAATTTCAAAAAGATGTCTGTGGTAGGGTATGGAGATCGATTTCCAGCCAAATGCAATTAATTTGAATTACGCTACACTTTTGCTACATTACAATTTTTATCAGAATTTTTTTCCGAGAAGGAATATAATAGCTTTAAAAGCAAACTCCCATTAATGCAGTGAAAGTTAACATAGCGGATCACAATAAACACAAACACTATATCACTATTTAAGGCAAATTTAGCAAGTTGTTCTTCTGTCACCTCCTATTCTCAAACACAAATATCTTTGACAACCCAATGATCATGATGAGTAGAGTCAAGTTTTGGAAACAAAATTTTCAAAATCTGTCTTCATCATCACCTTCTCTAACAATAAAAAGTGAAAAACTCTCGGCTACCTTACGTGTTGGTCTAGTCATAGAAAGGTTAATACTTGAGATTAAAAGTCTCGGGTTTTAAGCTATTGTCAAACAATTTTTACAAATATTTGTTCATTAAAAAAAAAAGCTCCAATACCTCCACAGACAAAGTAGCACGAATTGAAGTAATTTCTACTTATAGGAGATGTTGAAGTTAGTTTGCCTGCATGCCAATTGTCCATATGAAGTAATTAATCGAAAAGATTAAATTCGTTGTATTTAGATGGATATATGTGAGTTCTTTGTGTTGAAAGTTTGAAACACTAGCAAATTACGATCAAAGTAGATCGTGAGAGAGTAAATTGGCAAAAAGAGTATGAAACACAATCGATTGCACATTTCGAATTTTCATAAACCATTGCACTACCGAGTAACATAAAGTAATGGGCGGTTTGCATAGATCATAATGCAAAATAATTAACAAAAAAAATGATTCTCATAAAATGGGAAGATTTACAATACACAAACAACACTAGTATTAGTATATAACCATACCACCGCCTTCTTGTTAACGAGTACAAGTTTTCGCTCACTTGAGTCTACTCATTTGGCGGAGCCAGGCCCCCAAATATAAGGGAGCAAAATGTGTGTAGATAAAAATATAGTAATATATTTTTTAAAAAAATGTACTTCCTCCTACAAAAACATGAATAATTGAGAGTGACACGATTTTAAAAAAATGTTAGTTGATAGTTATTGTGAGCGGAAAGTTGGTGTCACTTTATAAAGTGTTATGAGAGTATGAGTTGTTTGAGGAAAAGTAGTGGTAAGCATGATAATTTTGTGAATAAGTATAAAAATGAGGGATACAAAAATAAGAAGATAGTGTACAAAAATGGAAATATTCATATTTTTGTGAGACGCCCCAAAATGACAAATTATTCATATTTTTGTGATCGTAGGGAATATAATGGAATATTCTAAAATTACTCATATTCTAAAAGATGTAATATTAACTCGTTATAAATTGTCTCAAAATTTTAATTCTCAATATAAGTAACAAAACAATCACACCCAACGACCTATTCGATTTGGAAGTCGACTTTTCACTATCTTCATAAAGCTTTTTTCGCGGTTGCAGTTGTCATACGTAAGCTATTGTGAATACTTGAAAATTCAATATATATATCTTGTGAAGATGGAAGAAGCTTGAAAGAGAAGATGAATACTATTAGTTTGTATAAATTAGGTGGAATTTAATTATTTGTATCTCATTCTCTCTCTAATCTACACATATGAAAGAAATTAAACGATCAAAGGACACATCTTTTGTGTTATGTGAAAATATAAAATATAAAAGAGTGAAAGTAAATGAGACGTGTTAATAAATTTAGATTCAATTTTATATTGGCCCCTATTTTTTTGGTGGAGCAATAATTACATATTTTCGTAATATCACACATAAATAGATATATATATATATATATATATATATATATATATATATATATATGGTGCGGTTATAGTGAGAACCACACTTATCGTGAGAACATAAGAACCATTAAAATCAATGCATCTACTATATAAATTAATGCATTCGCTATTAAATTTAATGCATCCGAAAATAAGTAAATTTTTTGCTCCCTTCAGGATTCGAACCCAGGATCTGCATTCATCCACCAAGATGATGCATCCACCGTAGATCTTGATGATCGAATGGTTTAAAATGGTTCTCTGTTCTAATTTTATTTAGTGGTTCTTATTTGAACCTCTCTCTCTCTCTCTATATATATATATATATATATAGGGGCGCGCTCCAGTGAGACCCCCTATTTTTCGTGTAACATGAGTACAATGAATAAGACATATAATACTAATGAACAAAATGTATATCTAATGAACAAGATGTATATACTGATGAAAAATAAAATTTAAAAAATTCGTAATGAATAAGACATATAAACTGATGAACATGGTCGTATATACTGATGAACAATGCAGTATATACTGATGAATAACAAAATTTAAAATATTTTGCTCCCTCCAGGATTCGAACCATGCGAAAAAAAATCACCCTCCAGATACAATATCAGTCATAGGATTGATAAAATAAACGCACCAGATCGTGCCCTAGATCTCACTAAAATTAGGGGGTCTCATTGGAGCGGCCCCCTATATATATATATATATATATATATATATATATATATATATATATATATATATATATATATATATATAGGGAGAGGTTCAAGAAAGAACCATAAATAAAAAAAGAACGGAGAACCATTTTCAGCCATTCGATCATCAAGATCTACGGTGGATGCATCATCTTGTTGGATGAATATAGAACCTGGGTTCGAATCCTGAAGGGAGCATTTTTTTAAAAAAAATTTAGTGCATTAATTTTAACAGCGAATGCATTAATTTTTACAGTGAATGCATTAGATTTGATAGTTCTCTCGTTCTTACAAATAATGTAGTTTTCTCTAGAACCACACCCTATATATATATACGGTATACACACAAATTTGAGGTAAGGCAGTTGCTCCACCTCGCAAAAACGTGGCTCCGTCACTTAGGGGGGTGTATTCGTTGTGGATTTCCACAGGCTTTAAAAAGTCCATGGAATTTAAATTCCATGGAATTCACATAGATTCCAGACGACTTTCAAGGAATTCGTGGTTGGATTTCACCCCGATTTTCACTGATTTTCGAAGACTTTAGGGGATAATTCTGGAATTGAAATCCATGAAAACCAACGCCCGGTGAGCGCTGGGAATCCAGCGAGCGCTGGGAATAAGTGCTATATAAAGGCTCAGCGGGCGCTGGTGCCCTAATTTTTACAGACTTCTCAACCTCTCCCAAACCTTGCGCCGCTCCAGAACCTCCCACCCAAAAAATCACCTTCAACTACAATTCTTCCATACCACCACCCTCTAAAATCACCTTCAACGATATAATGGTCCGAACGAAGAACGCAAACGTCTGTAGAGGCGAGGAGGGTGTGTTCTATTTGATTATAAATTTATCATGAGAAAAAGATGGATAAACAAAATCTTACTCTTTAAATTCTTCAATTTTTTCTCCTTATTTCCTACAAAATATAATTTAACCCTTACTCATTCCTCATTTTCACTATAAAGGAGGGATAATATTATCACATCAAAAATGGAGGGAGAATATTATCCCTTCTTTATAGTGGAAATGAGGGATGAGTAATGGTCAATTTCTATTTTGTAGGAAATGAGAAAAAAGAAATGAATGATTTAAAGAGTAAAATTTCATTTATCCTTTTTTTTCCATGATAAAATTACAATAAAAGAGAATGCACCCTAAATGGAACACATCTATATAAGGCCTTAACCACGAGCAAAGCCAAAGGGTGGTTCACAAGAAATGGCATATATAAGGCCAATCATGATTAAGTGCTATATCATGGCCTCAATCAATTGCATTATTGCAGTTGCAACATCAATATATGCATATTGTTGGGAGATGAATGTTAAGAGATGAATCATCAACTGTTGGGATATGAAAGATGTTTTGATTATATATATCTCAAAAAATTTGTTGGAACATTAGTAACTATCCCTAAATTCTAGCTAGTTGAGATTATGAATCGACGATCTTGTATAGATGAGTCTAGATAGTCAACTCAATTGATAGGGAACTCCTTAAACTAGATTATTCGAAAAATATTCAGTGCAATCGAACATACTAAAGAAGTAAGACTGAGAGGTTGAAGCCAACTTAGCGATAAAAAAAAAAGAAGAATATTCCATAATATTATAAAGTTAGCACAGAGATAACGTGCATTCTGGTGGTCGTCGTATTCCACCAAATAATTCCTGCAATCTTACCAAGAATTAAATTAGTATAGCAACAAGCAGGGTCGAACCACAGAGAACGGGTAATTGCAATCAAATTCCTAAAGATCTAATTTTTGGTGTAGCCACCACGCCTTAAATTTAAGAGGATGATTAATTATAACTAAGAAAATAAACAAAGCACGAAAATATTCTAGAAAACAATTAATGAAAGGTAACTCGGCTCAAATAAATCCGTATCAATTTAATACTCTGTTCATCGACGCAAAGATTAATTAATCCCTATCAACCAACCAGTTATAGGATACCGTGATACGCACTGACATACCCCAATTCCTACTTACTGTGTCGATAGACAGCTAGATACGCTAGTCTTGCCTATTTCCCTTATTAAAATATAACCTAGCTGGATACGCCAGTCTTAGATTTAATATTCTAATAGCATTAAGATGAAGGAACCCAGTTTAGACCAATTATCCTAGATACGCTAGTAATAATTAATCCACCAATTTATTCCTACTACGAACATGGTAGCTTTATCACTAATCAGCCCTATTCCAACAATTACGGATTGGAGGTGCTAATTGACTGTAATCCAATTAAACCTAAGTTGGCCAGACTTAAATAAAATCAGAACTATCTTTAAACACAAGGAATAAATCGAAATCAATAGGAAACAATTATATGAACAATTAGGTCTCACAGGTTATTAAATCAATACTTCATTATTCTCGCCGAATTAAAGATTTAGCTACTCATAATTAAAACTAGAACAATCAAATAAATAAAAGCAAACATGAAACAGAAAAATAAATTGAAATTAAATTAAATAAAAGTCACCACTTGAGAATTAAAGGAACCAAAAAAACGTCTACTGCTTCTTGTCTCCAAAACCAGCCGCTAGTTCCAAGAGAGAAATTAAATTGCCTAACTAATCTGCTAATGAAATAAAAAAATTGTAGTGCTTGTAGTTGTAGGGTTCAAATAAAGGAAACTTAATCTCCTATATATAACTAGCGGCTGACCTCTAAACAAAAGGATTTAAAATCCTTAAGTGCCGATCCCTAGCTCCAACTTTGGGCTTCGGCCCCTTAAACATAATAAGGACCAAAATTAATTAAAATTAACAAGAGTTTTGGGCTAAATTAAATCTAAAATAAATAACTTCAAGCCCAATCTCTAAATTCCTCCAAAAATCACCAATTCTTCATGCATTCTTGAAATTTCCACCATCTCTTCCATCCACGAGCCTCGACTCTCCTCCATGCAATTCCTACATCGAAAGTGCACACAACGGGTAATATCCAAGCATAAACAACGTAAAAACGACACGGCAAAAGATAACTAATTCACACACATCAAACCTCCTCACACTTGAATCATACTTGCCCTCAAGTATGAAGTGAAGAAAATCTAAAGGTGGAAATAGCAATCTCAACAACCCTCCCCTTGACTCGACACTAACGACTCAACTAAAGAAAGAAAGCTTAAAAGAAGAAAGACACGACAAACACGACACAAGAACAGCCAAGTATAACTAAATCATCTTTGCTCACAAACTTCCCTTATCAAGTAGAATCATGCCACTTCACAAAGTAATTCTCAACTGTCAATTAGCAACTAGAATCATCAAAATAGATCCTCATCATCAATTCAGTCAAAATCAAGGCAAAAATCAAATATATCTCACAGCTTTCACTCATTCACTCCCTACACTAACTCCGGACAGCCACACATAAACATGCTTCACGCAGTCGCGATATAAAGTGGTCACTCTGTAACTCAAGAGGGTCTTTTCTCATTTGGCGTAATGGGGCTAGGGACCATTATTTCATTTTGGAAGGATCTAAACAGGGTACCTAGGCTTCAAGAAAAATCAGAACGAAATATCATGCATGTTCAAAACGAATCATCATCCATAATCAATAAGCATCTGAGGAAAACCAAAACGAACCAAAGAATATCACCCATCAACTGTATACTCTCAACTCACTTAGGTGCAATCTTTTTTTTTTCTTTCTTTTCTTTTCTTTTTTTTTTTTTTTTTTTTTCTGCATCTTTTTCCTGAATTTTTGCACCAATTTTTCAGCACATATCAACGTACACATCAATTATAAATCATCAATTATAGCTTCTGCCTCTGCTTGGTCAAACAGACCGTATCTCCAACTTTTCAGAACAGAAATTCAGCACGTAGTTCCACATAAGCAGAATAAACATATGCACATATCTTCCCTTCCTCTAGAATTCAAACAGGATGAAAATTCAACTTTAAACATGCACAATAGGGCCAAAAGAAGGTCAAAACAGGCCTTGGCTAAATATTAAGTGACTTTCAAAAACAAAAATGGTCAAGGCTTCAAAATGGATCACTAGGGGTTAATGTACGGGTTAGGCAATGAAACGCAGGCCAAAATTGGTTCACCCTAGTGCCCTCTATCATTTATTACACATGACACACATGATATCGCAACCTTGTGAATAATCCTCTCAGAAAGAACAAAGTAGAGAATGCTCTACTGTTTTCAGGCTCAAATCTCATTTAGTGCGGGTTAAAATTCATTCAATTATTGCCTTATTTCGTCATCCCAAATTTTATTCAACAATTCACCAAATTTCAGATCACAAATCACCACTTGACAGTTTATTGAATCACCAAGTTAATAACAAGACACCACTAGGCAAGAAACATTCATAATCATCAACAATCTAGCAATACTTGGCTTCAACAACACATAAAACACAGCAATACCCAACACTTAAGCAAAAAAAACTGAAAAGACTCATCAACTGACACAACGACATACCCTCCTCACACTTGAGCTTTGCTTGCCCTCAAGCAAACAAAGAAAAAGCATAAAGAAGGCGACAACAGATCACAAGGAACAAGGAAACAAGAACAAGAAACAACCAACAAAACAACCAACAAAACGACGAAGGGGAAGGATGTCACCGTGTACGTTGCCGCTGCAACTCTGCCCGAATCGTGGCACTCAAATCAGCTATGTTCTGCTGGAGCGCGGCCACGTTCCTATCAATTTGAGCGAGCTGCTGCTGGGCCCTGCTCGTGTAGCAGCCGGACGGCGCGCTGCTGCCTTTCTTCGTGGGCTGGGCTGTGTTGGCGGCGCGGCGGCGGTTGGAGATGGAGCAGAAGGTGCGGTGTTGGCTGCGGCGGCTGGCGGCGGCACTGGTTCCGGTGGCAAGACCGCGGCATTGGCGAGGCGCGCTCGCCGGCGGTTGGAAGTGGTGTTTGGCGAATTTTCGCAGGTCCTCTCTTTCTTTTGGGTGCCATGCTTTGATGGTAGAGATGGTGGTGGCGAGTGGTGGTGGTGCGGTTGGGACGGAGCGGAGGTGGTGGCTGGCGGTGGTTTTGGCAGCGGAAGAGGGGAAGTCGCGGTGGGAGTGGAGGAGTCGAAGGTGGGAGGGAAAACTTGGAGTGTTGGGGAAGCTTGTTGACTAAAGTCAAAAGCTAATTTCCAGAATTTGCAAGTTGCCCCCAAGCTATTCCTCTCCTGCAAAATTGACCTCATACCATAAATTAGAAATTGCAATACAATCCCTAAGCAAAGACTTCCAACACTTAGATGTACCACCTCTCCTCAAAAATTCGAACTTCTCTCCTCAAAAATTTCTCTCTTTTTTTTTATTTTTTTTTTATTATTATTTAAAGAAAACATAAAGAATAGAAATAACTTAAAGAAAATTAAACTCTTCCTAGAACTTAAAGTATGCGAAAATTAAAAGAAAATGAAAGAAAAAACGGGAAATAAAAGGGAAAGAACGTCGGGTTGCCTCCCGAGAGCGAAAGGCGGCGGTTCTGGAGGGGGTCGCGGCAGCGGTGGTGTTTCAGGCGGAGATATGCGAGTGGAGATGGCTGGAGCGGGTTTTGGAGGAGGTGGAATTGAGAGGGAAACGATGGGGGAAATTTTGACTAGGTCAAACCCTCCATCAAAGCCCAGAATTGCAGTTGACTCCTCCACACTTAGCATAGTGTCCAATTTGACCCCAAATTCTCCAGAATCTTCAAAATCACACCCAAGTCCTACCTCTTTCAAGTCTAGCTCCGATGGCTTCACAACAGTCGGTTCTATGCTGGTAGATTTGGGCATCCTGCTCGATAGGTGCCGAATTGGAATTTCATCCATGGAGTACAGCTGCATGATAATCTCTCGAATAGCGTCATTCTCCTCTGTTTTGGCATCCTCATCATTCAGCACACTAAAAATAACTTGCTCGAGCTCCTCTTCCCTGAAATTCTCAACAAAATCATCAACCAAAGGATCAATCACACTCATAAAAATAGATTCAGGATCCTCTTCGGTTTTTGTTTCTGCCTCTGATTCAGTAGTACAGGCACTGAGATCAGCCATGAAAAACGGTTATGTCCGGGCAGCTTCCTCTCCTCTACTTCTTTCCTCAACCTGGAGTTTCTTTTTTTTTTTTTTTTTATAAACAACAAAAGAAAACAAAAAACAAGGAAAATAAATCAATAGGAAAAAGAAATTAATTAACACCGTTCCCCGGCAACGGCGCCAATTTGGTGGTCGTCGTATTCCACCAAATAATTCCTGCAATCTTACCAAGAATTAAATTAGTATAGCAACAAGCAGGGTCGAACCACAGAGAACGGGTAATTGCAATCAAATTCCTAAAGATCTAATTTTTGGTGTAGCCACCACGCCTTAAATTTAAGAGGATGATTAATTATAACTAAGAAAATAAACAAAGCACGAAAATATTCTAGAAAACAATTAATGAAAGGTAACTCGGCTCAAATAAATCCGTATCAATTTAATACTCTGTTCATCGACGCAAAGATTAATTAATCCCTATCAACCAACCAGTTATAGGATACCGTGATACGCACTGACATACCCCAATTCCTACTTACTGTGTCGATAGACAGCTAGATACGCTAGTCTTGCCTATTTCCCTTATTAAAATATAACCTAGCTGGATACGCCAGTCTTAGATTTAATATTCTAATAGCATTAAGATGAAGGAACCCAGTTTAGACCAATTATCCTAGATACGCTAGTAATAATTAATCCACCAATTTATTCCTACTACGAACATGGTAGCTTTATCACTAATCAGCCCTATTCCAACAATTACGGATTGGAGGTGCTAATTGACTGTAATCCAATTAAACCTAAGTTGGCCAGACTTAAATAAAATCAGAACTATCTTTAAACACAAGGAATAAATCGAAATCAATAGGAAACAATTATATGAACAATTAGGTCTCACAGGTTATTAAATCAATACTTCATTATTCTCGCCGAATTAAAGATTTAGCTACTCATAATTAAAACTAGAACAATCAAATAAATAAAAGCAAACATGAAACAGAAAAATAAATTGAAATTAAATTAAATAAAAGTCACCACTTGAGAATTAAAGGAACCAAAAAAACGTCTACTGCTTCTTGTCTCCAAAACCAGCCGCTAGTTCCAAGAGAGAAATTAAATTGCCTAACTAATCTGCTAATGAAATAAAAAAATTGTAGTGCTTGTAGTTGTAGGGTTCAAATAAAGGAAACTTAATCTCCTATATATAACTAGCGGCTGACCTCTAAACAAAAGGATTTAAAATCCTTAAGTGCCGATCCCTAGCTCCAACTTTGGGCTTCGGCCCCTTAAACATAATAAGGACCAAAATTAATTAAAATTAACAAGAGTTTTGGGCTAAATTAAATCTAAAATAAATAACTTCAAGCCCAATCTCTAAATTCCTCCAAAAATCACCAATTCTTCATGCATTCTTGAAATTTCCACCATCTCTTCCATCCACGAGCCTCGACTCTCCTCCATGCAATTCCTACATCGAAAGTGCACACAACGGGTAATATCCAAGCATAAACAACGTAAAAACGACACGGCAAAAGATAACTAATTCACACACATCACATTCACATTCACATGTAAAAATAAATTATTTTTATAATAGCACTTTTTATGAGTGTATACATAAATTTAATAAGCCGGTATAATTAAATTACATAATTAATCTTAAATTAAATATATGAAGAATATAATAGAAAATTCAAATTTTGTAAAACAAGGTTATTTTATAATAGATATAAATATAGTATAAAATTTTGAGCTTTTATCGACATAATTTTAGTTTATATCCATATTGTATGTGCTTTTTTGTCTCTCGTTGCATTCAAAACACATTCATCTAATCTGTTGCACAAGATAACTAATTATTGTAGTCACAAAACTCAATCACTATCATCAATGAAAAGCTCATACTTTCATAACTTCCATAATCAACAAACAATTATTGATACAATAATAGTACTTATTGAGTACCAATCAACCTTAAGTATGAAAGAAACACAAATTCTAACAACACAATTTAACTATTCCCTCATTTATTAGTATGTGTCCTACTTAGATATTTTCCCCTAATAATTTTCACATTTTAAAATTTGAGAGTATAATTATACTATTTTTCCCCCTCATTTTAGCCTTATTCAATATTTTTCAGAATATGGTAATTAATTGTGTATAAGTATTTATCATAATAATTAATAAGATTAAATGTAAATTTCTTTATTTATATAATATAATGGAGTATATATAATTGAAAAAATTTAGCGCCCCAAATTACCTAAAATAAAACTATGTAATTCGTAAAAGTAATGTTAGCAGGAATGTTGGTAACAGAATGTTGATAACATTCAAGCTAACATGCAGCGGAAATTAAAGAACACACATGAATACTTTTTCACGGATTATATAATGCCTTAAGGCAAAAGTAACTATGATCATCAATTATACAAAGTACAGATTCAGATCTCTCTGGTAATTTATCTTTACAAATTGACTGCCTAAGATAAATCTACACACTAAAGTGTTGAATCAACACAGAAAAATAAAACAGCCGAATAACAAAAGTTACTCGGACAAAGAACAACCTGCTACGCTCCAATATCCTAGTACTTCAATTCTTGCCATTGACCCCCCCTCCCCCCCGTCAATACAAAGTGAGACTTTACAGATTAGCTGCTTAATCCCCCTTCGTCAAAGCAATCCTTGAAGAACCGGTGTCACGTTTGCCGTAAGAAAATGACGACTTGATTGTGAGTGAATGTTAGGTAGCTGAAATTGCACTTCCAAAACGTAAGAATGAGAGAGCTATCTTGTAGCTTTTATAGGCTACCATGTCGTGGTCAGTTAGCACCACTTCCCACTTCCAGAAACTTCTTATAACCGTTGTCGACCAGCCGAGAATGTTGGTTGAAAAGATTATGGATCATGAAAAATAGGAACAAACTGCTCACTACTTTGGACCATGATTAACCACCAATTCACTTATTAAAAACGTGGTCAACTACCACAAAACCTTTATTCCACAACCAAATAATAATAAAAACGTAAAAGGAAGATAAAGATTAAATATTTACAATTATCAAATAGAGAGTCAAAGTTCAACTTCAAGGCAGACTCCAGAATGTTGGCGAATTTCAAAAAATGTTGACAACAGAATGTTATCAATATTCAACCCAATATTGTCGGAGTCAACATTGACTCTAATAATAATTAACAACTGAGGACACTTAATACAAACAAAATAAATATGTTTTTTTAGACCAAACGAAATAAATATGTTATTAAGTGTTATGATAGACCGTTCTAAATAATTTTATGTTAACAATTTTTGTTTCAACAATCACGACTATATGAAATATGATTATTGAGAAAAGATGTGTGAACAGAATGAGACATACAAATTAAAAGGTAACAGATTAAACTAAGTGCCAATTTGATTAATCTTATAAGTTTAGATAGTTAAATAATTTTGGATTATTTATGTATTTGATACTAGGGTTGTGGCATCGGTTCAGAATCGAACCAAACTGACCCAATCCTCCTAAATCGAAACCAAATCGATAGTTTAAATTTACGAATTGATCGATGAAAAATATAAAATCGACCAAAATCGAACCGACAAAAATTGATAGATTTCGATTTGTCACCGAACCAAACTGCCCCTATTTTCTAAACCCACCAATCTTTCAAGAAACAGTAACAACAATGCATCACATAACCTTTCAAAATATCAATCTTTCAAAGTATCATTCATTTAAGAAACGAAGAACAAAAATAGTGTGCGTGCGTGTTGGCCTAGTGGTAGGAGGTTAATGCTCAAGACCTTGAGCTTATGGGTTCAAGTCCTCCGTCGCACGGTCTTTAAAATTTCTTTATTTAATTATGTAATTTATCGGAAAAAAATAACAGCACATAACCTTAATTGGGATTACTAATTTATGTAATTCATCTACAATAGTCAACAAATAACAATATAACTAGAGATGTCAATTCAGCCCGAAACTCGTGGGTTGACCCCGATTAACCCGCCAATCCGAAAGGGTTAGGGCTGAAAATTTTTAACCCAATAAAAATTACAATCCGAATAGCCCCGACACCCGATAGGGTTGGCCCTAAAACCCTACAGGGCTAACTCGAAAATAATTTGTTCGTTTAATTATACGAAAATTTTCTTGTCAATTAATTTTCAATTTCATGACTTTGTTTATGAAAATTAGGATAATAAGATATTTTTTTTTCAAAAGTTTGTTTTGAGGGACGAATGGAGTATAATATATTATATATAACATATTTACATAATATATATATATATATATATATATATATATATATATAGGGGAGGGCTACAGTGAAAACACTTCTTAAAATATAAATATAAATATTTTTTAATGTACGAATTTTATCCAACATGGTTACGAATTCATCCAACATGATTACGAATTGTGAAAAATAAATTTTTGCTACATTTGGGATTCGAACCCAGGATCACGAATTCATCCAACAAGGCTACGAATCAACCGTAGATCTTGATGATCTAAGGGCTGAAAATTGTTTATATTTTATATTTTAAGAAGTGTTTTTATTTTAACCCTCCCCTATATATATAGGGGGCGCTCCAATGAGACCCCCTAATTTTAGTGAGATTTAGGGCACGATCTGGTGCGTTTATTTTATCAATCCTATGGCTGATATTGTATCTGGAGGGTGATTTTTTTTTTCGCAGGGTTCGAATCCTGGAGGGAGCATAATATTTTAAATTTTGTTATTCATCAGTATATATGGTCCTGTTCATCAGTATATATGTCTTATTCATTACGAATTTTTTAAATTTTATTTTTCATCAGTATATACATCTTGTTCATTAGATATGTGTTTTGTTCATTAGTATTATATGTCTTATTCATTGTACTCGTGTTACACGAAAAATAGAGGGTCTCACTGGAACGCGCCCCTATATATATATATACTATGGATCGTTTCGATATGGATCGTTTCGATTCGGTTCCAGACTGACCTATGGTAGGAAAACTGAACCAAAAATCGTTCTCTGTTTTTCTGAACAAAAAATGATGGGTTCGATCATTTTTTTCCGATCTGGTTCAGTTTTTGCACACCCCTATTTCGCACCCTAAAATATTAATCAAGAGGGCCCGAGATTAAATCAAGATTCTCACTTATTTCACTATTTCTGTTTAAAAATAAACTTCACCTCACCATGAGATAATTAATCTTAACGATATAATAACTATTTACTACTACTATTCATTGTATTACTTATCTTACTTTTATTGATCAGCCCATTTCCTAACATGAATATCAAACAAGTGCTAATTAGATTCCTAACACTTACTATATTTAATTAATAAAGTGAAAATCTAGACGGCCTACTAATTTTTTAACTTTACACAACACTGCTTAATAATCTAATTTAACTAGTCACGAGACACTTAAAATGTAAGCTGATCGAGTATAAATTTGTAATTACCTTTTATTTTCTATTACCTTTGTCCACAATATTATTGTTACTTTAGCTATTTTGATCCGTCTATAATATTTTTGTCACTTTCATTTATAGCAGTAGGGTTCACATACTCCATTCACTATAATAGTGAAATTCAAACTTCACTGACAACAACAGCACCCACTATTTTTTATTCCCTCTATTCACAAAAAAATAGTTCTAGAAAGAGACGACTCACGTTTTAATAAAAATGAATATTAGTTATTGTGAGATGAGAAATGGTACCACTTGAAAAGTAGAGTAAATAATGATAATTAAGTATATTGTGAGTAAAGAAAAAATCACTATGTGATGCGAAGTTTCAAAAAATAAAATTAAACTAATTTTTATGAATATTTTGATAGTAATTAAAAAAATATTTTTTATGAACGAACGTAATAATTTTTTTTTTTTTTTTTTAAATTGAAGTCGTCGAGAGTATGGCAATGTTAGTGTGGATGTAGGAGTAGTATATTTATTGATCATAAAAAGTGAAAAAAGCTGAAATAATTACCAATTTCACCTTTACAGTGTCTGTTTGATGTGATTTGATGTTATAGTATGCACGTATGCAGCTAATTAGTCTAATAAGGTTAAGAAGATAGATGACAGGCCCAAAATTTTGAGTTGGCAAAACTCATCTTTCTACCCAATATTTTCCCCATGTTACCATATGAATGGATTTGTATGGTGATTAGTGACCTGTCTTAAGAGGATCTACAAATTTCAAATCTAGGATCCAAAGGCATTTTCTAAAATAATTTAGCCCTAGCTTTGTGAAGTGTGCCCATACCCCTACCCCCTACCCCACCCCCACCCACCCCCCACATTCCACTAATTCCTTTGTGAAAGTGAAGCAAGAGAAGAAACTTAGCTGCCATCCCAATGTGTCCTAATCATGAATTCTTGAGAGAGAAAGAGGAAGAGAGAGAGACACCAAAGAAGGCGATCAATCAGATGTCACTGGACGTTTATATACAACTTTCCTTATTGCCTATATCTATGGTTTTAAGTAATCCCTCCTTTCTCACACTCAGCAATTCGCACTTCTCCCCCAACTACTAAAACAAGAAATCACACTAAACTTGTTTCTTTCCCCAACTCGCCCAATTTCTTCGTCTCAAACAAACTCCCACCCATGGTACTCAGCTATCTGCATTTTATTTAATTTGTTTCACACTCTCACTCTCACTCTCTCCTATTTTTTGTTGATCGAAACAGGGGGATGACGCGGAGGCCGGCCGGAGCGCCCAAGGCAAAGGTGGATTCAAAGCCACCTCTTTCATATATGGTAATTCAAATTCTCTCTCCTCTCTATCTCTCTCTCTCAATGTCGTTTAATTAATGGGTGTTTGGTTGGTAGCTCTGGCGGCATTGGAGAATATGGGAGTGGTGGCGAACATGGTGAGCTTGGTGCTCTACTTCTCTTACAAGATGTATTTCGATCTGTCCACGTCAGCAAACACTCTGACAAACCTCATGGGATCGACTTACCTGCTCTCCATCGTCGGCGGCTTCATCTCCGACACTTACCTCAACAGGTTCCTCACCTGCGTCATTTTCGGCACGCTTGAAGTCCTCGTATGTTCCTCCACCCAATATAAAATCTTATCTCTTTCTTTCTATCACTCAACTAAAACATGTTATGTTAGGACAACATTATTACTTTCACAAACTATACATGTTACCCAATCACAACAAGGGGACTAACATTTAGATTTTCCTTTTAATAACATTTTATCTCGCCTCGGGCAGGGGAGCGACGTACACCCCTTTTTTCTATTAATATTATTTTATAATCATGTCTGGTTTCATATTCACAAAGTATGTAGTAGTGTGTGCTGGCGGTGATTGAATATAAAAATAACTAGTATAATTGAGGATTTCGTGTGCCTCTATCTACGCTCTTTTTCTAGTCTAGTGGGTAGCATGTGCATGTGGGTGGAAAAGCAGAGGGGAAAAAGGAACATTATTGCATTCTACCCTCCTTCCCTTTTCCCTATGAACATCAACACATCCGTACGCAAACTCCCATATTAATTATCACATCATTCACAGATCAAACATAAAATTTGGCTATGCAACTTTGAATTTTTTTATTTTTTTTTTGGGGGGGAGGGAGGATGCAGAGAGTGAAATTAAAACTAGACATGAAATGAGATTTTGAAAACTTAGGCAAGGACATAATATTATATGTGAGCTAGCTATCACGTAATAAATCGAGTCGTGGAATGTTTTTTTCCTTTGACATGACGCGACAACTACTACATGGCTTAGCTTTGATAATTAAAGGTGCATGCAATAATTGTTCCGTGTTTAGGCTCTATCGATGATGACAATTCAAGCCCACAGTGACAGTTTGCTGCCCAAGCCTTGTGGCAAGTCGAGCTGCGTCCAAGGTGGCGTCGCCGTCTATTTCTACGCGACCTTGTGCTTGCTCGCGCTGGGCGTCGGCGGGGTCAAAGGCGCCCTTCCCGCCCTCGGCGCCGACCAATTTGACTCCAAGAATCCCAAGGAAGCCAAGTCACTCGCCAGCTACTTCAACTGGCTCTTGCTCAGCTCCGTCGCCGGCTCCTCTGTTGGCGTTACTTTCGTCGTCTATGTCTCCACCAATAAGAACAACCAAAACTGGTGGAAGGGTTTCCTCATCACCGCCGTCGCTGCATTCCTCGGCTACGTCTTTCTTCTCATCGGGAAACCTTTTTACCGCCTTCACCTCCCCAGGGATAGCCCTCTTACCAGACTCACACAGGTTGTAGTTGTCGCCGTCAAAAATAGCCGATTATCTCTTCCCGATAGTCCTAACGAGTTATACGAAATCAACGAAAAGGATTCTGAAACAAGTGCACCCAAAATTGCACATACCCAAGAATTCAGGTAACATTTGCAAATGAAATTTGTATATATGCATATGTATGGTAAATAAAAAGGTGGATGATGCATGCGCAGGTGGTTAGACAAAGCAGCAATCGTGGGCGCAAACACAGAGCCGTCAGCGTGGAAAGTGTGCACGGTGACGCAAGTGGAGGAAGTGAAAATCATAGCAAGAATGGTGCCAATCATAGGCAGCACCATAATCTTGAACACATGCATGGCGCAGCTGCAAACCTTCTCGGTGCAGCAAGGATACCGCATGGATGCGCATCTGGGTTCGTTCCAAGTCCCCGCGGCGTCCATCCCGGTCATCCCGCTCCTCTTCATGATCATCCTCATCCCCGTCTACGACCGCCTCTTCGTCCCCTTCGCCCGCGGCCTCACCAACCACCCCTCCGGCATCACGCAGCTGCAGCGGGTCGGCGTGGGCCTCGTGCTCTCCGCCGTCTCCATGGGCGTGGCGGCGCTCGTGGAGGTCAAGCGGAAGAATCAGTCCCTCAAGAATCCGATGCAGCCCATCAGCCTCTTCTGGCTGGCCTTCCAGTACGGCATCTTCGGCATCGCCGACATGTTCACGCTGGTCGGCTCGCTGGAGTTCTTCTACAAGGAGGCGCCCGCCGGGATGAGGTCGCTCTCCACCTCCTTCACATGGATCTCGCAGTCGTTTGGGTATTTCTTGAGCAGCGTGTTCGTGGACACCATCAACTCGGTCACACGCCGCGTCGCGCCCAGCCGCCAGGGATGGTTGCAAGGCCAGGACTTGGACAGGAACAATTTGAATCTCTTCTACTGGTTTCTGGCGATCTTGAGCGCCCTCAACTTCTTCAACTACCTGTTTTGGGCGACGCGCTACACATACAAAAGCGATGATCAAGAGAATTCGGATAGCTCAGAGGAGCACCGCTCCGAGGTGCCGTTCCTCAAAGAGGAGGAGCAAGCGTCCAAGGCGCTGGAGGAACGAAACGGGAAATGGTGATGGAGATTGCATGATTTCATGGCATGGAACTTAATGGCATATATGGTTTGAAGATTTATATATATGTATACTTCTTGTTCTATTTTCTTTATATTTTTGTCAATCAGGTTTAATGTGTGTGGTTTTTGATCGTTTTCAGTGATGATTCTTGAGTATATATTGATGGGTTTCATGCATAGGTTTGCCCACGATACATACTGTAAAAAGGCTTTCAAGGGTATGAAGATAACTTGTTATTTTCAAGATTAATGTAAATGAAATGGATTTTGTGTTTTCAATTAATGTATAATTTAACGTTGTAAAGGAGAATATTAATGTCAATTTTGTTAAGAGATGTAGGAGTTGAATTGCACATGTAAATTATGATCCTTTATCAATGTGTTAATGGTAGGTTTTACATATTCTCAACAATAAAAAATAAAAAAATATTCACACAAATTAAAATATATAAATAATACTCATTTGTTGAAAAACTAAATATTTATACCCCTAATGAAATCATAATTGGTGGCAACAGTGGTGGTGGATTCGTAGAATATTGGTGGCGGTGGTGGTGGATCGGATTGTGAATTGTGGCAGTCGGTGGTGGTGGTGGATGATTTGAGAAACGTGGTGGTGGTAGAAACGTGGCTGTGGTTGTCGGCCGACAGTGGCACAATGGATGGGGAGACCTTTTCTTTTAATTAATTATTCCCTCCGTCTCAATATTAATAGCTTGTTTCTTTTGGGCATGGATCTTTAAGAAAGTTAAATTATTGAGTAAAAGAAACCTCCCCAATCTGCAACCTCAACCACATCAACAAACTCAAACGAAAATTCATCCGTAAATTGTTGAAAATAAATGCAGAGACAAGATCAAATCAAATCTAAACTTTAAACTCTAATGAAAATCAAATCTTCTGAATTTCGAATGAAAATTTATCATAAAGCTTCATCACAAAGCTTCACTCCAAATCAAATTCTCGATGAAGTTGTCGCTGCTACGACTATACAAGTCCGGTGTAGTGGCCGTCGCCGCACTTTCGCTTCACCTCTCAGCGCGGAGTAAAAGAGTAGAGACAGAGAGTTTCACTCAGAGGGCCGGCGCATGGTTGAGGGCGGATGCGTGGTGGAGATGGTGCGGGGTTGAGGGTGATGCGGTGGAGGCGCGATGGTGGTGGAGGCCTACGGGGTGGAGGCGGTGAAGGAATGAGAGGTGAAGGAGTAGAGAGAGAAATGAGACGGTCCGAAAGAGAGAAGCGACAAAAAAATTAAGGGAGGAAAAAAGAATTAAAGTTTGTTGAGTTAATTAAATGTTAATTATAGTACAAAAGGGAAACATGTCATTGTATATGTGACAGATCAAAAAGGAATACATACTATTGATATTGGTACGGAGCGTGTATAGTTAAATTTAATGTTTAAGCAATATAAAGGTAAAAATGTCATAATGAATAGGATTTATATATTTAAAAAATATGAATATATTTTATGTTTTATCTTTTAAAAATAAGTATAGATCATTTTGCCCCTTTATCAATTACCATGCATGTTTTGGTACTGCTAGTTTAAAGAAAACTTTAATGTAATTGACGGAGTTGGTTTACTCCAGGTCTCATCCGGCCCCTACTCTCTTAGTTTTGATTGGCAATTGTTGTTCAAATTCTAAGGAATATTTTATTTCATTCAAATATCAATGTATTGTTTATCTTTTTTTTTGGAAGGATGTATTGTTTATCTTGAGCGTGAGACTTTTTTCAGATAGGAGACTTCGATTCATTCTCTAGTCACTCACCCTACGATTTACAAATATGATTTTTTTTTTTCTTACATTAGTTTTATGGTTATATTTTACTCCCTCCGTCCCACTCCAAATGTTTCATTTCCTTTTTTGGCAATACTCTCTCTCTATACTTAATATTTAAACAATTTTCACCAACCCACTTTATCTACTTTATACCCACTTTATCTACTTTATACATATTTTTTAATCACTGTGCCCAAAAGAAATGAGACATTTGAAACGAGACGGAGGGAGTATTATTTATGCATACTAAAAATGTAACACCACTGGTATTTCATGTTGGACTTAGAGGGTATTTCGCTGAATTTATAAGTTTTTCAAAAAAACTTATAAACTGTTTAGGAGCATATAATCTTCTTCACAAAATAAATTTCGAAAAAGTTTACATACATTAAAAATAAGCTTTTTTTAAGAGAATTAAAAATAAGCTTTAAGAGCTTATAAACTCCCCAAAAATGAGTTCTTGGACCCCAACTTATTTTTTCATAATTTTATATGCAGCAATCATTTTATAAATATTATTCATTTAGCAGCTGGAGTCGGGGAGGTTTGCCTCTGTCGGTGGAGTCGCGCCTGGTTTTCTCTCAACAGGTGGGCGACGGGTCTTGTTTCCGCGGAGAGTTGGATTGGTCGTCGACGAGCTCTCTTGCTAGGTTTTAACCTTTGGAAACAAGTTGTTCTTATGCTGCGTTTTGTTTGTTTTTTTGTGGCTTGAATTGTTGTTGCGAGTTGGGATTCTGGAGATTCTTGAGGGCGATGGTTAGGCCGGAGCTCCCGAAGTTTTTCCTCTCCTTTTTGGCTTTGTGTTTTTGGTTTGTTTTTTCGCGTTGGTGATTTCCTTTTAGACGAGTACTCTTTTTCCCCTTTAAAGTTTTTCCCACTGAATTTTTCTTTAAAGGGGTTTAAATGAGGCTCGCCCCTTAGTCTGCGTCTTTGTGCTTTCAAGGGTGCTTCTAGGCTTTTTTCCTTTTTTCTTTTTAATATAATCTCATTTTAATAATTTTTTGTTTTCATCATATGTCATTTCAAGTTCATTTCTCTTCGATTTTGTCTATCTAACAAATATCTTCTCTTTATAGCAAAAAATTTCTCTCTAGTTTATAAACTCAATTATCTAAATACTTTAACAATTTATAAACTCTTAAAAAATAACATCTTATAAGTTCTTGAAACATCTTATAAGCTATTGAAGCTTATAAAGTTTTTAAAATAAGCTTAGCTAAACCCCCTCTTAAAATTTTAGTTGGGGGATTTTCAAGTGGATGTAGGTTCTTAATGGGCCAGTCGTAGAGGTTAAGCAAAGCCCAAGACGAATTAACTTCACTGATTTTATTTGTTCATTTAGCTTTTACCATGAGTTAAGCTTCGGTGTTAAATACATAGTTACGGCCAAACCGCTTAACTCTTAAGCATTAGCCTTGGGCGATTTAAATTAGAAGAGACCTTCTTTTTAAGGGCTCCAAAATAACGGCCTTGTCGCCCCAATAAGGATATTCCTGTGGTTTTAAATGTCCCAATCAAGAAAATGTGATTTTTCTTTTAATTTTTGCAATTGAGAACATTCCAATTTATTCAAGCAACGTCAACTTAACATCAACACGAAGCCAAGTCTGGTCTAAATGATGTAAAAGCTAACATTCATGTCATGTTTACGATCGATTTTAGTCAATATTGGCATTCATATAATTTCTTCTATTGTAATAAAATAAATTGAGAAAGTCTGAATTACAAGAGGTAAAGGAAAAATCATACTTTCTCAAATATTTAAAAATAAATATAAATTTGTGTAGTAAGTTATTACGCAATTACTTCCGAAAACAATGCAACTCTTTTGTCCAGAAAGTGGGAGAAGTTTTAAATAGGGAAATATGAAGATGAGGTAAATGCAACTCAAACAATGAATAGGCGCCGAAAAATAGAAGGGCGGTTGGGTGAAATGAAAAAATTAGTTGTGGGTGAAATTAATTGGCGCCAACTCAAAATTAAAAGAGTCGGCAGCGTGCACGCAAGCACTGAGGGGCCCGGCCCGCCGAGCTCAATGTCACGTGACACCGCCTCTGTAGGCTGTAGCCACTACCCATCAATATGATTGTCACTATTCATCACCCCCACCCACCCCACTCCCACACCACCTCAACTTGCTCTCAATATCTTTTAGGAACACCTGTTTTTCACTCACAACTGCTGATTATATATTCCCTAATTTAACGAAAATAAGTCAATACTCTCCGTTCACAACTAACACTAATTTTAATTGTGAATCAAAATTTTAAAACTCAAATTCACAATTGAATAGCTAGTGTTGATTGTGAATTCAATCTTTAAAATTCGAATTCACGACTAATATTTTTTCTACTTGTGAATTCAAACTATGAAATTTGAATTCACAACTAGTCATAGTGTTTATTGTGAATTCAAATTTTATTGATTGTGAATTCGAATTTTAAAATTCAATTTCACGACCAACACTGGCAATTCAGTTATGAATTGTGAATTCAATAACACTAACCAGACAAATTACTCCAATTTTCACATTACTAGCATTTGCATCCTGTGCAATGCACGGGAAAATATTTTTAATTTTTATATTTATATAAAATTAATACTAATTCAATTATTATACTTTAAATATAATAAAAAATTAATTTTAATTGAATATATTTGAATTGAATATTGAAAAAATAAAAAATAATTCACAATTATACAATTTGATATTATGAAAAATAAAATAAAAAATAAGTTAAAAAAACTAAAAATAAAATACTAATTAAAAAGAATTAAAACTATATTTATTCAAAAAAGATGAGAGAGGATAGAGAAATTTATAAAACTTTAATATTTAAACAAATTTAATTTTTACATTTTAAATCAAATATTTTAATAAAATATATCATATTAAAGCTATTATCGTGATCTTTAATTTGATATGCATATTAAATATTTTATAATTAATCGAATTTCACAATTTTAGAAAGAAATGTAACAACAAATAAGAAGTTAAAGAAAATGAATAAACGAAAAAGTATATAGTTTAAACATAAACCTTAATTTGAAATTGATTTCAAATTAGAAACTCTCTTTTTAATATGGTATAGATTGCCGATTTTCGTATATAATTCACACAAAATTTTATCCTTAGGGGCATCTATGAGTCAATTCTCTCCAATTGAGCCAAGCTTGCTAACTTAGTTCTTTTCATATCTATGATATCATTTGTATCCAAATTAGCTCTTTTTTTTTTTTTTTTTTAAGAAGCTTTTAGTGGGGATGATGAAATTTTGATTCGTATATAAATCTCACATTTTTAAAAGGAGAGAATACCATTAAATTATAAAGTTTTTGAATAATAAATAAAAAAAAAACAATAAAGCTTATGGTTTGTGTCTTTTCTTATACCATAGTTTGGCATGCTATTAATTTAGTTTATAGCTATTGTTAAAAATTTTCATTTAGTGAAAATTAAGAAGAATAGTTTTTAAGGGAAGAAATGAGATAATGATAAAAAAAGAAAAGAAAAAGTTAGAAAAAAGACAAAAACTATAAATTTGGATCAGTATCTTTCAACAACAATTGACAAATGTTGCTGCAATGCAAGCTATCAATTTCAACGCTTAAACGAATGTAAAACGACAAAGAATGAAATTAAAGGTGGCCACAATTTTGCGTGTGTGTTGGCGCGCTTAATGATAATTGCGTAATGCTGAAACCTGATCAGATCTTGAATTCGAATTCTGTGCGATTTTAAAATTTATTTATATAATTTATCAAAAAAAAATAGTCACATAATTTAAAATATATAAATTATAGGGTTAATAGCCGGAAAATACACGAACTATCACGAAATTTGCATATTGCACATCACCTTTAAAATTAGCTTCAGAATACATCACTTTTTAATTTAATTGTAAATTGCACACGCGTTGACCACCACCTTGATCGATGTTGACGTGGCTCCCGGAATTTTCAGATGTGGACTCACCGGCATTCAAGACGACGTCGTTTTGAATGAATATAAATTAAAAAAAAAAATCCCCAAATCTCGTATGCACCTTCTTCCCCAAATCTTGTCTGCACCTTCTTCCAGTCTGCACCTTCATCCCCAAATCTCGTCTGCACCTTCTTCTCGTTTGCACCTTCATCCCCAAATCTCCTAGGTCTTCAAGTAGGCGTATTTGAGGTCGGAGAGGGCGGCCTTGGCGGTCGGCGTTGTAGGGGAACTGGGCCATTTGGCGCTCGGCGTAGGCGGCCTTGGCGTTCGAGATGGTGGCGAAGAGCTTGGCGACGAAGGCTTCCATGGCGGAGCGGTTCCTGCAGTCCTCATTTGCTGCGAAAACCCTAGATCCGAAGTAGGTTGTTCTCGCTGGTTCTTCAGGGGCGGCGGCGAGCCACCGTGGCTATTGCCATGAATTGAGGACGGAGCCGTCCTAGGAAGTGCACTGGAGAACTTTTGAATCGGAAGGGGAGACTGTCGTTTTGAATCGAAAGGGGAAGGAGAAGCTTTGAATCGGAAGGGAAAGCCGCCCTTGGAAGTGCACTGGAAAACCTTTGAATCGAAAGTGCACTGGTTCAGCCTTTGAATCGGAAGGGTAGGCCGGTGATGGCTCGCCGGATTCTGGAAATGGTGACGCCGGAAATAGAGATGTCAAAATCAATCCGGCCCGATGGGCCGGCCCGGTTCGCCCGGGTTAGGAGGCGGGCTGGGCTTGAAAAAATAAAGCCCAAAAAAAATCGGGCCTAAAAGCCCGGGGTTTTTGGCCCGTCGGGCTTATCGAGTTTCGGGCTTTTAAGCCCGGGGTTTTCGGGCTTTTTTGGCCCGCCTATTTATTATATATATATATATATATGTATATTATATTTATATACATTAAGGAAACTTTAAAAGACTAAATTATCTCAAGCTGGATTACAAAAACAAAATTTAATTCATGTTTATTTATATTTAACAATGATATGATTTATGATTTTTATTTTTTATGAGAACTATCTTGTCGATTAATAATGCACTAATTAAATACATCATTTGTTATGAATTTTTAATTGCTCAATTTGTGTAGATCAGCAATGCAGCATATGGTGTATTCTAGCTCAAATTTGAGATGTTTGTGCCGAAATTAAGATATAAGAGCCCAAGTTTATTAATTTAAATTTGAGTTAATTTTTTCAATTTAAATTATTTTTTATTATTTTTGTAAAAAAATAATATTAAAAAAATTATGGGCCGGTTTAGCCCGACCGCCCGATGGCCTGAGAGGGGCTGGGCTGGGCCTAGAATTTTGTAGCCCGATCTAATTTTGGGTCGGCCCGACCCGGCCCAAAAAATCGAAAGCCCAGTGGGTTCGGGCCGGGCTGGCCCGACTCGTACCATTTGACATCTCTAGCCGGAAAACCTTTTAGGATTTTATTTTATTTTTTATTTTATTTTGTTTATAGAAATTCTTCAAAATATTAAAACGACGTCGTTTTGCACACGTGGTTGTCCATGTCATCGCCGGTCAAACTTAATAGTTGCCGGAATCTTCGCCGTGTGCAATTTGCAACAAAATTAAAAGGTGATGTATTCTGAGGCTATTTTTGAAGATCATGTGCAATTTGCAAATTTCGTGAAAGTTCGTGTATTTTTCGGCTATTAACCCTAAATTATATTCGTTTTTATAGTGAAGAAACGAAGATATCGTTTTAGTTATACTTTTAAGATTTAATAAATTTTATATCGCAAAATTTGTAGGTTCGTGCAATTACATAAATGGAATAAATTCACATAATATTGCTAATTTATTTAAACGATCGTGCAACCATTTTTCAATAATCGATCACATGCAACAAAACCCAGCAACTTGTATACTAATTCTTTACAAATTCAAAGTCTATTTGACGTTAAAATAAAATATATTTTTCTATATTGCTATCTAAATTGTCAAAATTTTCGTCAGTATTATCGTCCTTTATGCTCGATGGGACGGTGCCATAGTGGTTTATCGGCGACGAATGTGCGGTGCTGCAAATGGAGCGTGAAAAAAACGATTAAGATGCGACAAAGAGACGATCTTCAATGATATAGCGACGACGATGTCGTGTAAGACACAGATAAAATTTGGGAAGAGATGAATTTTCATTTTTATTACTAGTATTTTTTAGGTTAATTATAATCTATTATTTATTTTCATTTTTATTAATATTGTAATATTTTTTTATTTTTAGTAAGAAAGGCTGAAATTTACATATTTTTAAATTTACTGTATTTATATTTTGCTAAGTAAATTAGCTTTTATGTTCTCGTATATTTTGTGTTGACAAGAAACAATAAATATTAAATCCATGACAATATTCATTAAAATAAATATTATATTTTGTGCACGACATTTTATGCAACACGAATATTTAACAATAAAATTATGTATAATATATTCCTCAAAAATACAAACATGAAAAACATACAATTCCAACGCAATACTCTATTCATGTATCGTTTTTCTAAAATTGCCACCTTCCAATGCAAAACTTTTACCACGTAAAATTGTTGGTAGACTTACCTTGTAAAATTGTGAAGTCATTTCGCAGCGCTGTAGCTTTATAAGATTCTAAACGTAACCCCATTTTTATTCCTTTGTTTATCACCCTTTTTTTTATGTATGGAACATAGTATATAGATACATATATTATATACTCCATTTATCTAACCTCAGAAATAGCCGGCAAAAACATCGCTCCGCTGTTCACTTCTTTAAAGCATTAATCACTGCTCTACTTGGATAGTTGGATCTCCTAATTTCTGCTGTGTAGAACCCACTTAAAAGAGAAAGAAAAAATTAAAAAATAAGAAGAAGAAGCCCCACCTTCCTTCTTGACCCCAAGAAAAATCTACATAGATTTGTTTCTTACATTAGACACATTACATTTGTACTCTTGAATACAACACATTTACAGTTAGCATTTCTTATCTAAATCCATGAAAACACATCTAGGAGCTCAATAAATTCTGCGTTCTCTTATTATTATTTTTTGCTTTTCTTTCCTCTTCCAAGATTTGGAGTAGGCTTGAAAGCGAGGTTTTTTGATGGGGAAGCTGGTGGAGATTGGAGCTGTGTTTTGTGTTTTGTTTGTTTTGAGTAAATGGGGAGCTGAAAGTTTGGAACTTGATGCCTTGTTCAGTGGGAATAGCAGCTCAGATGTGTCATTCTTGGAGTCTATGTCGCATTTGGAGTCTGTTTATGGAGTTGCTGCTGCAGCTGTTCCTCCCGATGCTCTCATGGTGGGTCTCACTCTTGTTCAGGGAGCTGCTGCTAAAGGGGCTGGTACTCTCTCTCTTTCTCTCTCTCTAGATTCTCACATCTTCTTTTAGTTTAGTATAGCTTCCGTTGTTTCATCTGAATGATCTGATTTATGTTAGAGTTGCATGTTTCAGGGTATGTAAGATTCTGAGATTTTCGCTCTTGTTCAGGATTTATATGGCCAAATTATATATTCTTTTGTTTTTGAATTCATGATTTATTTCACTTTTAGTTTGTTGATTTGTGTGATCTATGCTGAGTTAATCCAGATGACCTTATGTTTCTTCTTTGATGCCGTCGGTGCATCAGTCTTGTGTTTATCTCTTGCTTGTGTCGTTATGTTATTAATTTTCTAGTTAGTTAAAGTTAGTGTTAGGATTAGTTGTGTGGTTGCTTTTGTGAGAATAATGATTTAAGTTGGCGAAGCTGTCCATTTCTCCAGTTTTTAATGCACCACTTACATTCAATTAAGTGGGGCGCTTTTGTCGCACGCCGTTGATTTTACTTAACATGTGTGATGATGAATAAATCTGTACAGCTTAAGTATTAAATTCTTTCCAACTATCTTTGCCCTCGTATATTTTAGTTGTAATAAGTTAAACTAAAACTCCTATAATAAGATAAATGAGCTGTGTTATTTCTTGTATAAGCAGTTAGGTGTTCATTCTTGAAAATTACTGAAACGCTGATTGATAAGTATATTACTTACGAAATTTAAACTAGCTTTCTGGTCTGAGTCAGATGAGTTTCTCTGTGTATAAATTTTTGCAGTATGTTTGGACGGAACGATACCGGGCTATCACTTGCATCGTGGGTTTGGAACAGGAGCAAACAGTTGGCTCATCCAGCTAGAGGTTTGTGCACGTCTGTGTGATAGTGAACCATTGCTGATTAACATATTATTTGGATGTTTTTTTGCCTTTTTAGTTGTATATTATTATTTTTTTAATATAGATTTCCTCTATGTAGTTCAAGCCTGGTTTCTGATATTTTGGATTTTTAAGTTCATTGCATGAAATTTGGCTTTGATTTCAAGGAAGATGTGGTGATATTCTAGTTGCTTATGCTGTCTCTGACTCTGTTTTCTGTATCGTAAAATATGTTTACTTGAACTGAAGTATGTATCATGCAATAGTTATTTCTATCTATTTATATTGAAAGTCCTTTTTTTTGGTCATTAATGCTCAAACCATTCCAGCCATTTTTCTTGTTTTTCTTTTTCTTTTATGAAAAAAAAATGGTTAGGCAGCCAACATCTTGGCTTTCCATTACAAATTTCCTATTAATATAATTACATTAAAGTTATACCAACTGTGGTAGTAGTCTTTTATCAAATCAAGAACTGGTTGGACTGAGGTTGTTTTTCTTAAATAATTACATACTATTAAGCAACAAATAGCCTTATTCTTGTTGGTTTCTCAATCATGAATGCCATCTTGTGATGTGTGGCAGGGTGGAGGCTGGTGCAACAATTTAAGATCATGTATTTACCGTAAAAAGACACATCGTGGATCATCCACATTATTTGAGAAGCAAATTCCATTTACAGGGTTACTTAGCAACAAGGCTGAAGATAATCCCGGTATTAAATGAAGAAACTAGTTCTTATCATATCAAATTACATTTGGTCATTTCTTCACCCATGAGAAATTTTGGTTTATCATGACCCTGATTTTATTTTTATCATATGCAGACTTCTTTAACTGGAATAGAGTAAAGATTCGCTATTGTGACGGGGCTTCCTTTGCCGGGGACAGTGAAAATAAGGTTTGCAGCATTCTCTGCCATGGGGTTTCTGTTTGGCATAATTACATAATTTGATGAGAGTTCAAATAGATCCATATGTTACTAAGGGTGGTAGATCAAGATGCATGGTGTGGTAAAAGAGCCTAAGTGGTGGACAAATTTGCATGGTCGAGAAGAAAAGTAGTCTAAGTGGTAAACCAGTGTGCCAAAGGCCTCTGGAGTGTTTTCAGGGGGGTTAGGGAAAGTATCTAGTATAATATGAAAGATTCAAATGCAAGAACTGCTGTCTAATGTGAAAGGTTCAAGTGCAAGACGAGACGGTGGGGCATTTGCATCTAAATTGGGCGATTCGGACTCCCATAAAAAGTATGAATAGAAAGATGGCTTTACAATTTACATCATTTGGTGTATTCAAGATTTAATAGATCAATGGTTTAGATTGTTCATTATTTCATTTTGTTCTTTGTCACATTGTGTTTTTCCTCGTTTTTTTATTGGGTTGGGGAGGTGTTAATTGCATAGGATGGAGATCTGAATGGTTGCTCTAGGAGGTTGTATCCTCTCAACTCTGTTAGCATTTGTGGGTATACACTCTTAGTATCTCTTGAGCATAAATGCACGATTTCAATTACTTTATCTAGTAGTGGTTGTTTCAAGCTCAGAGTTTGCTGTGTAGGCTGCAGGTTTGCATTTTAGAGGGCAACGAATATGGCGGGCTGCAATTGAGGACCTGATGTCAAAGGGCATGCACAATGCGAATCAAGTACCATATTACTTAATTGCGCTACTTCATTTGTTTGTTTATATTTTTTTTTCTCCGTAATATTTACTTATTTATGAGAGACATTTTGCTCTAGGCTCTTCTTTCTGGTTGCTCCGCTGGTGGTTTGGCTTCTATATTGCATTGTGATGAATTTCGAAGTCTGTTTCCTGGAAGTACCAAAGTGAAGTGCCTGAGTGATGCTGGATTATTCATGGATGCGTAATTTCCATAAACTCTGTAGTCATCCCCTGTTTGCCTTATTAACGTGTGTTCTCCACAAGCTGTCAGAATCTCCAGTTTTTATGTCTTATTTATTTTGTTTCCTGCAGCGCTGATGTATCTGGTGGACGCACAATGAGAAGTTTCTTTGGTGGCGTTGTTAGCTTGCAGGTACTATTGAAACAAATGATTGTTAGAACCATGTTGAAATCGCTAAATGGTGGATTCTTGGGGAACTTGTGACGTCTTCTTCTTTGTTTGTTTATTGCATATTTGTTACTCTCTACATGAGTTTGTCTACCAGTTTTGATCAGTTATAGTGTTTGGATATAGTTATATAACATATGATTGTAAAAGTTTTTTAAGTTTAATGCGCTCAAATACATGTCAGCTCACACTATTTAGATCGATACTGTGATATTTTTAGGTTTTTGAGCTTTTTTCTCAAGTGATTTGCTAGTATCGATACACTATCACTGTGTGATATAATAACAAGAGAGAGAATTATTAGTGGTTAAGCCCTTTGAACATTTTTCACAGGTACTGCTCGTGTCTCATGAGTTCTAAATGAATTTGTAACTCTTGAAATGTCGTTCCCAGTTAGTTTGAAATTATATAGGTCCTGAAAGACGACGACCTTGTTACATAATCTACTGCAGAGAGTATGGCTTTAGCATTTTCCTAGCTGCTTCTTTTTGTGATGCCATATATGTTAGGGACGTCATCTTGTTGCATGCTATTCATATTCCGTAAAGATTTTGGCATATTGTGACAGGGTGTTAAGGAAAACCTTCCGAGCACTTGCACCAACCACTTGGATCCAACTTCAGTAAGTTTTCTACTTGGTTTTCTCACTTTCTGGCTTGTGAGACATCTACTTTTGCCCTTATTATCATTTTCTTTTACTTGACCTATTTCTTTTTTTTCGTTTTTTGTTTTGTTTGCTGTAGTGTTTCTTCCCTCAGAATCTGATTGCCGGCATCAAAACCCCTTTGTTTATTCTTAATGCTGCCTATGATTCGTGGCAGGTAAAAAGTAGAACCGTATCTACATTTTGCTTCGGTGCTGTCTTAAAAGTTAAAACAAACTAAGTTGATTTCTGGTTTCCAATATATTCAGGTCCAAGAAAGCTTGGCTCCTTCAACTGCTGATCCTCAAGGCACCTGGCATGATTGTAAATTGAACAACGAACGATGTTCGGCATCACAGATCGAATTTCTACAGGGTAAAATACACTGCAACTTAATGATGATGCACTAAGCTTGTTGGAGGTGCTCATCAATTCAATCGTAATGAAACAGATTTCAGGAATCGTATGCTGAGTGCAGTTCGAGGCTTTTCAGCCTCGAGACAGAACGGGTTATTTTTGAATTCTTGTTTCGCTCACTGCCAGTCAGAAAGGCAGGATACTTGGTTTGCCGATGATTCTCCCGTGATTAACAACAAGGTACGTCGATGATTCTCATTTTCATCATTGTTTAGTGTAACGATTTTGGTAAACTTTATGTATGCAGCCGGTTGCGCTTGCCGTTGGAGATTGGTTCTTCGATCGAGCTACTGTGAAGGCTATCGACTGTGCATACCCGTGCGATAGGACCTGTCACAATCTGGTATTCAAATGAAGCAGGATAGTTATGCTGCTTCTATTATTAGTTATATAAAAAGTATGATTATTGATTCAGCTCGCATTGATGCTGTTGTTGCAGTAATATCAAGGCAATAATTACCTCAATTGCCATCTATCATCACCTTCATTGTACGCATAATACTTGGCACTCTTCGATAAGAATGAAGAGCAATTCATTGTGCTTTTTTGTTTCTTTTGTAGGAGTATTTATTTACACAGAGTGAATGCATGACATCTTGTTAGGCGCCTCTGATTTTTAAATGTTTGAAATAATCTTTCCAACTGACAGGATAAAATCATGTTTCCTTCTGTTGTGTTTGGATAGAAGTATTTTCATAAGTCAAAAATTTCATACTTGGAATCATCTCTTATTTCACACTTATAAAATAGGAGTAGTAAGAAAGAAAGAGATAATTGGATAATTAATAGCGAATGCTTTGTTCCAGCGCAACTGAAGGTTCAATTATTTGTTTGTTACAGGAAGAAATTCATCCAACTATTGCTAGCTCGCATGGAATCGATTCGAAAATAATCACATCGATTCCACATCAGATGAGATTTTGTGTTTTCAACTTATTGTACCTACTATAGATTATTAATGGGAGATTCTATTTACAGTCCCCATTTTACTCTTTATAACCCCCTATATAAATTAGTAATAATAAATAATTATGAATTTACTATTTTATCCTATAATTCATAGCCCCCAATAATTCAATCGTAAGCATAACAATCCTGAAGCTTGTGCCTCTGCCTCCTCGGATGGCCCAGACAGATCTTCTCTTCTCCCATGCTTCTCTCGTCCAGGATTTGGCTGTTAGCGTTGATCAGTATGGCGTCGATGAGGTGATCAGAGACGATGTATGAATAGCCAACAAACCTTGTAGTTTTCTCGTTGTCGTCGATGCTTACTGATTGAATGCCGACGATGACGAAAGGCATTGCTGCGGAGGTGTAGGAAAGGCCTTTGTAGTCGTGGCCGCCGCTCTTCACTCTGATCTGAAGCTTCGAATTGATTATAGATGCATTCAACATATTATTTGATAGAGAAAGGTATGCTAAATTCTTGCAATTGCCAATTGGTTTGGGAATAGAGCCTGAAAACTGGTTAGAAGACAAGTCTAGGTAGCTGATATCTCTCAAACTTCCAATCTGATATGGAATTTAACCACTTAATTTGTTTGAGGATAAGTCCAATATTGTGAGAACTTTAAGGCCGAAGAACCAGGACGAGTTGTGGAGTTCAGCTTGTTAGAGGCAAGGGAATCTTTTAGAAGGAATTGAAGTCCACCCAAACAATTAGGTACAACACTTGTGAGCATGTTACCACGAAGGTACAAGTACCCCAAATTTCCAAGCAAGCTAAGATGATAAGAGATGTATCGTTGCAAATGGTTTTCATGTAGATGCAGCCTGTGGAGTTGCTCCAATTTCTCGATTGTCGCCGGGATGAATCCGGTGAGTCGATTCATGGATAAATCCAAAGTCTGCAGAGTATTCAAGTTTTCACACCTTGCGATTAGTTGAGATTTTAATTGATTTTCTGAAATGGGGTTATAGATTAGTGTACAGAGATTTAATTGGGGGAAGTTTTTGATGCTTATGATTTAATTATCAGGGGCTATGATTCAGGATAAAATAGTAAATTTATAATTACTTTTTATTTTTATTTTATATAAGGGGCTATGAAGAGTAAAATGGTGGCTATGATTAGAATCTCCCATTATTAATATTGACAAAGTTGACTAGTACTAAATTAGACTGTGATGTAGGAGGCCTCGTGTATAATCTATTGTTTATCATATTTTTATGGGTTTCACAAAAACACGCGAATTAGATTTAAACACATAAATGCTGGAAAAGCATGACCATCGTTTAAGTTTTGAAGGAATTTTATCTGTACGACCAATAAAAAAGTGTCACCATGGAAGATCTAGTTAGAGCATCCACAGTGTATCAGTTGCTGGCGCGAGGAGGGGCGGTTGCATTGGCGTGCCGCCATGGCTTGAGTGCAACGTGATGGTTGGTGCCGGGCACGATGGAGTAAAATGGATGGTGAGTGTTGTCACGCGTCAGTTTAAAAAAAAATCAATTTAAATTTGAAATTGTGGACCGTTGCAGTTGTTTGTTTTTTTCCAATTGAGGATCATTGCACGGCTCTTTTTGCAATTTTTTTTAATATTAATAAAATCCTTTATTTTTTTCAACACAACTCACACATCTTAATTCTTCTTCTCTCTAGAAAAATGCCATCATCATCATCTTCACCACCTTCGTCGTCATCCTCAAGCGGCAATAAGCGATGTGCTCAAGAATTCGCCCAATTTATATTACAGTTTTACGAAATTGTTGACGTCATTGGTCCACCGGAAAGCCATCGTAGGTGAAGGAGGTCGAAAAAGAAAGCTTATATTTATCGGGATCGTGAAGCTGGAGCAAAACGTCTCCACGACGATTATTTTGTAGAAAAATCGGTCTACACCGATGTCATTTTCCGACGTCGTTTCTATATGCGTTGCCCCTTGTTTTTGCGCATCGTCAACGTCGTGCAATCCGATCCTTACTTCCAATAATGTACGAACACACTTGATAGGCCCGGTTTCACACCGCTGCAGAAATACACAGTTGTCCTTCGTCAACTAGCAAATGGAGGTGCAGTTGACCAGTATGACGAGTACTTGTAGATTGCAGAGTCTACCTCGTTGGAGTGCTTGAGCAGATTCTGTTGAGTCATTGTCCAACTCTTCGGCGCAGAATACTTGAGGAGGCCGACGTCCGCCAACTGCCAAAGGCTTCTTGTACTGCACGAGGAGAAGCACGGGTTCTCAAAGATGTTAGGGAGTCTCGATTGCATGCACTGGGCGTGGAAGAATTGTCCGGTGAGGTGGCAAGAAGCATACACTCGAGGTGATTAGGGAGAGCCATCGATCATCATCGAAGCTGTCGCATCCCAAGATCTGTGAATTTGAGATGAATTTTTTGGGACTCCTTGTTCAAACAACAACATCAACGTGCTCAACGCATCGACTAGAAGGAAAGATTCCACCGAATACATATCAAGTCAACAACTCCTACTACACGAGTGGGTACTACTTGACCGATTTGTGAAGAGTCCTCCATTTCCATCGGACGAAAAGAGTAGGAGATTCAAGTTGATGTAGGAAGCGGCTCGCAAGGACATTGAACGAGCTTTTGGCGTGCTTCAAGCTCGTTGGGCAATCATCAAAGGACCAACTCGTCTTTGGAAGAAGGAATTGAGTAACATCATGTTCACGTGCATCATTTTGCGCAATATAATCATCCAAGACGAAGGAGAGCAAACATTGGAATGGGAAGAAGACCTCACTGATGAAGCTTCAAGTAGCTCAGTCGCAGTTCGTCCTCGCACCGGGGCTCTGCCGAAATTTCGAGCGTATGTGGCTCGACAAGCTTCCATGCGAGACCGCGACATACATGTTCGCCTCACTTCATATTTGAAGGAGCATAATTGGTCTCGTTTTGGTGCGATTGAGCCGTAAAAAGTTATTATATATATATATTTTAATTATTGTAATTTATTTTAAGTATTAATATTTAATTTAATTTTATTTGAATTAATGTAATGTTGAATTTTTAATTTTAATGAAATTTATTTTAAAATAGAAGAGTAAATGAGATTAAATGGAACACTTATGTTAATGCATTAGAGAGGAGTGCCAATGTGAAGACCACCAATTAGCGTCATGCACCAGAGATCCTCTTATAAGCGAATTGATATAATCATGGTAGTGAAAAATACACGGTATGGTGTTGGTGATGTGGAAAAAGGAAGAATCATACAGTGGTGGTAATGGTATGTCATGTATATGGAAAACTCAGGTATATCTACTATAACATTCTCAGCATCAAATAGGCAAAGGGAGTGTGCATAAACCCCAATTCCACTGACCAAATTTTTTCGCAACCTCTTCTCTGATCAGGGTGACCACACGATTGAGAAGTTAGGGTGAGAAAATGAACTTTGTATTTGATGCTCCCAAAAGAGTCTCTCACAAGCTCATGCATCTGGAATCAAACATTTTCCATTACAAACAATCAAACTTCAAAGCTTTTTGGTCTGAGTCATGACTCATGGCTTGAGTTGAGCTAATCAGTTTCATTGAGTGTTGTTAGTGCGTACAAAGGGAAAACATCTTGGCATCAAGCTTCACTCAAGTTTACTGCATTGTAAGATATACTATGGCAGCTTATGAAAATAATCATTTATTGTGCTTCCTTATATTCACAAATTAATTAAGCTTCCTAATTTAATAATAAGATGCACTTATGCTATAAACTATTTTTAACTTCAAAATATAAACTTATGTATATTCTTATTAATTGATTTGTCATATGTGAATTTGAATCTAAAACCACGAACTCTTTTTTAAAATTAGATAAATTTATCATAGATCTTTGTGACCTAAGGACCGTAAGTATTTATTTTATAGGTTATTTTTGTTTTGACCCATTGTATTACTATCAAATAGTAACTATTTTGATTATTACTATATCTCCATAAATTTTGAAGTTACAATGTTTACATATGTTTTTCAAATTAATAGGAAAAGAAACATATGTTTAAAAATTAAAAATGCATAAAAATATTGTGTATGCATCGCATAGGGATTAGGGGGTCATTCATTTGCTCAGTGCACCGAGCAGCTAATTGAAGAATCACCGATTTCATCCCTTACAAAGTCAGAGTCCCTTCAAATTCGATACCCAAAGCTCAACGAAAACAAAAATCGAAGATGGCAGCAAGGTTGAGCCACGTAGCATCACGGATCATGGGTGCTAACGGCGTCGTTTCGCGTTCCGCGGCCTCCTCTCTCCGCCAGCGCTCCGGGATGGGCCTCCCTGTCGGAAAGCATATCGTCCCCGATAAACCGGTAACTATTTTCATCTTTTGCATTTCAATCCATTTATATTGAAGATATCTTGAAACCCTAGAAATTTGGTGGAATGCAGCTTCCTGTAAATGATGAACTTGTGTGGGATAACGGGACTCCGTTTCCAGAACCTTGCATCGACCGAATTGCTGATACTGTTGGAAAGGTCAGATCTTTTTACCATTTGAATTGAATA
This sequence comes from Salvia miltiorrhiza, assembly GCF_028751815.1. Classification (NCBI taxonomy): domain Eukaryota; kingdom Viridiplantae; phylum Streptophyta; class Magnoliopsida; order Lamiales; family Lamiaceae; genus Salvia; species Salvia miltiorrhiza. The sequence goes on from NC_080389.1 coordinate 53,054,499, forward strand.
AATATTTACACGCACACGCACCCCTATATATATTCTTATAATTGTTTACACATATGATTTTCTGTTTACAATTGATTGGTGGTTTGAGTTTCATGGTGATTTTTTTGATTAATTTCTGCTTTAGTATGAAGCATTGGCGTGGTTGTGCGGTGGGTTGGGATTTTTCGTGTCTCTTGGGCTATTAGCTGTGTGGAACGACAAAGCTTCTAAAATACCATTTGTAAGTCAAATTTATTGATTATATGTTTGTTTTTCATCCATGTGTAGTGGTTATATCTTTGTTCCCTAGTGTGATCTACATATTAGTGAGTCTTAGGTTTGTTTTTGTTATTTGTTTTGGCATTTCCCCTTTTTGGCTATGTAATTTGTATATACTGCTTTGAATCTATCCATGTCAAATTACAATACTAGAAGCATCCTTGGTCTGTGCTTGAGTTGTCTTCTCTAAAGAAGTATGGATATTAATGTTTACCGAAGAGTTCTACACAATGTCTCCTTGTGCCTAACAATGTACCATTTGTTTGCCGCTCTCTCATTTTGCAACTATGGTGTTGATGTTCTATTACAGCTCTATAACTCTCTTTATTCCTATGCTCTCAAGATTCTCATAGAGAAAAAGCAATTGAATGGGCACTAAAGGAACATTACATTATTTTTGTATTATTTATCTTCCATAACTACTGAAGCCTACTACTTTTGAGTTGCTTGCCACTGAAATTGAGCTTATATAACACTGGGGCTGCTTTGTATCCATGTCAAGAGTGTCCGGGAGTCTTTGATTGTTTCCTGTTTGAAGTTAAAATTTTGGTTCTGTGGCATTAGGAAAGACTTATATATGTATAGACATCAATTAGTATTTTATTTCTGGAAATGTTTGGCATCCTAATTTACTTGTGGTTTCTATCAACAATGTTTGCAACTCTCTTACAAATTAGTGTGAATTGTATGTTGATTCTATGTTAGTTGAGCAGCCAATAAGCATCAAAATTCTTCTGAGTAGGAGCTGATTACTTAATATTTGGATTGGTTTCATTGATTTGCTATCACTCAAAGCTACTTTGGGAAGTGTGAAACAAAATGTCTAAGAACAGAGTGATGTGATGCATTCACTTAACATTACTAATTTGGTGAAAGAATGCAAATCATTGGATGCTATTGGAGCATTAGGACCTTGTAACCTTTGTGCAGTTTTGTTTTGGCTGTTATTTAGAAGTTACAAGAACACTGAGATAGACTTTTGAAAGTTTTATGTAATTTGTTAAGCTACACCTGAACTTTGATGAACATTTTTCTTCTTTTTTTTGTGAGAGTTGATGATTTTTCACTGGGAGAACTTTTTCTCTGGGTTCATTACAGGCACCCAAGGTGTATCCCTACGACAACTTAAGAGTAGAACTCGGTGGAGAACCCTAGACTGGTTGCTGCTTTTAGATGTTATTGACTCTTGCAAATCAATTAGCTAAAATAAGCCGGACCGACAACCGCGTCTATTTCTGGGTTTGTCTTGCACTTTATATCAAACAATATGATTCTGCAAGTACTTGATTTCTTTATTGCTTTACATGTGGTTTTTGTTCTTGTTAATTCAAGAGATTATGTTTGATGATAATACACTCTTCATCTTTCTACGAGTTGGTTTGTTCGGTTTTGTTAGAACATACGATGGTATGATCCATTAGAATTATGCATCACGTGAATCAACCGGAATGAATTTGATAATGCAATGTTGTAGCCACAGTTACAGTGTGCAAAAAGATAAGGACAATAGTGAATTTTGGAGTTAAAGGAAGAATATATGCTTGCTAACTCAACCACCAAGCTTACAAGTTTTGAGTTGTTATCTGTAAATACGGGAAAGCTACCCAGAGATGCGAGAGCAAATAGAGAGAATAAATCTATATTATATATATATATAAGTATAATCACTTTCAAAAGTAGCTAAGTTATATTTTTCTGTCAAAAATCACCTTACTATTTTTGAAAATAATTTTTTTCTAATTTTTTTTTTACTTATTTCATCTACTCTAGATTATACAGATATTTTTTTGCTATAGTTTTTACCGTGTAGTTTTTATTTAAAATGAAATTGTAACTTAACACTATTTTATATGACTAGTATTGCATGTTTATTTAATAAAATATGTAACAACATATTTTTGTCTAAAAATTATCATAAAATATTTTCAGAGCATGTATACAATATTTAGTTACATGTTTATTTAATGAAATATTTAATCATATTTTTTTTTATCTAAAATGATCATAATACACTCGGTTAATGTATACACAATATTTAGTAAACCTAAATAAAATTATTAAGATATTAACATTGATCAAGATTTATGATTTTATATGGACTTTTAATAAAATTATTTATCTATTTATTCTTTCTTTCTTTCTTTCATGAACATTCAGTTAGCAAGTATAAAATAAATGAACATTTAAGATTAATCAAGTCACTATAGTTGTGTATCAATTATAATCGCACCTAGTTAATTATAATATAATCATGGAACTATAATTTATACTAGAATTATTTAATTTTTTATCTCTTAAATATGACTTATAATCGGGCCATTTTTTTTTTTTTTGACAAAATCACTTATAATCTCGGTTGGAAAGTTTAATTGTTTGTTGGCCGAATTTGATTAAACTAATTTATTCATTTAATGCATAAAAAATATTTTTTTTTTTTTGAGAAAACACCAATACCCATATATTAATTCAAATCACGATGAACAATATCTAAAAGACCCGACGGAAAGTTGGATCTCCAGATCATTGCATCAGGAATACAAACGACTAAGTTAGCCAAGAAATGGGCCGCTCTATTAGCTTCCCTACGAACATGTCTAAAATCAAGCACTATCTTCTCCTTGATATAAATAAAAGCATCATAAAGATCATCACAAAGCGAGTCCATCCCCCTCGTTTTCTCACTCAAAACGTGCACCGCCAAGAGTGAATCCGTAAAAACCTCAAGAGGGCAAAAATCATGCTCCATGCAAAAACCCACACCCAACAAGATCGAGTGCAGTTCGCCCATAAGAATGGTTTCCGTTCTTCCAATGCGTCTCGCAGCCGCCGCTAACACCTTGCCTGTATGATCCCGAACCAGAAAACCCACTCCAACCTCATTTCCATTAGCATGGATAGATACATCCACATCCAACCGAAACGAACCACAGCACGGTGGATGCCAGCACTTATCTCCTTCCTTCGGCAGAATCGACTGCTGCGTTCTCGTCTTGCAAGTTGCCTCCTGGAACATACTCAGAAAAACCTCGCCACTTTCGGAAAGCTCCATCGTTCCAGCAGCCTTATTGCCATGTTTTACATCACATTGATTCTTCCAACTCCACCAAAGAAAAGTAACGAACTGCTCCAGATCCTCAACTCCAAAAACCGCAAAAAAATCCCTACAAAGCGACTCACTATCAAGAAATTCTCTACCTCTCAGCCACGACCACCATTTGGTCTTCTTCCATTCCCCTCGCACTGACTCGCAGAAAATGATTGAATGAGTCGTCGAGCCCCACTCCCGATTGCACCAGGAGCATATACCATTAATGGGAATATGATGATTCTTCAAGTTTATAGCAGTAGGCAACATATTCTTCATAAATCTCCATGCAAAAACCCTGACCTTCGGTGGAATAAAAAGTTTCCAAACAAACTTCCACCAATCTTCAACAACTGCTGAAGTCGTGTTAGCATTCGGCAAGAAACATTCCTTCTCAAGTAGATATCCAGATTTTACAGTATATCTTCATTTCTCATCATGTATCCAAAATCTGTCATCTTTCTCGATTCTTGTTAAATCCATGGACATAATACTTTGTACCTCATAAGAGAGAAAATTTTCCTTCAAAAGCTCCTCCTTCCAACGTTTATTGTCATCAATGAACTCAGCAACCAAAATACTTTCATCCTTCACCATCCCTCCAGCAGCTATACCATCTCCCCCATTAGGAATCCAAGCATCCTTAAAAGCTCTCACACTTTTCCCATTACCAATCTTCCACCTCACTCCACGTCTCACCAGATCACCTCCCCACAAAATCGATCGCCAAGAATAGGAAGCCGTCGAAGGGCAAGTAGCATTCAACACGTCCCCATCCTTATAATAGCGTCCTTTAAGCACCCTAGCCACCAGCGAGTTAGGGAACTTGATCAATCGCCACACCTGTTTAGCAAGAAGAGCCTTGTTAAAAGCGACCAAATCTCTAAAACCTATCCCACCTTTCGACTTCAGAGAGCAGAGCGACTGCCATTTTGCCCAATGCATATTCGGACCTTTTTCAGTCATTCCCCACCAAAAATTAGCACTAGCCTTCTCCATATCTCTGCAAACAGCAAGAGGAACCTTAAAACAATTCATGGCGTAAGTAGGAATCGCCTGTATAATTGATTTAAGGAGGACTTCTCTACCACCCATTGAAAAATGCTTATTTTTCCACGATCCAAGCTTCTTACAGACCCTTTCACGTAGGTAATCAAATTGAATCCTCTTCTGCTTCATCACGATCGTAGGAAGACCTAAATATACAGAATGTCCTTTGGTCTGACCTATACCCAAAGTTTTCGCCACCACCTCCCTATCACTCTCCAGAGTACACGGGCTAAAAGTAACAGCAGATTTATCCTTATTAATCTGTTGCCCCGAAGCCACAGAATACAGATCGATAGCATCTCTGATAGCATCCACCCCCTTAGCATTAGCTCTAAAAAAGAGAAGGCTATCATCCGCAAAGAAAAGATGACTTATTGCCGGACTAGCCTTAGCAACCCGTAACCCTTCGAACTCTTTCATTCTCGCATATTCGTGGAGAATCGAGGACAACCCTTGCGCGCAGATAACAAATAAGAAAGGCGACAACGAGCATCCTTGGCGAATACCCCTCGTAGGGATCAAAGAACCATACACCTTTCCATTCACCACAAAAGCAAAATCCACCGAGGTTATACAATCCATCACCACCCGCAACAATCTACTAGGAAACCCCATCACCTGCATCATAGCCTTTATAAAGCCCCACTCCACTCTGTCATAAGCTTTCCTCATATCCAGTTTTGCTGCCGCAAAGCCATGTTTCCCATTCTTTTGATTTTTAAGCCAATGCATACATTCGTAGCCCACTAAGATATTGTCTGTGATCAACCGCTCGGGTACGAAAGCACTCTGGTTATCATCAATAACCTTTCCCAACACTTTTCTCAACCGATTAGCCACCACTTTAGTCACAATCTTGTAAGTGGTATTACATAAACTAATAGGCCGAAAATCACAAACATGCTTAGGCTTTTTAACTTTCGGAATAAGGGCTATCAAACTTTTGTTCCACTCTCTAACACTATCATCACCATTAAGAATACCCAGAACCTCTTTAGTAATGGAACCTCCAATCTCTCCCCAATACTTCTGGAAAAAAATAGGTGGAGACCCGTCAGGTCCCGGGGCTTTATTCGGATTCATCTGAAAGATTACTTTCCTTACTTCCTCTTTAGTAAAAGGTTCTTGAAGAACAGCAACATCTGCCTGTTGAAATCTACTTTTAACACAGCTAGTGATCGCCGAAATATCCTCAACCCTAGGCTTATCTGACCGAAAGAGTTCCTTGAAATACTGCTGAATAATACTTGCCTTGTTCTCATCCTTAGTCTGCACAATGCCCCTCGAATCAAACAAGCCTTCAATTCTATTTTTCCTCTTTCTTTCTGAGGCGAAGTTATGAAAATACTTCGTGTTCCTGTCCCCCAATCCCAGCCAATTCGCTCTTGACCTTTGCTTCCAATGTATTTCCTCCGCCTCCGAAATCCTCTCAATTTTCACATTAATCTCATGTAGCTCCTTCCCCACATCTTTGTCTCCGCACTGATTCAACAGCTTGATCCTCTTCTTCCTTAGCTCCTCAAGCGTCTTCGAAGGATTTTTGTACTCAGAATCCACCCATTTTTTGAGATATTGCTGGCATAAGGCAAGCCGCTTTGGCAAAGAATGACTACCAAAACCCCTCCAGTTCATAAGAATATCGGCAGTAAAATTCTCCGCCAACATCCATTTCTGCTCAAAATGGAACCTTTTATAGCCCCCGGTGGATTGACTCTTCTCCTGCTTCTCCAACCTCACCCTCACTGCTCTATGATCTGAGCCGTACGAGTCCAGCACTTGTGCCTCACCATTTCCCACTTCCAAAAAACCCGATTCATTTATAAAGAACCTGTCCAACAACTCAAAGATGGTTGCCTCCCCCTCTCTTTGATTACACCAGGTGAAGCGAGCATCATTAACAATAGCTTTTAACCCGCTTGCCTCAATCGCAGCTCTGAAGGTGGATAAACACGACCACTTTTTTCGTTTCCCTCCTTCCTTCTCTTCTTGCTTCAAAATCTCATTAAAATCCCCTCCAACGATCCAAGGGTTAGAGACATCTCCATTCTCCGCCAATCTTTTAATAAGTTCCCAAGACTGTTGACGTTTATTCCCATCAGGATTTCCATAAAAACCCGTAAACCGAAAACCAAAACTATCACTCTTAACCCAACAATCAATGTGGCCCTTTGAAAAACTCCTGATACTCACATCACACTCCTTCTTCCAGAACAACATAAGACCCCCGCTCGCTCCAACGGGGTTTACCACAAAATGTCCCTCAAACCCTAGAATCACTTTCCAATTAACACATTTGGCCGCACATACTTTTGCCTAAGATATGAAAAGTATGCTTGGAGACACGCCAGATACCAACTGGCGAAGATTGTGGAATGCGCGAGGTGTGCCCAGGCCTCGAGCATTCCAGATTACCGCATTCATTGGGCTCGGCGGGGCTGCGAGGCAGCCTCCGCCGTTATTGCCAGCTCTAAAGTGTTCTCCATATTATGACGCGGATTCTTTCGTTTTGGGGAGTCCGAGCCCGCCTCACACACGGCACTCCCCGGTCGTTTCTTAGAGAAGCTTGAAACTTCCTCTTCATCTAAACCTCCACCTGTAGTCCCCCTCTCTCGCTCTTCCCGACTCCTAACTCCCTCGTTCCTAGAAGAAATTTCCCCGTCCTTTTTTCTCCCGTCCTCTCCAGATCTTCCTCTACCAACTCTCCTTCCCCTACGACCCCTCCCCTCCGACCCCCACCCCGAAACACGAGCTCTCCTCTTCCACGAACCCACTTTCAGATTGGAGCTAGAGCCTTTCCTAACCTCCTCCTCCTCCATCTGCTCGTCTCTCCTCTCTTCTCCTCCCGTTACAGCTTTCATCAGAACCCCATCCATCACACTATCTCTATCCTCTTCCAAAATAGTAGTATTGGGATCAGCATCTTTGATAGGTATCTCATCTTCGACCCCCAGCGGCGAACTCTCCTTGGAACAAGACCCCTCAGTCTGTTGTGATGGTCTCACAACTAATCCTTTATTCACCGCCAACCGATGCGAATCACCCAAGTCAACATTAACTTTATTGCCATTGGTCTGCTTTCTCCGGATCTCATTGGTTTTTGGAGCCATTAACCACGTACCATACTTCAATTGCCCCGTTACCGTCAACGGAGAACCACAAAACCTTAATAAATGGCCAATTTTCCCACATTTAAAGCAAAAATTTGGTAACTTCTCATATAAAAGCAATATAATAGCACCCTCCCTCTCTCCATTAGGTAGAAGTTTCACGCATCTCTGCATGGGTTTATCTAATGCCCATGAGACCCTTACCCTAGCAAAGCGGCCAATGCATCGTCCTCCTGCATTCATATCAACCTCCTCCACACGCCCGATGCCCTCCCCAATCTTCCTTATCACCTTCGGATGCATACACGCCACAGGTAGATTATGACATTGTATCCATCCCGTAAACTCCTCAAACTTCACCTCTGAAGGATTTTGGAAGCCCTCTATCTCAGCAAATAATAATAAATCCTGAAAGAAGTGCCAAGGCCCCCCTAACAAGGCTTGTTTTGTATCGTCCACCGAAGCAAAATGGATAACAAATATATTCGGTCCAATAATCTCTGCATCAATCCGGCATTTTGCCTGAAGAATATTAGGCAATTGAGTTAGCAAAAGATCTCTGTTAATCTGTCTACTCGCAAAAACTTTCCCCGCAAGCCGATACTTTGAAGTAACCAAAAGATCTTCCGTGAGTTCTTGAGAAAGATTAACAGTATTTGCCTCAGCCTCCTCTGATAACTGAAGTTGTTCCACCAAACGTTGAATCTCTTCTGGATCCATGATCCAAAAAACACCCCGCTGACCAAACAGCAATCCCTACGAATCGAGGGAAAAACAGCGCTAAAAGCGAAAAGCAATTCTCTCAACCCTAGAGAAACCCTAGAGAACCCTAGCGGCTGGAGAAAAACAATTTGCATAAAAAATATTTTAAAATGTCATGATCCTTGACAATCTATTTTAGGATAATTGTTGCTAAGTTGTATTTGTTGTTATTTTATCAAAATACAAGTTTTAAAATTAAACTATATATTCATTAAATATAATATATATATATATATAGATATAGATATATAAACATATGTATATATTTTAGCAATGTATATATTTCAGTAGAAATTTAGTATAAGTTATTCTAATATAATGTGTATATATTGTATCATCTTTAATTTTCTCATCTTTAATTTCGTCCAAATTTTAAAATTTGGACGAAATTAAAATTTTTCGGCAAATTTTGAAATGAACCTAAAGTTTGTGTAGTTATGCTACGACTTTATATAATTGGTAAAACTGATGTTCGTAAACCTATACGGCTATACTCTGCGCTTTAGCTTTAACTCCATAAACTTGGTACATATGGATGGTTGTTCTTAGTCATTTTTTGAATCTCTTATTGATAATTTTGCAATTTAGTTTTGTGATTAAAAAAAAAAAAAATGGATCCAAAATTGAGGATGGACCAAGACTGCAGAATTTAAAATAAGATTTATATCTGGTTGGAAAGGGGAGCTCAAGTTTGACCCAAGTCGAAGCTCAAGGAAGATGAAAGACACCATGTTTGTGAAGCAAAATTGAATAACCATTTGATCGATTTTTATTTTCATCAGCACTGCATGATGGATGCTCATCATGTCTCGTTCAAATTGTTTAAGCCTTTTTATTAAAGCATTCACTGAAATACCAAATAAGTGTATGTTATGCTTATTTCAAGCTATAATATAAACCTCACCACTTTACTAAAGCATTCACTGAAATAGCAAATAAGTGTATGTTATGCTTATTTTAATATAAACCTCACCACTTTACTAAATCACTTTGATGAATTTTATAAGTGTTCAATTTATTTTTATACAAATGTTTTCCAACTTTCAAGACCAACAATACTCAACGTTTGTCTATTATATACTATAAATTATGTATTTATATTTAATTAAACTACGATTTTTTGGTAGTCATTCGGTTTTTCAGATCAATAAAATCATTTAATGCCTGGACAATATAATTTATATTAAATATACTCTCTCCAAATTTTCGAACGACTGAAATTACTGTGGCGTGATTCTTCTAAAAGCACATTGTATTATTGTTTCCTCATAGTTGTATCGAGTGAAAAAAGATGATGCCCCATCATCTTTCAAGTCATTCGATATCTTATACGTATTAATTTGACTACAATTCAAATATTTAATCAATAATAAAGAATTTTCCCTACTTTGTGTCTGAAATTAAATTCGGGGCCAATTTTTTTTTTTTGAATATTAGTAAAATAAACGGGAAAGTGTACACATTTTAATTTAGAGGGTACAACTTATTTAGACAATAAGATAATCCGTGAGAATGGCATATCGCACTTGTTTACATAAACTTATAATTCTCATACCAAAGGAACATTACAATGTGAATACTACTGATTTAGACATCAATAGAGAAAAACAAAAGAACAAACAAAAAAGGATCAATTGATTTAAACATGTTTTGAAGCATCATCTCTAATTTGAGCACACGATCCTACACCTGCATTCAAGAAAAATGCAAAATATGAAAACAACTATAAAGATTAAAAAATTAGCACATCAAGGAAATCCTGCAACTTTAGACAAAAACTCAAAATTTCGATGCCACACAAAATGATCCAAAATTCAAGACCATTTACTTTGAATTAATCCATCATTTAATTTGATGTTCTACGTTAAAGTGACCCTTATGCTCAAGAGAATCGAGTGGTCAAGACAGCTATAAAGTGGAGTAACATTGAACAAATGCTCAATACCAAGAAAAAATTACTCCATGTAATAAGACTCGAATGCAATAATTCAATTTTATCATCTTAGTTTGTAAATGCATCCTTATGTATAAAGTCATATCCCCAATCAACGGGAGAGAATTACAATAGTGTGTTTAAAGTAAAAGATGCCTCCATTCACAATTTTAAAGAAGATAAATATAATGAGTAATCATTTTAGTAAAAAGAAAGTTTTTATCCAATTTGAATTAAGAAAATGAAATACATTGAGATCCCAAATAAGAAGAATAAGAGACTAATTTAATGGGAGTTGAGAGAATATTTTGTTTCCAATTTTACTAATCAGTATAACCATTTTGTTAATTTGGGCCTTCCAAGCCATCCAAAAAAGATAAAGCGATAGTCATTACAAAAGATGAATCAAAATGACAATTATAACCACAGAAAAAAAGAAGAAAATATACTTAGTGGAAATTAAAGATAATACTCCACTTACCATCTAGAGGGGAATCTCTACTTGGTGAGAATATATATAGCATAAATGATTCCAGGAATGTAACCAAAGAGCGTCAATAACAAGCAAATCCAGAACTCAGCCTGCATCAAACAAAACATTGAAATTGAAATAAACACAAAAAGGAAGTTAGTGAAACTGATTACTTCTTTTTCCTTTTTTCAAAAGCAATAATGATAAGATTAAAAAGAAAAAATGAAATTGATGTACCCCGCAGCCAAACTTGAGGAAAACACCGAGTGGAGGAAGAAGAATTGCGATGATAATGTCGATGAATGTTGCAGTTCCCATTTTTAATTTCAAAGAAGAAGAAAAGTAGTTCAGATTTTAGAAGCGCAGAAGTGAGAGAGAAAGGAAGTTAGAAGTGGGATTTATAGGAGGAAGGAAGAGATGCACGCGTATGCAAAGAGAGAGAAAGAGTGCCGCGTGGCGTGTTAGTGCTCACTGCTGATTGGATGCCTAGGGATAGGGATGTAAATACAACTCTAAATTTAATTTACGTAAATATTTACTATACAATTTAAATAAATCAATCAATAAAGATGTCGCCCAAAATAGAACGAATTGGCCCGATTAACACACTATTCGTGAATTTTTTCCATATCCAAAAAGGTTATTTCGCTGTCATCATTAAAAAAAGTCATCTCGCATTAATAACGATTTTTTACAAATAAATGACAGGTATCGCAAATAATGAAATTTTACAACTAATATAATAATTTTTTCCATATAGAAATAAAGATGTCGGTCATGTGTTCCAAAAATAGGATAACTATTGCCGTTTTGTATTGATGCTTACTTAGTAAGTATAGTTGTTAATTCCGCATCGGTTTAGGAATAACGAGTTAACGACGTGTTATACTTTTCAATATCTTCTTTTGTTTTCATTCCTTGCTTCAAAACATATTTTTGGTATTTTCGAGCAATTTTTATTCTGGATAAGATATACTATATATTAATTTTAAATCAGATTATGGAAATACATTTAATTTCGTACCTTATTTGTTAAAAATAAATTTAAAGTAATGAAGTATAACAATTTAGAGTTGCATCGTATTAAATATTTTTATTTTATTTTATTCAATTTTCTTTAGAGTGCCGACAAGTTTATAAGCATTTTTTTGGCCTTTTTATTTTCCTTCATTTTTCTTTCTTTTCTTCTTTATTCTGAAGAATCTGAACTCGATATTTTATTTTATTTTTTCTTTTCACTTTTTCTCCAATAAAACGTGGTGAAACATGCAAGTGTTACTTATGAAATCTTGATCAACTAAAAAAACTTCTAAAACTCATGTTAATTTTAAATTATACAATTTCAATTTCTTTTATAAATGATGCGTCCTTGAATTTAATTAAATATGTTATAAGTGACTATTGTAATTAGATTTAGTACTAGAAAATATGGAATGATAATTGTGGTAATACCTAAAAGTGCACATTTTTTATAAAAATAAAATTATCCATTTCTGTAATTTTATATATTTACATCAATAACTTTTAATGTTTTTCAGAAAATATTAGGGTTAATTGCCGCAAAAACCATATACTTTTTCGATTTTTGGTTTTTTCCCATGACATAAAAAATCTGAACTGAAATACATCGATTGGAAAATCGATTGGAAATTTCCCTCGCGTCCAATTTCCGACCACCGGCGAAATGAGTTAGATCCTACATGGCGCAATTTAATCCAATCAAATCCTATGTGGCGAAATGAGTCAGAATTTCGTACAAAATCCGATCCTATGTGGCGAAATTGATCTACATCTGAAAAACCCTCGTTTCAAAATCAAATCAGAATTTCGTTCAATTTTGTGATTTCGGCTGATCGGATTGCACTAATCTTCCATCAATGGCGAAACAAAACCCTCAAAAACACCGGCGAAAATCGAGGATATAATCTTGAGGAAAATATTTTTGGTGTCACTTGTCGATTCAATGGAGAACAATTCTCGTGTTACTTATCTAGAGGTTACAACAACGGAGATGATGAAAGAGGGTAAGGAGCTCAGATTATCGCGAGAATCGATGGAGAGCGTTCTAATCGATCGGCTCTCCGGGAGCTTCCCCACTGCCGAGCCGCCATTCCAGTATTTGGTCAACAACTACCGCCGCGCTTACGAAGAACGTGAGGTCGGAGATGGAATTGGTAGTGAAACAAACCAAAAAATTGGCAGTGACCTACTGAAGGGTTCATTTGTGTAATCCTGATTGTTTCCCAAATTGTGATACAAACGAATCGAGTGTTACGCCGTTGTTGCCTTTGATCTTTGTGGAGGTTAGGGGTAATCTTGATGGTTTCGGTGGGAGTAGCAGTGGAGCTTCGTCTCTATCGGGTTTTCTTGAGGAATTTTTTAGGGATGCTGATTATCAATCGATTGAGCCTGCTATGAAACAGTTGTATGAGGATTTGAGAGGGGGTGTTTTGAAGGTTTCAACTTTGGGGAATTTTCAGCAGGATTTTGAACGAAATTGAACGAAATTCTGACTCATTTCGCCACATAGGATCTGATTGGATTAAATTGCACCACATAGGATCTGACTCATTTCGCCGATGGCCGAAAATCGGACGCGGGGGAAATTTCGAATCGATTTTACAATTGATTTATTTCAGTTCAGATTTTTTATGTCATGGGAAAAAAACCGAAAAACGAAAAAATATATGATTTTTGCGGCAATTAACCCAAAATATTATCAACTAACATTTTCTATTAAAAGTATTCAACCTTTAAAAAAGTTTGATTTATGTCCTGTTTTACAGAATTTAACGACATAGTTATGACTCGACTCATCGGATTCTAAGATGATTTTTTTTTCACCTCACCCACTAGACGACGTTGTTTAATCAAAAAAAGTCACCTAAAGATTATATTCTCTCTCTCTTCCTAATTATTCTTCTCTCTTTTATGAGTTATGTTATCCCTCTCTCTTTCAGGTGGAATTAATTTTTTATTTTATTTTTTTCTAAAATAACATCGTTCAGTCAAAACTGCATAAATCAAGGAAACATCAACTGAGAAGTGGCGTCTGAGAAATGGGGTAAAGAACTATTTATAAGATATATGGATAGAAGGGCAAAATAGTAAATTCCTAGCTATCGTGCATTTTTCATGCGCAACAACGATATTCGCATTGGCAATCTTGTCAGAGGATGTCGGGTTTTTGGCCTTTTTATGACATTGATGTTGGATGGTAGAGACGCGTAACTTCACGGCTGGGGCATATGCTCCATGTTTTGCAAAGATAATTACCGGCTCCAGTCGTTTAGTTTCAGCCTTAGAAGCACAGTTGTAAGTACAATGATTTCCAGCTCTGTCCGTATTGTGCTATAGGAACTTCATCTTTGTCCTTATTTTGCTCTATAATTTTCAGCTCTGTCAGCATTCCTTCGCCGTTTCGAGATAACTGGTCAGTTTGGCACCTTTTATTTCCAGCTCTGCAAAATACAACAGCCTTACCCTTCACAGCCCTAGGCGCATTCTATTCTTAGATACGTTTGATTAATGAAGGCACACGTGTCACGATCTCCACCGAACACGTATTTTACCCCTCATCAAACACTATTCATCATCTCATCAAACATTATTCATCATCTCTTACAAATACCTTAGAATCCTCATCAATAAAGGTTATTAGAAAGTTGCGAGCTTAAACTCTGTAACGCTCTACCTTTGAATCTTTTGAGAGTAGTTGTAACTAAACAGAAACACAACGTTTAAGGGAATTTCAGTTTGCAAGTGGTCTTATTTAAGTTATCATTTGAGATTCTGACAATCGCTTCCCTTCTAAACTATTATGTTTATATATCCGGGCCTTAGAACCGGGCAAGCTGAATCCTTCAAATTTGTACTTAATTGTAAGTTTGTAACAGTTTTCTCATAATTGAAACCAAATTTCAAATACTCACCCTTACCAATTTTGGTGTTGTTTATTATAAGTACAAGCAAGTAAGCATCAAGTGTAAGATTTCTGATAGCGAAATAATGAAATTCGGTCACGACCAATTAACCTGTGGATTAGTTCAAGATTATCAAACTGATCAACTGACTTGCATGCAGCTAATTCTAACATTAAAAGGATTCACCGATTTATCATGTTCGTGAATGTAGAAGGAATTTCTTTGAACCACATAAAATGTCGTGTGGACTTTATTTTCTACTTTATTTTACATATTATTGAACTATCATACACTCAATACAATCATCAACAAACTTTCTATTAGCTGATTCAATTAGGGATGGAGCAAAATACCAAAAAATCGGTATACCGCACTTACCGTACCGAAAAAATACCGAAAATACAGAAATTTCGGTATACCGAAAATTTCGGTATGGTATTGTACCGTACCGAAAATTTTCAGTACGGCAACGGTATCATTTTCCTCATACCGCGGTATACCGATATATACCGATACCGTGGTATATGCCGAAAAACCGGTATATACCGTTGTTTCGGTATATATCATGCTACGATATATACTGCGGTATCGGTATATACCGTTGTTTTGGTATATACCAAAAAAATCTGTATACCGTCAGAATAAATTATATATATATATATATATATATATATATATATTTATATAATTAGTGGTAAATTATTAAAAAAATCATAATTACTAAAAAATTAATGACAACTTATAAAATATATATTTATTAATAATTAGAAACATGTAAATAAATTGAATACATATAAAATAAATTGCATCTATGTTATTTAACTAAAGGACTTTGAAAAATATACAAGTATATTATATAACTATACAAGTATGAGCTACATATATATCTATATTTATATGTCTACATACTATAATTCTAATTCTAGAATAACTATATCTCTAGAATAAGTTACATTCATGTTATATAAACAATTAACTAATACTAGATAATAATAAGTCATAAGTAAATTTTGAAAAGTAAATAAATTGAGTAAATATAAAACTCAAACAATAATTACAAGATCTACTAGGTTATTGATGAAACTAGAATATCAATATATAGTCAATTATAATATATAATTATATAAGTGTGAGCTATATAGTTATATTATATATGTAGACTATAACTATAATTTTAGAATAAGTTAATTCTACGGATGTAAAGTAAACAAATCGAATTGAAGCGAATATTATTGAATTCGATTCACATTCGTAAAAGTAATTGCATATTCCAATTGTTACTCGAATATCTTTCAAATTTTATTTGTTATTCATATTCTATTCGTACACTGATTCGTAAATATTCGAATCGAATCAAATATCCGTTTCAACTTTTTACAGGTATATTTTAAACAATATAAATTGAAATAGTACTTCCTACTGTTTCATTTGACTTCTTACTATTTAATTCAAAATATGAAATACTTTCGTATGAATTGAATTTGAAATCAATGTTTTTAATGCTTTGATTAATATTAATTTTTATTTAAGTAAATATTATTTTTTTTTATTTTACTTTATATCTATTTTATTCTTTATTTTTAAATACTTAATCGAGCATTATGATTTTTGAATCATATTTGATAACTAATCAAATAAAACAAAATGTTCATATTTGTATTCGAGTTAATCACAAAATTTCGTATTTGAACATCAAAAATTTGAATTGAATACATGAACCAAAAATATTTGATTCATTTAATAAAGGGAAAAAAATATAATTATGTCATTTTTCTAATATAAATAAAAGCAATTAATATCAAACAATGAAATACTTACTATATTTTCATTAAATTATTATTCAATACTCATTAAATCCTTGAATATAAATAAAAATAATATAATGCATTATTTAACAATATATCTCATAAAAAGATAATATAACTATTTATTAAGTATTAGATACATAATATATATAATTTCATTGTTATCTAAGTTGATTATTTAACTTAATTATAGTGTACTAAAATAATTTTAAAAGTTATAGGGTTACATATATATTATGTTATATATAATAAAAAAACTATATATATATATATATATTATATATTACATATATTGATATTAATATACCAATAATTTCGATATACCGTAAGGTATGGTATACCGCACTATCGGTACGACAACGGTATGAAAATTCTCATACCGAAATTTTCGGTATGCCGATCTTCGGTATACCGAAAAGTACGGTACGACAACGGTATGAAAATTCTCATACTGCATTTTACGGTATGGTATACGGTATGACGAAAAATTTTCGGCATACCGTACCGATCCACCCCTAGATTCAATCAACTGACTTGCACGCAACTGATTAAACTGAATAAACTGGTAACAACTTAAACATAGATTTTCTAAATTAATAACAACATGAGTAGTTTAACCACCATACTTTTGTAGTCTAAGTTCAGTTATATGTCCAACTGAAAAGCTATCAACTGTCAATAGGTTACCAAATTAACTTCACACTTGATAAGATAAACTATCTTAACAAAGTCATCTCACGCATCGTATCCACACTTGAGTGTTTTGGAGCTGCTAAAGTTACATGATACTTGAAGGTCAAAAGTTACAAAGAATGGGCCTATTATTTAAAGAGTTTGGACTTGATAGGAATGAAGTTATATCGATATGAGTTCGTGGGCAAAAATGGATCCAAACTGAAGTTCAAACGAGATAGATATGGTCAAAACAAAAATATTGCGCAGATGTTGAAAATTGTACGCGAATTTGGCGATAAAGTTCTAGTTGTACTCAAGCTCTTATTCCTTATCTTCATCTACTTGAGAACCTTCACATCTAATTCCCACCTATAAATACCCCTTCAGAGCTCTGTAAAAAAGTATACCTTTACAATTTACCAGTTCATATTTTTTGCTTTAGAATTGAGTGTTTTTCTAGTTTTTAGAGTTTGGATTTGATTTTTGCAAGATTGGATATTCAATTCCTATTCATCCTGAATATTCTTTCCGGGTTTTATCAGTTTATTTAATTCAATGATTCTTCATTCAATTTTGCCTTCTATTTAATTACTTATGTTTGACTAGTTCTTTTTCTAACTCTAAGGTTTGTATAGTTGATTGAATTTATGCTATTGATTTGTTGATACCAATTTGCCTTTCAGCTTATGATTTACAATTCCTGGTGTCTGTTTCTTATGAATTATCTGATCAATAATCTGCATGTGTTAGTTAATTAGTTTGAGGCCTAGCGGATATAGCTGTTTAACATATTCTGGAATATGTGATATGATTTTAACCTTGAGACCTCGCAGAGATATGTGAATCATACAGAACTATTCTTTGTGTGATTTTGGGAGTTAGTAGATTTTCTTGAGATCTAGCGGAGATGGAGAATTTATTAATCAACTTCATAAACTGCTCGAGAGAAATGGTATGATTAATTGAGTGATCTTTCAACATGGTTGTACTAATTAAACTGGTAAATGGATTAATATGTTAATTGTGTAGATTTAATTGACGTAATTACATTCCCTAGGATCAATATTTTATCATTTGATTTTATTCATTTAATTTGCATCTGTCTAGATTTAGCACATCATCATTCCTTTATTTATTTGCATGAATATTAATTGATTGTTTATAATGAATTACTCATTGTGTTTTTGATTTACCAGAGTCGCTGTGAATATGATACTCAATTTGCTATGTATTGCTACAATTATATTGTGTTAGCTGCAATAATATATTGCTAGGGTATTAAATATTTTCTGTCCGCATCAATTGCATCATCTCACCAAACATTTCACTCATCTCATTGTGAAAATGAAAATCAAAGGAATCGATGGAAACAACATTCAATTCACCCCTCTCTCAAGATCACCATATATCTCATATTCTCTCTCTAGATTGGAATGTGTGTGTGTGTCTGTGTGTGTGTGTATATATAGGATTAGGTTCAATGGAGAATTCTCTATTGATCGTTCTGAATAAGTCAATAATTTTTTCGATTGAATCAAAAGACCGCATAAACAGACATATACACATAAAACACGCTTCATCTAGGATTTGAACCCAAGCGAAATGCTTGTTCAGTAAAATTATTGTTGTATTCATATTGGTCAGCGATTCATTCTCCAGTTTTTCTATATTGTTGGGACACAAAAAGATATCCAACTAATTTTGATGATACCAAAACCATTAGAATGTTTTGCTTGTCTTTTGTTCTATTGCAGGTCCAAGTGTTCCAGTCCTCACAGGCCCTGACTGAAGCTGCAATGACTTTAGTTCAGTTGGACAAGGAATAGAAGACTGAGGATCAAAGACAGCACAACTGAAGCATACTTCGCTGAACGAACAGAAGGACGCAACCTAACTAGAAGTCATCAGTCATCAGTCGAAGATGTTCACACAATTCAATATCAGCATTGAACTGAAGACTAGTCAAGTACCAATCGAGATTCTGCATCTGACTGAAGAGAAGAGTACCGGACACGCTGTATTAAATGCTTAAGTACAACAACATTAAATGCCAAAGATTTGAAGTTCGTCCTTGCAAGTACCAGAGTTTTCCTTTGCGTGTAAAGATGCAGAAGCACCATACTCCAAGGACAAAATAATTCAAAATTCTGTCAAATAGAGTATCCGAAGATTGTCACCTCAGCCCAAGAAGCGACACCCTCTCACAACAGCAAAAATCCTAATGACCATCTATCCAACGGATCTATTCAAGACTTTGCCTATAAATAGAGCTTGAGAAACAACTGCAATCTTTACCGATTCGAAGACATACGCTAAAGCTCTGTCAAATTAAAGAGCCAGCACTTCCATAGATAGATTTCGAATCGAAAAAGAGAGTAATCAACGTTGTAAAATCAGTCTAGCTGATTACCTAAACTCTCTTATTAGACTAGGCGCTTCTTGTTGTATCTTAAACCTACAATGGATTACTTTAGAGCTTGTTCTCAGTAATCTTAGTTGGAAGAGTTCAAACCCCTCTTTCAACCGAGAGAAAAGTGAGTTTGAGTGGTTGTTGTTTAGTACCAAAAAACTAAACTAAGTGGTTACCATGGTACCAGTGAAACCAAGAGGGAGTTCAGATTAAAGGTTCTGGCTCCAATTACCTTTGATGTGCTAAATTGTTTTCAACTAAACTGGACTAACTGAAAAGTGTAACTAAGGATTTTACATGTGACAAACATTTTCTAAAGGTTATTCGCACTATGTTTAATTTCCACTGCTGAGTTATTAATCCTACTGACGACTGGTAGCCAGAGAGATTAATAACTCTACTCTATTTTACAAACTAGACTGAAGCCATACTTGGATATCAGTTAAGCCCAGTTCTCGACTGATGTCACTTTACTGAAGTATCTTCAGTATCGGTCTACAACGTATTTCGAATTGAAATCTGATTAAGTTTGTTTTGTTTGCGAAAAATAGCCCATAGGTGTATTCCCCTCCTCCCCCAATACACTTGTCAGTCAACCCTCCGGGACCCCAACATATATTTAGAATTATATATGGATCTCTTCTATATAAAATATTTTTTTTGTCTAAAATGATGAATTTTTTTTGGTTTTTTTTTTTTTGGATTTTGGCAAATAAAATCACGAACTATTTCGAATTTGCAATTTTAACATGACTTTTGAAGTGTGACGAATTAAATCACCACCTTTTCAATTCTTGCAATTTCATCCACCTAATTTTTTCCGGTCGCCAGAATGTTGAATTGGAGCTTACATAGATTAGTAAAGACGACGTCGTTTTTGTTAAGCATAAACGATGTCGTTTCCTATAATTTCAATTAAAAAATTCTCCAAATTATAAAGGCATTGTATCATATATTTGCACCATAATTTTCAATATCCAGCAATTTTATAGAAGATAACGTCATAACATGATTATTACGTGGCAAACTAATCCACGTAAACTCCAACTCAACAATCTGACGACCACAAAAATTGGGGAGACAAATTTGCAAAAATTGAAAATGTGGTGATTTAATTTAGCACACTTCAAAAGTCACGTTCAAACTGCAAATTCAAAAAATTCATGATTTTATTTGACAAAATCCCTTTTTTTTAGTTGACCCATTTCCCATTTTAGAGAGTTGAGAGTGGTGATCGAACTCAAAGATAGCTCAGAGTTATACATTTTTAAAGTAAATCTTACGGGTACTTGTACCTTATCCATTTTTTTAGAGGGAAAAGAAACATATATTACCTTATCCATTTTTTTTTTTGAAAAGGAAGCCGAACTTATATTAAATCAAATTGCGATGCACAATTACCTTATCCATTTTTAGTTGTACTTATATATAGATGTAGGTTTGACGTGATGGCATTTTAACTCTTTAATATAATCCATTCCAATCAATTCGCTTATTACTAAGGGTGTGTTTGCTTTTTATTCTTTTAAATGGAGGGATAATAAAAATTTATGCCTTTAAATATTTGCTTTCTTATCCCACATTTTACACAAACACTATTTTTCCTTCCTTATTTTCACTTCCATTTCTTCAAGTAAAGAACTCTCCTAGCTGCGCATTCATCGTATAGAATAGTATGCCACACTGTCCTTTCCTATTGACTGTGAGTGAAAAAGATGAATCCTATACATCTCATGCCATGGTTGTTGCTCTAAGCCCTGTGTTGGTTGGGGGAAGAGTTCCATCGCGAAGGATTCAATCCAGCTATTACCTACGAAAGATCTACAACTACATCACCGGCCATTCCTCATCGACGACGCCCTTCTTTTGTGTACATGTGAGGTAGGTCAGATATGTTGAGTTTTCGAAATGGAGGGATAATATTATTCCTCCTTGAAGTGAAAATTAGGAATGAAAAATGATGTTTGTGTAAAATGTGAGATAAGAAAACAAACATTTAAAGGCATAAATTTTTGTTATCCCTCCATTTAGAGGGATAAAAAGCAAACACACCCTAAGTATATACTCCCTAAGGAGTATTTTATATCAAATCAATTCGCTTAATTCTATATACTAGCAGATCCATTTTTAATTTTACTTATATATAGATGTTGACCGTGATGGCATTTGAAGTCTTACCATAAAACATATCCAATCAATTCACTTAATAATAGGTATATTTTATATCAAATCAATTCGCTTATTTTTATATACTAGCAGGATGGCATACATTAATTAATTAAACGTCACCTATTGTTATCATTGTTAAAAAAACACGATAACAAAAAATTAATATAAAATTCATGTTTATGTTACGAGGTTCATGTTTACATAAATAATTTTAGTTTAAAGATTCTAATGAAATTAAACTTTTAAATAAATTCTTTGAATTGTAATTCTAAAATATACAAAATTTACAGAACAAAAAAAAAAGTTATTTATGTGAGATGAAGAATTCTAATAAATGCTACTTAAATTAATTAGTAAAATATAAAACATAGCTGTAACAAATGCATAGATTTTTTTACATTATTATTTAATTTAATTGCGTAACTATTCTTACATTAATCTAATCAGATGCTGAGATGCCATTATCTAGTAGTACAGCTCAGTGCTCATAATTAGGGCCACGTGGCATGTGCCACTTTTTTCATCAACAAGTGATCCACGCTAATGTCGGTCCATTCTTGATTAAATTTCAAAGATAAATTAAAAAAATCGACGGTGTGATCAAAGATGAAGCAGCCAACGATATCTATTTATTATACGAAAACACAATTTGTGGCAAAATTGTAATTAAAAAATTAATCAAAGGTATTTATAAAACTCAACAAATTTCATATCTCATATATTTTCTCTCTCCTCTCTCCTCTATCATCTCTTTCATCATACGCATTCTTCAATTTTCTATTCTCTCTCTCTCTTTCTCTCATATTCTCTTTTTCATATTTTAATGATAAAAAATTTTATTTATAAAAAATATTCTATATATATCTTAAATTAAAGATGAATGCAAGATCTTTGATTTGGTATCAAATAATTATTCAACTCTTTTATTAGTATTCTAATAAATTCTAATAATATAATTTATTTTCCTACTTATCAATTGAAGCTTTTCTAATAAGATGACATAAATAATGTGCTAACTTAGAAAAAATTAATTTTATGCTTAGCTTATGTTTTAAAATTATATATCATGATGTGAAAACTCTTTTTTGATTGTTTCTTCATTTCTTTTAATTTGAATGATGTGTTTATTCTATAATTTTATGGAAGAAAATAAAGTTTTTCCATCAAATAGATGGAAAATTAAATGATACTTTTCAAAATTATAAAATAAAATTAAGGATCTTTACTGAGTAATTGATGTAGATTATTTTATTTTTTAAGAAAAAATAATTTACATTTACTTATATTCTAACTATATTTAATATTTATTTTTTATTTATTTGATACATAATTTTATTTATTTATTTTTGATAAATTAACATGATTAAATAAAGAAATTTAAAGGCCGCGCCACAGGGCTCGAACCCAAGACCTTCGATTTTAGACATTAAACCCTAATCTCTTAACTGATACACATGCTACATCGTTTAATTTTGATGCAAAATTATATTCGCCGTGCATCTAGTTTTTATATGAACTTCTAGTAGCAAGAGAGATGTTAATTGCGGCTGTATTACAATGAGATAGAAATAGAGAATATGAGATTATAAAATATTAAATTGAATGAAAATAATAAAATAAATTTGTGTAAGATAGTTAATTTAAGGAGAATCCTTGCAAGATAAGATATGTTTTGGTAGTGCCTTTAGATTGACACGTCGTCCTCAAAGATGAAACGACTTTGTCTCCTAGATAGTAGCACTGTAAATAAACGAGCTCTGGTGGACGTCGTATACCACCAAATAATTCCTGCAGAATTATCAAAATATATTAGTATCGTGATAAGCAGGGTCGATCCCACAGAGAGCAGATAAAATCATTCAATTCCCTAAATCTATTAAATTTTGGTGATGCCACCACGCCTTAATTTTGGAGAAAATATTAATTAACTAAGAAAAGCAAATTAAATCAAATAAAATAGCTCTTGAAATAAATTAATAGAAAGGTAATTCGGCTCAAATAAATCCACTCTAATTCAACTCTGATCCTCGACGCAATAATTAATTAATCCCTACCAACCAACCAGTTATAGGATACCGTGAAACGCAACGGACGTACCCCAATTCCTACTTACTGTGTCGATAAACAGCTGGAGACGCCAGACCTGCTTATTTCCCTTATTAAAATATAACCTAGCTGGAGACGCCAGACCTAGATTTAATATTCTAATAGCATTAAGATGAAGGAACCCAATTTATACCAATTATCCTAGATACGCTAGTAATAATTAATATACCAATTAATTCCCCCTACGAACACGGTAGTTGTATCACTAATTAGTCCAATTCCAACAATTACGGATTGGTAGGAACTAATTGACTGTAATCCAATTAAACTTAAGTTGATCAGGCTTAAATAAAATCAGAATTATCTTGGAACCTAGGAATTAATCGGAATCAATAGGAATCAATTTTAAACCAATTAGGTCTCACAGATCATTAAATTAGAGTTTCATTATTCTTGCCGAATTAAAGATTTAGCTACTCATGCTTAAATTAAAAACAATCAAATAAATAAAATAAAACATAAAAAAATATGCGAATAAAGCAGAATTATAAATTGCAAGAAATAAATCAAACTTGAATCGAGAATTCGTCTGCCTCAATTATCCACTCCAGCCGCTATTCCATAAACAAATGCAAGAATTTAAACTAAATTGAACTTTGAAAGCAAGGGATTAACAGAACATGGGAATCGAAAATTTGCATGAAAGATAAAGAAATTGCATGCATGGAAATATCAAAAATCAAAAGTCAAACTCTAGCTTGGAAATCAAAAGTTGCGGCTACTCTAATTGTAAAAGTGAATGTGTAAGTAAGTAATATAAAACCTAATCTAATATATATATCCCTAACTATGCGTGCGGCCCCCATTAAGAAGTTTAGGAAATAAATCCCTAATAGGGCGCCGCCTAATCCAACGCATGGGCTTCGGCCTTTAAACAAATAAAGCCTAAAAAAAAATAATTAAAACATGAGTTTTGGGCCTAATTAAATGTATGATAATTAATCTAAGCCCAATCTCTAAACTCTTCCAAAAATCCATGCTAATCTTCATCAATTCTCGACTTTCACCGACATCTTCCATCTACGAGCATCCATCTTCAATCTCTCTAATTCCTGCGCCATACATCACCAACTTGGGTAATATCAAGGAAAAATCAACGGCAAAACGACACGAAAATAGATAACTAAATCACACACATCAAATCCCCTCACACTTGAATCATACTTGCCCTCAAGTATGAAGTGAAGAAAAGACTCAATAGAGGACATAGCTTTCTAGACAAAACTTCCCCCCTCGACACGACACTAAAAACTCACAAGAAAAGAACAAAACAACGGACGCAACAACTAACGGAAAGAAAATAGAAAAGAACAAGGACACTAAACAACGACAAACTCAACTAAAAACAACAGCCAAGCAATCATCAAAACACTAGTAATGTAACATACTGCCAAGTCGAACCATGCAACTCACAATCAACTCTCAACTCTCGAATCAAGAAAAAATAATATCAAACGTGTGTTTTCATTGTCAATTCAGTCCAAATCAAGCAACAATGAGCTCCTCTTAAGGTTCACTCTTCTCTCAAGAATTCATTGGAAATTCACACGCAAGAAGAAAAATCCACTTAGTCGTGATATGTCATGGTCACATAGTAACTCAAGGAGGTCTTTTCTCATTGGTTGTAATGGGGCTAAGGACCGTTCATGATGTTGGCAAGATCCTAGGGGTCCTAAGCTCAAGCATTGAAATTCAAAGTGTGCACATCCAATCTAAACCATCATCCACAATTTCAAGTTCATAGAGAAAGAAGAAAGCAACTAAACTTGGGGAAAAACTCCAACAATAACAATGATACTACATGCTCAAATCAAACTGGTGCAACATCTTTTTTTTTCTTTTCTTTTCTTTTTTTAATTTTTTTTTTCTCTTTTTCTTTTTTTTTCTCTTTTTTTTTTTTTTTTTCTGCAACACCTTTCCTTTTTTTTATATCCTCAATCAACATGCAATCATCATCTACAAAAGATCCCCATAAATCGTCTCTCAAAACTGCTCCCATCCCAGAAACTGAACTGATCAATGCCACTGTTTGGCCAAACGGATCACAGATCCTTATCATTTTACACAAGACAGCAGTTTGGGCAAACGACACATGTAAACACAGCTTAACTTTCTCTAGTAATTAATGGAATGAAGTTCAAAATTAGACATGCATCACTGGGCCAAAGAGAGAGTCCAAAACAGGCCTTGGCTTAATTATTTAGTGACTAATAAGAACAAAAATGGTCAAGGCTTCAAAAATGGCTCACTAAGGGTTAATGTTCGGTAGGAATTCAAAAGCAGGCCAAAAGGCTACCCTAATGCCTTCTATCATGCATTACCAATGACTCACAACATATCACAACTTCATGAATAACAAACCACTCAAAAAGAAAAATAGTAGAGAGTGCTCTACTCTAATAAGCTCAATTCTCACTTATATGTGGCTTTTTACTCATTGTTGCTCTTATTTGTCATCCCAAATTTCATCCAATAAACACACAAAATTTTCAATCTCAAAATCTCAAATCTCAAGTATCAAATCTCAAGTTCATCACATAACTCAACCGGGCAGCATGCTTATCACTAATATTTCAACAACACAAAGCTCAAAACACACAAAAACGACATAAAAAACGGACTCAACAGAAAACAAGCTCAAAGACGCCCCCCTCACACTTAGATTTTGCTTGCCCTCAAGCAAACAAAACAAAGCATAAGCAAGGAGCACACAAACGCACAACTAAACGAAAAACACAAAGACAACACAAAAAACATGCGAAACAAAACAAGAAAAGGAAGGAAGTCACCGTGTGCGCTGCCGCCTCATCTCCTGTCGAATGGTGGCGCTCAAGTTCGCAATGCTCTCTTGTAGGGCTGCCAAGTTCCCATCGATCTTTTTTTTTTTTTTTAAAAAAAAAACTGAAACTTAACAAAAATTAAAACTAAGAAGGAACTAAGAAACTAAAAGGAAAACTGAACGAAACAAAAATAAAGGAAGAGAAAGGCAAAACAGGAAAATAAAAGGGAAAGAAAATCGGGTTGCCTCCCGATAAGCGCCATTATTTAACGTCATCGGCTCGACTGTTGATGCAATCAGAATCTCGTCTGAGGTGACAATGGAATTTCTTCCACTGTTGTCATATGAGATGCATCGCAATATGGCTCCAACTTGTGATAGTTGACTACAAACGTCTTTGCCGTAGCCAAACTCTTAATCTCCACTGGTCCGTCTGGCCAAACAGACTGTATCTCAAAAGGACCTATCCATTGCCTTCCAAGCATGAATCGAACCTTTTCACCGACTTCAAATGTTCTCCAGAATCGATGCTTGTGATAAGCTATCGCTATTAGATCTGCATACCCCATGTTGGTATTATAGGCTTCCAAACGGAGCTCCTCCTCACACTTATCTTTTAAGTCGGGTGGTTCCACATTAAAATACAGAGTCCTATAACGTGGCTTCCGTCTGGGCAAACGAACCGTATGTCCAGAACCTGTGAATTTCGGGTCATCATGAAGAATTTTGTCCTGTTTGGGCAAACAGAACGTATTTCCAGAATCTGCCAATTTCGAGTGAGCATGAAGAGACTTGGTAGATTCTTTGACTTCTTCATTGTTCATCCCACGAGCATCAAGACCAGTTGCTCTTTTGATCAAGGTCGATTCCAACTTGTCCTGCACAGATTTAGTCTCAAGATGTTTTTGGACAGAAGGGTCAGTAATGTTAGTGGCACAAACAGTTTTAACAACAAGAGGATTTTTCATGGTATCATCAATATTGAAAGTGAACTTCTCTCCATGATAATCCAAACAAATAGTACCACTATAAACATCAATGAGTGCCCTAGTGGTCCTTAAGAAAGGACGGCCTAACAGAACACCAGCTGACTTTCTCGATTGCATACCACTCATCTTCACCACATAAAAGTCAGCAGGATAAACAAAATCATGCACCTTTACAAGAACATTCTCTAGAAGACCCTCGGGATGAACATATGACCCATCAGCTAACTGAATGACCACTCTAGTGTCTACCAATTCTACACCCGACAATCTATTATAAACAGTGAGAGGCATAACATTGATAGACGCTCCTAAGTCACACATAGCATGCTCGATCCTAGTATCACCAATGTAAATGGGAAGAGAAAACATACCAAGATCTTTGCACTTAGCTGGTAACTCCTTCTTGAGTGCAGCTGAAACGTTCTCGCCCATCACAATCTTTCCAGTTGCCTTGGACTTTCCAGCTATGAAGTCCTTCACAAATTTCCCAAAGGGAGGAATTTTCAGTGCTTGCAAGAATGGAAGATTCACTTCAAGTTTGCCGAAAATCTTCACAAAATCGATGAGTTCCTCTTCCGGCTTCTTCCTCGCCAATCTTCCTGGAAAAGGGAATGATGTTGCAACCTTGGGATCATGTAAGCTCAACGGTTTAGAGACCTTGGTCTGCTCCTCTTCGTTGGATTCAATTGCTGCTCCCTTTCCTTTCTGCTCAACTGTCGGCTCACTGTTCTGTTTGGCCAAACCGGACTGTTCTGCATTCTGGATTGCAGAATCCACCTTGGCTCCAGAATTTTCGAATTTTTCCAAGCTGAATTCGACTCCAGAATCCTTGCTCGGACACCCCTTTGAATTCTGGGTTATGGGCTCACTCAACTCCTTTCCACTCCTCAAAGTAATCATGCTAACGTTCTCCATTGGATTCAATTGGACTTGTGATGGTAATTTACCTTGATAGCCCTTGAGTTGGTTCACGGATGTCGCAAGCTGAGACACTTGACGAGCTAACCCTTCGATCTGAACCCTTTGCTCTGCTTGAGACTGTTGAAGTTTTAGCACCGCTTCATTGGTTGTTTGCAAATTATTTTGCAACAATTGTTGTGAGCCAATCAACTCTCTCATCATCTCTTCAAGAGCCTTTCCTTGATTTTCTTGTGGAGGTGGTGGTGCTTGTTGGAATCCTCTTTGATGAGGCGGTCTATAGCTCTGCTGCTGCTGCTGCTGCACTTGATTGCCTTGGTCTCTCCAACGATCATTAGGGTGATCTCTCCATGGCGTATTGTAGTTGCTCAAGTAGGGGTCGGTGCATTGCAAGCTCGTATGGCCAAAGCTACCACACGCTCTACATGGCTTTTCTGTCGGTTGTCCAGCAATTGCGAGTTTCTCCACCATAGTACTTAGCATTCTCTCTAACTTCCCCATCCTTTCTTCGAACTTATTCTCAAAATCCGACGAACTAGCTTGAGCAGCTTTCTTGAGCAGTTGGATACGTGGCTCTTCATACTCTCTCGTTGCTTCCACCAAGTGTTGAATCAACTTCTTAGCTTCGCTCACAGTATTTTGAGAAAATGCTCCTCCACTTGATGAATTCACCAGATTTTTGGTATCTACCGTCATCCCTTGATAGAAATACTGCAGCAAATCCCCCTCTGAAAACTTATGGTTTGGACAGCTATCCACCAACCTCCTGAATCGAGTCCAGTATGTGCTCAGTGACTCATCGTACTCCTGCTTCACTCCACTAATTTCCTTCTTTAGCGCATTCGTCTTGGTAGGAGGGAAAAAATGCTCCAGGAATAGCTTTTTCATCTCGACCCATGATGTGATAGAATAGGGTGGAAGACTCGCGAACCAGGAGTTCGCCTCTGCTGTCATGGTGAAGGGAAAGGCAGCTAGTCTGAAGTGTTCCTCCGTAACTCCAGTGGGGCGTTTCTGGACTTTGCAAATTTTGATGAATTCGCTCAAGAAATTGTACGGATCTTCTCCCTTCTTGCCATAGTACTTTGGGAGAACATTAAGCAGTCCAAGCTTAATCTCAATACCGGTAGCAGCTGCCGGCATCTGAATTGGGGTGGGCGGGTCATCGGCCTCGTGGCTGGAGAGATCACACAGTCTAGGATCGTCAGCCATGTCGCTCTCAGTACTTGCGATAAAAATCGAGTCGGTTTCTTCTTCACAGTCTGTGTCTGCCTCTGAATCAGGGTCTGTTTGGGCAAACGGATCCTCTGCAGCAATCTGAACTTCAGGTTCAGACTTGAAAAACGTTTCTGTCCGGTCAGACGGAGCAATTTCCGAGCCTTCCAGACCTTGCAGCTTCCTCGCCGTGGCCTCCTTCCTCAATCTCTTCGCGGTTTTCTCGATCTCAAAATCGTAGAGGAGATTCGGCTTAGAAGATCTGCTCATAAACCAAAAAGAAAAAATAAAAAAAATAGATCAAAAGGGAAAAAAAAATCAATTAACACCGCTCCCCGGCAACGGCGCCAATTTGGTGGACGTCGTATACCACCAAATAATTCCTGCAGAATTATCAAAATATATTAGTATCGTGATAAGCAGGGTCGATCCCACAGAGAGCAGATAAAATCATTCAATTCCCTAAATCTATTAAATTTTGGTGATGCCACCACGCCTTAATTTTGGAGAAAATATTAATTAACTAAGAAAAGCAAATTAAATCAAATAAAATAGCTCTTGAAATAAATTAATAGAAAGGTAATTCGGCTCAAATAAATCCACTCTAATTCAACTCTGATCCTCGACGCAATAATTAATTAATCCCTACCAACCAACCAGTTATAGGATACCGTGAAACGCAACGGACGTACCCCAATTCCTACTTACTGTGTCGATAAACAGCTGGAGACGCCAGACCTGCTTATTTCCCTTATTAAAATATAACCTAGCTGGAGACGCCAGACCTAGATTTAATATTCTAATAGCATTAAGATGAAGGAACCCAATTTATACCAATTATCCTAGATACGCTAGTAATAATTAATATACCAATTAATTCCCCCTACGAACACGGTAGTTGTATCACTAATTAGTCCAATTCCAACAATTACGGATTGGTAGGAACTAATTGACTGTAATCCAATTAAACTTAAGTTGATCAGGCTTAAATAAAATCAGAATTATCTTGGAACCTAGGAATTAATCGGAATCAATAGGAATCAATTTTAAACCAATTAGGTCTCACAGATCATTAAATTAGAGTTTCATTATTCTTGCCGAATTAAAGATTTAGCTACTCATGCTTAAATTAAAAACAATCAAATAAATAAAATAAAACATAAAAAAATATGCGAATAAAGCAGAATTATAAATTGCAAGAAATAAATCAAACTTGAATCGAGAATTCGTCTGCCTCAATTATCCACTCCAGCCGCTATTCCATAAACAAATGCAAGAATTTAAACTAAATTGAACTTTGAAAGCAAGGGATTAACAGAACATGGGAATCGAAAATTTGCATGAAAGATAAAGAAATTGCATGCATGGAAATATCAAAAATCAAAAGTCAAACTCTAGCTTGGAAATCAAAAGTTGCGGCTACTCTAATTGTAAAAGTGAATGTGTAAGTAAGTAATATAAAACCTAATCTAATATATATATCCCTAACTATGCGTGCGGCCCCCATTAAGAAGTTTAGGAAATAAATCCCTAATAGGGCGCCGCCTAATCCAACGCATGGGCTTCGGCCTTTAAACAAATAAAGCCTAAAAAAAAATAATTAAAACATGAGTTTTGGGCCTAATTAAATGTATGATAATTAATCTAAGCCCAATCTCTAAACTCTTCCAAAAATCCATGCTAATCTTCATCAATTCTCGACTTTCACCGACATCTTCCATCTACGAGCATCCATCTTCAATCTCTCTAATTCCTGCGCCATACATCACCAACTTGGGTAATATCAAGGAAAAATCAACGGCAAAACGACACGAAAATAGATAACTAAATCACACACATCAAATCCCCTCACACTTGAATCATACTTGCCCTCAAGTATGAAGTGAAGAAAAGACTCAATAGAGGACATAGCTTTCTAGACAAAACTTCCCCCCTCGACACGACACTAAAAACTCACAAGAAAAGAACAAAACAACGGACGCAACAACTAACGGAAAGAAAATAGAAAAGAACAAGGACACTAAACAACGACAAACTCAACTAAAAACAACAGCCAAGCAATCATCAAAACACTAGTAATGTAACATACTGCCAAGTCGAACCATGCAACTCACAATCAACTCTCAACTCTCGAATCAAGAAAAAATAATATCAAACGTATGTTTTCATTGTCAATTCAGTCCAAATCAAGCAACAATGAGCTCCTCTTAAGGTTCACTCTTCTCTCAAGAATTCATTGGAAATTCACACGCAAGAAGAAAAATCCACTTAGTCGTGATATGTCATGGTCACATAGTAACTCAAGGAGGTCTTTTCTCATTGGTTGTAATGGGGCTAAGGACCGTTCATGATGTTGGCAAGATCCTAGGGGTCCTAAGCTCAAGCATTGAAATTCAAAGTGTGCACATCCAATCTAAACCATCATCCACAATTTCAAGTTCATAGAGAAAGAAGAAAGCAACTAAACTTGGGGAAAAACTCCAACAATAACAATGATACTACATGCTCAAATCAAACTGGGGCAACATCTTTTTTTTTCTTTTCTTTTCTTTTTTTAATTTTTTTTTCTCTTTTTCTTTTTTTTCTCTCTTTTTTTTTTTTCTGCAACACCTTTCCTTTTTTTTATATCCTCAATCAACATGCAATCATCATCTACAAAAGATCCCCATAAATCGTCTCTCAAAACTGCTCCCATCCCAGAAACTGAACTGATCAATGCCACTGTTTGGCCAAACGGATCACAGATCCTTATCATTTTACACAAGACAGCAGTTTGGGCAAACGGCACATGTAAACACAGCTTAACTTTCTCTAGTAATTAATGGAATGAAGTTCAAAATTAGACATGCATCACTGGGCCAAAGAGAGAGTCCAAAACAGGCATTGGCTTAATTATTTAGTGACTAATAAGAACAAAAATGGTCAAGGCTTCAAAAATGGCTCACTAAGGGTTAATGTTCGGTAGGAATTCAAAAGCAGGCCAAAAGGCTACCCTAATGCCTTCTATCATGCATTACCAATGACTCACAACATATCACAACTTCATGAATAACAAACCACTCAAAAAGAAAAATAGTAGAGAGTGCTCTACTCTAATAAGCTCAATTCTCACTTATATGTGGCTTTTTACTCATTGTTGCTCTTATTTGTCATCCCAAATTTCATCCAATAAACACACAAAATTTTCAATCTCAAAATCTCAAATCTCAAGTATCAAATCTCAAGTTCATCACATAACTCAACCGGGCAGCATGCTTATCACTAATATTTCAACAACACAAAGCTCAAAACACACAAAAACGACATAAAAAACGGACTCAACAGAAAACAAGCTCAAAGACGCCCCCCTCACACTTAGATTTTGCTTGCCCTCAAGCAAACAAAACAAAGCATAAGCAAGGAGCACACAAACGCACAACTAAACGAAAAACACAAAGACAACACAAAAAACATGCGAAACAAAACAAGAAAAGGAAGGAAGTCACCGTGTGCGCTGCCGCCTCATCTCCTGTCGAATGGTGGCGCTCAAGTTCGCAATGCTCTCTTGTAGGGCTGCCAAGTTCCCATCGATCTTTTTTTTTTTTTTTTTTAAAAAAAAACTGAAACTTAACAAAAATTAAAACTAAGAAGGAACTAAGAAACTAAAAGGAAAACTGAACGAAACAAAAATAAAGGAAGAGAAAGGCAAAACAGGAAAATAAAAGGGAAAGAAAATCGGGTTGCCTCCCGATAAGCGCCATTATTTAACGTCATCGGCTCGACTGTTGATGCAATCAGAATCTCGTCTGAGGTGACAATGGAATTTCTTCCACTGTTGTCATATGAGATGCATCGCAATATGGCTCCAACTTGTGATAGTTGACTACAAACGTCTTTGCCGTAGCCAAACTCTTAATCTCCACTGGTCCGTCTGGCCAAACAGACTGTATCTCAAAAGGACCTATCCATTGCCTTCCAAGCATGAATCGAACCTTTTCACCGACTTCAAATGTTCTCCAGAATCGATGCTTGTGATAAGCTATCGCTATTAGATCTGCATACCCCATGTTGGTATTATAGGCTTCCAAACGGAGCTCCTCCTCACACTTATCTTTTAAGTCGGGTGGTTCCACATTAAAATGCAGAGTCCTATAACGTGGCTTCCGTCTGGGCAAACGAACCGTATGTCCAGAACCTGTGAATTTCGGGTCATCATGAAGAATTTTGTCCTGTTTGGGCAAACAGAACGTATTTCCAGAATCTGCCAATTTCGAGTGAGCATGAAGAGACTTGGTAGATTCTTTGACTTCTTCATTGTTCATCCCACGAGCATCAAGACCAGTTGCTCTTTTGATCAAGGTCGGTTCCAACTTGTCCTGCACAGATTTAGTCTCAAGATGTTTTTGGACAGAAGGGTCAGTAATGTTAGTGGCACAAACAGTTTTAACAACAAGAGGATTTTTCATGGTATCATCAATATTGAAAGTGAACTTCTCTCCATGATAATCCAAACAAATAGTACCACTATAAACATCAATGAGTGCCCTAGTGGTCCTTAAGAAAGGACGGCCTAACAGAACACCAGCTGACTTTCTCGATTGCATACCACTCATCTTCACCACATAAAAGTCAGCAGGATAAACAAAATCATGCACCTTTACAAGAACATTCTCTAGAAGACCCTCGGGATGAACATATGACCCATCAGCTAACTGAATGACCACTCTAGTGTCTACCAATTCTACACCCGACAATCTATTATAAACAGTGAGAGGCATAACATTGATAGACGCTCCTAAGTCACACATAGCATGCTCGATCCTAGTATCACCAATGTAAATGGGAAGAGAAAACATACCAAGATCTTTGCACTTAGCTGGTAACTCCTTCTTGAGTGCAGCTGAAACGTTCTCGCCCATCACAATCTTTCCAGTTGCCTTGGACTTTCCAGCTATGAAGTCCTTCACAAATTTCCCAAAGGGAGGAATTTTCAGTGCTTGCAAGAATGGAAGATTCACTTCAAGTTTGCCGAAAATCTTCACAAAATCGATGAGTTCCTCTTCCGGCTTCTTCCTCGCCAATCTTCCTGGAAAAGGGAATGATGTTGCAACCTTGGGATCATGTAAGCTCAACGGTTTAGAGACCTTGGTCTGCTCCTCTTCGTTGGATTCAATTGCTGCTCCCTTTCCTTTCTGCTCAACTGTCGGCTCACTGTTCTGTTTGGCCAAACCGGACTGTTCTGCATTCTGGATTGCAGAATCCACCTTGGCTCCAGAATTTTCGAATTTTTCCAAGCTGAATTCGACTCCAGAATCCTTGCTCGGACACCCCTTTGAATTCTGGGTTATGGGCTCACTCAACTCCTTTCCACTCCTCAAAGTAATCATGCTAACGTTCTCCATTGGATTCAATTGGACTTGTGATGGTAATTTACCTTGATAGCCCTTGAGTTGGTTCACGGATGTCGCAAGCTGAGACACTTGACGAGCTAACCCTTCGATCTGAACCCTTTGCTCTGCTTGAGACTGTTGAAGTTTTAGCACCGCTTCATTGGTTGTTTGCAAATTATTTTGCAACAATTGTTGTGAGCCAATCAACTCTCTCATCATCTCTTCAAGAGCCTTTCCTTGATTTTCTTGTGGAGGTGGTGGTGCTTGTTGGAATCCTCTTTGATGAGGCGGTCTATAGCTCTGCTGCTGCTGCTGCTGCACTTGATTGCCTTGGTCTCTCCAACGATCATTAGGGTGATCTCTCCATGGCGTATTGTAGTTGCTCAAGTAGGGGTCGGTGCATTGCAAGCTCGTATGGCCAAAGCTACCACACGCTCTACATGGCTTTTCTGTCGGTTGTCCAGCAATTGCGAGTTTCTCCACCACAGTACTTAGCATTCTCTCTAACTTCCCCATCCTTTCTTCGAACTTATTCTCAAAATCCGACGAACTAGCTTGAGCAGCTTTCTTGAGCAGTTGGATACGTGGCTCTTCATACTCTCTCGTTGCTTCCACCAAGTGTTGAATCAACTTCTTAGCTTCGCTCACAGTATTTTGAGAAAATGCTCCTCCACTTGATGAATTCACCAGATTTTTGGTATCTACCGTCATCCCTTGATAGAAATACTGCAGCAAATCCCCCTCTGAAAACTTATGGTTTGGACAGCTATCCACCAACCTCCTGAATCGAGTCCAGTATGTGCTCAGTGACTCATCGTACTCCTGCTTCACTCCACTAATTTCCTTCTTTAGCGCATTCGTCTTGGTAGGAGGGAAAAAATGCTCCAGGAATAGCTTTTTCATCTCGACCCATGATGTGATAGAATAGGGTGGAAGACTCGCGAACCAGGAGTTCGCCTCTGCTGTCATGGTGAAGGGAAAGGCAGCTAGTCTGAAGTGTTCCTCCGTAACTCCAGTGGGGCGTTTCTGGACTTTGCAAATTTTGATGAATTCGCTCAAGAAATTGTACGGATCTTCTCCCTTCTTGCCATAGTACTTTGGGAGAACATTAAGCAGTCCAAGCTTAATCTCAATACCGGTAGCAGCTGCCGGCATCTGAATTGGGGTGGGCGGGTCATCGGCCTCGTGGCTGGAGAGATCACACAGTCTAGGATCGTCAGCCATGTCGCTCTCAGTACTTGCGATAAAAATCGAGTCGGTTTCTTCTTCACAGTCTGTGTCTGCCTCTGAATCAGGGTCTGTTTGGGCAAACGGATCCTCTGCAGCAATCTGAACTTCAGGTTCAGACTTGAAAAACGTTTCTGTCCGGTCAGACGGAGCAATTTCCGAGCCTTCCAGACCTTGCAGCTTCCTCGCCGTGGCCTCCTTCCTCAATCTCTTCGCGGTTTTCTCGATCTCAAAATCGTAGAGGAGATTCGGCTTAGAAGATCTGCTCATAAACCAAAAAGAAAAAATAAAAAAAATAGATCAAAAGGGAAAAAAAAATCAATTAACACCGCTCCCCGGCAACGGCGCCAATTTGGTGGACGTCGTATACCACCAAATAATTCCTGCAGAATTATCAAAATATATTAGTATCGTGATAAGCAGGGTCGATCCCACAGAGAGCAGATAAAATCATTCAATTCCCTAAATCTATTAAATTTTGGTGATGCCACCACGCCTTAATTTTGGAGAAAATATTAATTAACTAAGAAAAGCAAATTAAATCAAATAAAATAGCTCTTGAAATAAATTAATAGAAAGGTAATTCGGCTCAAATAAATCCACTCTAATTCAACTCTGATCCTCGACGCAATAATTAATTAATCCCTACCAACCAACCAGTTATAGGATACCGTGAAACGCAACGGACGTACCCCAATTCCTACTTACTGTGTCGATAAACAGCTGGAGACGCCAGACCTGCTTATTTCCCTTATTAAAATATAACCTAGCTGGAGACGCCAGACCTAGATTTAATATTCTAATAGCATTAAGATGAAGGAACCCAATTTATACCAATTATCCTAGATACGCTAGTAATAATTAATATACCAATTAATTCCCCCTACGAACACGGTAGTTGTATCACTAATTAGTCCAATTCCAACAATTACGGATTGGTAGGAACTAATTGACTGTAATCCAATTAAACTTAAGTTGATCAGGCTTAAATAAAATCAGAATTATCTTGGAACCTAGGAATTAATCGGAATCAATAGGAATCAATTTTAAACCAATTAGGTCTCACAGATCATTAAATTAGAGTTTCATTATTCTTGCCGAATTAAAGATTTAGCTACTCATGCTTAAATTAAAAACAATCAAATAAATAAAATAAAACATAAAAAAATATGCGAATAAAGCAGAATTATAAATTGCAAGAAATAAATCAAACTTGAATCGAGAATTCGTCTGCCTCAATTATCCACTCCAGCCGCTATTCCATAAACAAATGCAAGAATTTAAACTAAATTGAACTTTGAAAGCAAGGGATTAACAGAACATGGGAATCGAAAATTTGCATGAAAGATAAAGAAATTGCATGCATGGAAATATCAAAAATCAAAAGTCAAACTCTAGCTTGGAAATCAAAAGTTGCGGCTACTCTAATTGTAAAAGTGAATGTGTAAGTAAGTAATATAAAACCTAATCTAATATATATATCCCTAACTATGCGTGCGGCCCCCATTAAGAAGTTTAGGAAATAAATCCCTAATAGGGCGCCGCCTAATCCAACGCATGGGCTTCGGCCTTTAAACAAATAAAGCCTAAAAAAAAATAATTAAAACATGAGTTTTGGGCCTAATTAAATGTATGATAATTAATCTAAGCCCAATCTCTAAACTCTTCCAAAAATCCATGCTAATCTTCATCAATTCTCGACTTTCACCGACATCTTCCATCTACGAGCATCCATCTTCAATCTCTCTAATTCCTGCGCCATACATCACCAACTTGGGTAATATCAAGGAAAAATCAACGGCAAAACGACACGAAAATAGATAACTAAATCACACACATCAAATCCCCTCACACTTGAATCATACTTGCCCTCAAGTATGAAGTGAAGAAAAGACTCAATAGAGGACATAGCTTTCTAGACAAAACTTCCCCCCTCGACACGACACTAAAAACTCACAAGAAAAGAACAAAACAACGGACGCAACAACTAACGGAAAGAAAATAGAAAAGAACAAGGACACTAAACAACGACAAACTCAACTAAAAACAACAGCCAAGCAATCATCAAAACACTAGTAATGTAACATACTGCCAAGTCGAACCATGCAACTCACAATCAACTCTCAACTCTCGAATCAAGAAAAAATAATATCAAACGTGTGTTTTCATTGTCAATTCAGTCCAAATCAAGCAACAATGAGCTCCTCTTAAGGTTCACTCTTCTCTCAAGAATTCATTGGAAATTCACACGCAAGAAGAAAAATCCACTTAGTCGTGATATGTCATGGTCACATAGTAACTCAAGGAGGTCTTTTCTCATTGGTTGTAATGGGGCTAAGGACCGTTCATGATGTTGGCAAGATCCTAGGGGTCCTAAGCTCAAGCATTGAAATTCAAAGTGTGCACATCCAATCTAAACCATCATCCACAATTTCAACTTCATAGAGAAAGAAGAAAGCAACTAAACTTGGGGAAAAACTCCAACAATAACAATGATACTACATGCTCAAATCAAACTGGTGCAACATCTTTTTTTTTCTTTTCTTTTCTTTTTTTAATTTTTTTTTTCTCTTTTTCTTTTTTTTTCTCTTTTTTTTTTTTTCTGCAACACCTTTCCTTTTTTTTATATCCTCAATCAACATGCAATCATCATCTACAAAAGATCCCCATAAATCGTCTCTCAAAACTGCTCCCATCCCAGAAACTGAACTGATCAATGCCACTGTTTGGCCAAACGGATCACAGATCCTTATCATTTTACACAAGACAGCAGTTTGGGCAAACGGCACATGTAAACACAGCTTAACTTTCTCTAGTAATTAATGGAATGAAGTTCAAAATTAGACATGCATCACTGGGCCAAAGAGAGAGTCCAAAACAGGCCTTGGCTTAATTATTTAGTGACTAATAAGAACAAAAATGGTCAAGGCTTCAAAAATGGCTCACTAAGGGTTAATGTTCGGTAGGAATTCAAAAGCAGGCCAAAAGGCTACCCTAATGCCTTCTATCATGCATTACCAATGACTCACAACATATCACAACTTCATGAATAACAAACCACTCAAAAAGAAAAATAGTAGAGAGTGCTCTACTCTAATAAGCTCAATTCTCACTTATATGTGGCTTTTTACTCATTGTTGCTCTTATTTGTCATCCCAAATTTCATCCAATAAACACACAAAATTTTCAATCTCAAAATCTCAAATCTCAAGTATCAAATCTCAAGTTCATCACATAACTCAACCGGGCAGCATGCTTATCACTAATATTTCAACAACACAAAGCTCAAAACACACAAAAACGACATAAAAAACGGACTCAACAGAAAACAAGCTCAAAGACGCCCCCCTCACACTTAGATTTTGCTTGCCCTCAAGCAAACAAAACAAAGCATAAGCAAGGAGCACACAAACGCACAACTAAACGAAAAACACAAAGACAACACAAAAAACATGCGAAACAAAACAAGAAAAGGAAGGAAGTCACCGTGTGCGCTGCCGCCTCATCTCCTGTCGAATGGTGGCGCTCAAGTTCGCAATGCTCTCTTGTAGGGCTGCCAAGTTCCCATCGATCTTTTTTTTTTTTTTTTAAAAAAAAAACTGAAACTTAACAAAAATTAAAACTAAGAAGGAACTAAGAAACTAAAAGGAAAACTGAACGAAACAAAAATAAAGGAAGAGAAAGGCAAAACAGGAAAATAAAAGGGAAAGAAAATTGGGTTGCCTCCCGATAAGCGCCATTATTTAACGTCATCGGCTCGACTGTTGATGCAATCAGAATCTCGTCTGAGGTGACAATGGAATTTCTTCCACTGTTGTCATATGAGATGCATCGCAATATGGCTCCAACTTGTGATAGTTGACTACAAACGTCTTTGCCGTAGCCAAACTCTTAATCTCCACTGGTCCGTCTGGCCAAACAGACTGTATCTCAAAAGGACCTATCCATTGCCTTCCAAGCATGAATCGAACCTTTTCACCGACTTCAAATGTTCTCCAGAATCGATGCTTGTGATAAGCTATCGCTATTAGATCTGCATACCCCATGTTGGTATTATAGGCTTCCAAACGGAGCTCCTCCTCACACTTATCTTTTAAGTCGGGTGGTTCCACATTAAAATGCAGAGTCCTATAACGTGGCTTCCGTCTGGGCAAACGAACCGTATGTCCAGAACCTGTGAATTTCGGGTCATCATGAAGAATTTTGTCCTGTTTGGGCAAACAGAACGTATTTCCAGAATCTGCCAATTTCGAGTGAGCATGAAGAGACTTGGTAGATTCTTTGACTTCTTCATTGTTCATCCCACGAGCATCAAGACCAGTTGCTCTTTTGATCAAGGTCGGTTCCAACTTGTCCTGCACAGATTTAGTCTCAAGATGTTTTTGGACAGAAGGGTCAGTAATGTTAGTGGCACAAACAGTTTTAACAACAAGAGGATTTTTCATGGTATCATCAATATTGAAAGTGAACTTCTCTCCATGATAATCCAAACAAATAGTACCACTATAAACATCAATGAGTGCCCTAGTGGTCCTTAAGAAAGGACGGCCTAACAGAACACCAGCTGACTTTCTCGATTGCATACCACTCATCTTCACCACATAAAAGTCAGCAGGATAAACAAAATCATGCACCTTTACAAGAACATTCTCTAGAAGACCCTCGGGATGAACATATGACCCATCAGCTAACTGAATGACCACTCTAGTGTCTACCAATTCTACACCCGACAATCTATTATAAACAGTGAGAGGCATAACATTGATAGACGCTCCTAAGTCACACATAGCATGCTCGATCCTAGTATCACCAATGTAAATGGGAAGAGAAAACATACCAAGATCTTTGCACTTAGCTGGTAACTCCTTCTTGAGTGCAGCTGAAACGTTCTCGCCCATCACAATCTTTCCAGTTGCCTTGGACTTTCCAGCTATGAAGTCCTTCACAAATTTCCCAAAGGGAGGAATTTTCAGTGCTTGCAAGAATGGAAGATTCACTTCAAGTTTGCCGAAAATCTTCACAAAATCGATGAGTTCCTCTTCCGGCTTCTTCCTCGCCAATCTTCCTGGAAAAGGGAATGATGTTGCAACCTTGGGATCATGTAAGCTCAACGGTTTAGAGACCTTGGTCTGCTCCTCTTCGTTGGATTCAATTGCTGCTCCCTTTCCTTTCTGCTCAACTGTCGGCTCACTGTTCTGTTTGGCCAAACCGGACTGTTCTGCATTCTGGATTGCAGAATCCACCTTGGCTCCAGAATTTTCGAATTTTTCCAAGCTGAATTCGACTCCAGAATCCTTGCTCGGACACCCCTTTGAATTCTGGGTTATGGGCTCACTCAACTCCTTTCCACTCCTCAAAGTAATCATGCTAACGTTCTCCATTGGATTCAATTGGACTTGTGATGGTAATTTACCTTGATAGCCCTTGAGTTGGTTCACGGATGTCGCAAGCTGAGACACTTGACGAGCTAACCCTTCGATCTGAACCCTTTGCTCTGCTTGAGACTGTTGAAGTTTTAGCACCGCTTCATTGGTTGTTTGCAAATTATTTTGCAACAATTGTTGTGAGCCAATCAACTCTCTCATCATCTCTTCAAGAGCCTTTCCTTGATTTTCTTGTGGAGGTGGTGGTGCTTGTTGGAATCCTCTTTGATGAGGCGGTCTATAGCTCTGCAGCTGCTGCTGCTGCACTTGATTGCCTTGGTCTCTCCAACGATCATTAGGGTGATCTCTCCATGGCGTATTGTAGTTGCTCAAGTAGGGGTCGGTGCATTGCAAGCTCGTATGGCCAAAGCTACCACACGCTCTACATGGCTTTTCTGTCGGTTGTCCAGCAATTGCGAGTTTCTCCACCACAGTACTTAGCATTCTCTCTAACTTCCCCATCATTTCTTCGAACTTATTCTCAAAATCCGACGAACTAGCTTGAGCAGCTTTCTTGAGCAGTTGGATACGTGGCTCTTCATACTCTCTCGTTGCTTCCACCAAGTGTTGAATCAACTTCTTAGCTTCGCTCACAGTATTTTGAGAAAATGCTCCTCCACTTGATGAATTCACCAGATTTTTGGTATCTACCGTCATCCCTTGATAGAAATACTGCAGCAAATCCCCCTCTGAAAACTTATGGTTTGGACAGCTATCCACCAACCTCCTGAATCGAGTCCAGTATGTGCTCAGTGACTCATCGTACTCCTGCTTCACTCCACTAATTTCCTTCTTTAGCGCATTCGTCTTGGTAGGAGGGAAAAAATGCTCCAGTAATAGCTTTTTCATCTCGACCCATGATGTGATAGAATAGGGTGGAAGACTCGCGAACCAGGAGTTCGCCTCTGCTGTCATGGTGAAGGGAAAGGCAGCTAGTCTGAAGTGTTCCTCCGTAACTCCAGTGGGGCGTTTCTGGACTTTGCAAATTTTGATGAATTCGCTCAAGAAATTGTACGGATCTTCTCCCTTCTTGCCATAGTACTTTGGGAGAACATTAAGCAGTCCAAGCTTAATCTCAATACCGATAGCAGCTGCCGGCATCTGAATTGGGGTGGGCGGGTCATCGGCCTCGTGGCTGGAGAGATCACACAGTCTAGGATCGTCAGCCATGTCGCTCTCAGTACTTGCGATAAAAATCGAGTCGGTTTCTTCTTCACAGTCTGTGTCTGCCTCTGAATCAGGGTCTGTTTGGGCAAACGGATCCTCTGCAGCAATCTGAACTTCAGGTTCAGACTTGAAAAACGTTTCTGTCCGGTCAGACGGAGCAATTTCCGAGCCTTCCAGACCTTGCAGCTTCCTCGCCGTGGCCTCCTTCCTCAATCTCTTCGCGGTTTTCTCGATCTCAAAATCGTAGAGGAGATTCGGCTTAGAAGATCTGCTCATAAACCAAAAAGAAAAAATAAAAAAAATAGATCAAAAGGGAAAAAAAAAATCAATTAACACCGCTCCCCGGCAACGGCGCCAATTTGGTGGACGTCGTATACCACCAAATAATTCCTGCAGAATTATCAAAATATATTAGTATCGTGATAAGCAGGGTCGATCCCACAGAGAGCAGATAAAATCATTCAATTCCCTAAATCTATTAAATTTTGGTGATGCCACCACGCCTTAATTTTGGAGAAAATATTAATTAACTAAGAAAAGCAAATTAAATCAAATAAAATAGCTCTTGAAATAAATTAATAGAAAGGTAATTCGGCTCAAATAAATCCACTCTAATTCAACTCTGATCCTCGACGCAATAATTAATTAATCC
Organism: Salvia miltiorrhiza; assembly: GCF_028751815.1. Classification (NCBI taxonomy): domain Eukaryota; kingdom Viridiplantae; phylum Streptophyta; class Magnoliopsida; order Lamiales; family Lamiaceae; genus Salvia; species Salvia miltiorrhiza. The sequence continues at coordinate 53,097,990 of NC_080389.1, forward strand.
CTACCAACCAACCAGTTATAGGATACCGTGAAACGCAACGGACGTACCCCAATTCCTACTTACTGTGTCGATAAACAGCTGGAGACGCCAGACCTGCTTATTTCCCTTATTAAAATATAACCTAGCTGGAGACGCCAGACCTAGATTTAATATTCTAATAGCATTAAGATGAAGGAACCCAATTTATACCAATTATCCTAGATACGCTAGTAATAATTAATATACCAATTAATTCCCCCTACGAACACGGTAGTTGTATCACTAATTAGTCCAATTCCAACAATTACGGATTGGTAGGAACTAATTGACTGTAATCCAATTAAACTTAAGTTGATCAGGCTTAAATAAAATCAGAATTATCTTGGAACCTAGGAATTAATCGGAATCAATAGGAATCAATTTTAAACCAATTAGGTCTCACAGATCATTAAATTAGAGTTTCATTATTCTTGCCGAATTAAAGATTTAGCTACTCATGCTTAAATTAAAAACAATCAAATAAATAAAATAAAACATAAAAAAATATGCGAATAAAGCAGAATTATAAATTGCAAGAAATAAATCAAACTTGAATCGAGAATTCGTCTGCCTCAATTATCCACTCCAGCCGCTATTCCATAAACAAATGCAAGAATTTAAACTAAATTGAACTTTGAAAGCAAGGGATTAACAGAACATGGGAATCGAAAATTTGCATGAAAGATAAAGAAATTGCATGCATGGAAATATCAAAAATCAAAAGTCAAACTCTAGCTTGGAAATCAAAAGTTGCGGCTACTCTAATTGTAAAAGTGAATGTGTAAGTAAGTAATATAAAACCTAATCTAATATATATATCCCTAACTATGCGTGCGGCCCCCATTAAGAAGTTTAGGAAATAAATCCCTAATAGGGCGCCGCCTAATCCAACGCATGGGCTTCGGCCTTTAAACAAATAAAGCCTAAAAAAAAATAATTAAAACATGAGTTTTGGGCCTAATTAAATGTATGATAATTAATCTAAGCCCAATCTCTAAACTCTTCCAAAAATCCATGCTAATCTTCATCAATTCTCGACTTTCACCGACATCTTCCATCTACGAGCATCCATCTTCAATCTCTCTAATTCCTGCGCCATACATCACCAACTTGGGTAATATCAAGGAAAAATCAACGGCAAAACGACACGAAAATAGATAACTAAATCACACACATCAAATCCCCTCACACTTGAATCATACTTGCCCTCAAGTATGAAGTGAAGAAAAGACTCAATAGAGGACATAGCTTTCTAGACAAAACTTCCCCCCTCGACACGACACTAAAAACTCACAAGAAAAGAACAAAACAACGGACGCAACAACTAACGGAAAGAAAATAGAAAAGAACAAGGACACTAAACAACGACAAACTCAACTAAAAACAACAGCCAAGCAATCATCAAAACACTAGTAATGTAACATACTGCCAAGTCGAACCATGCAACTCACAATCAACTCTCAACTCTCGAATCAAGAAAAAATAATATCAAACGTGTGTTTTCATTGTCAATTCAGTCCAAATCAAGCAACAATGAGCTCCTCTTAAGGTTCACTCTTCTCTCAAGAATTCATTGGAAATTCACACGCAAGAAGAAAAATCCACTTAGTCGTGATATGTCATGGTCACATAGTAACTCAAGGAGGTCTTTTCTCATTGGTTGTAATGGGGCTAAGGACCGTTCATGATGTTGGCAAGATCCTAGGGGTCCTAAGCTCAAGCATTGAAATTCAAAGTGTGCACATCCAATCTAAACCATCATCCACAATTTCAAGTTCATAGAGAAAGAAGAAAGCAACTAAACTTGGGGAAAAACTCCAACAATAACAATGATACTACATGCTCAAATCAAACTGGTGCAACATCTTTTTTTTTCTTTTCTTTTCTTTTTTTAATTTTTTTTTTCTCTTTTTCTTTTTTTTCTCTTTTTTTTTTTTCTGCAACACCTTTCCTTTTTTTTATATCCTCAATCAACATGCAATCATCATCTACAAAAGATCCCCATAAATCGTCTCTCAAAACTGCTCCCATCCCAGAAACTGAACTGATCAATGCCACTGTTTGGCCAAACGGATCACAGATCCTTATCATTTTACACAAGACAGCAGTTTGGGCAAACGGCACATGTAAACACAGCTTAACTTTCTCTAGTAATTAATGGAATGAAGTTCAAAATTAGACATGCATCACTGGGCCAAAGAGAGAGTCCAAAACAGGCCTTGGCTTAATTATTTAGTGACTAATAAGAACAAAAATGGTCAAGGCTTCAAAAATGGCTCACTAAGGGTTAATGTTCGGTAGGAATTCAAAAGCAGGCCAAAAGGCTACCCTAATGCCTTCTATCATGCATTACCAATGACTCACAACATATCACAACTTCATGAATAACAAACCACTCAAAAGAAAAATAGTAGAGAGTGCTCTACTCTAATAAGCTCAATTCTCACTTATATGTGGCTTTTTACTCATTGTTGCTCTTATTTGTCATCCCAAATTTCATCCAATAAACACACAAAATTTTCAATCTCAAAATCTCAAATCTCAAGTATCAAATCTCAAGTTCATCACATAACTCAACCGGGCAGCATGCTTATCACTAATATTTCAACAACACAAAGCTCAAAACACACAAAAACGACATAAAAAACGGACTCAACAGAAAACAAGCTCAAAGACGCCCCCTCACACTTAGATTTTGCTTGCCCTCAAGCAAACAAAACAAAGCATAAGCAAGGAGCACACAAACGCACAACTAAACGAAAAACACAAAGACAACACAAAAAACATGCGAAACAAAACAAGAAAAGGAAGGAAGTCACCGTGTGCGCTGCCGCCTCATCTCCTGTCGAATGGTGGCGCTCAAGTTCGCAATGCTCTCTTGTAGGGCTGCCAAGTTCCCATCGATCTTTTTTTTTTTTTTTTTTTAAAAAAAACTGAAACTTAACAAAAATTAAAACTAAGAAGGAACTAAGAAACTAAAAGGAAAACTGAACGAAACAAAAATAAAGGAAGAGAAAGGCAAAACAGGAAAATAAAAGGGAAAGAAAATCGGGTTGCCTCCCGATAAGCGCCATTATTTAACGTCATCGGCTCGACTGTTGATGCAATCAGAATCTCGTCTGAGGTGACAATGGAATTTCTTCCACTGTTGTCATATGAGATGCATCGCAATATGGCTCCAACTTGTGATAGTTGACTACAAACGTCTTTGCCGTAGCCAAACTCTTAATCTCCACTGGTCCGTCTGGCCAAACAGACTGTATCTCAAAAGGACCTATCCATTGCCTTCCAAGCATGAATCGAACCTTTTCACCGACTTCAAATGTTCTCCAGAATCGATGCTTGTGATAAGCTATCGCTATTAGATCTGCATACCCCATGTTGGTATTATAGGCTTCCAAACGGAGCTCCTCCTCACACTTATCTTTTAAGTCGGGTGGTTCCACATTAAAATGCAGAGTCCTATAACGTGGCTTCCGTCTGGGCAAACGAACCGTATGTCCAGAACCTGTGAATTTCGGGTCATCATGAAGAATTTTGTCCTGTTTGGGCAAACAGAACGTATTTCCAGAATCTGCCAATTTCGAGTGAGCATGAAGAGACTTGGTAGATTCTTTGACTTCTTCATTGTTCATCCCACGAGCATCAAGACCAGTTGCTCTTTTGATCAAGGTCGGTTCCAACTTGTCCTGCACAGATTTAGTCTCAAGATGTTTTTGGACAGAAGGGTCAGTAATGTTAGTGGCACAAACAGTTTTAACAACAAGAGGATTTTTCATGGTATCATCAATATTGAAAGTGAACTTCTCTCCATGATAATCCAAACAAATAGTACCACTATAAACATCAATGAGTGCCCTAGTGGTCCTTAAGAAAGGACGGCCTAACAGAACACCAGCTGACTTTCTCGATTGCATACCACTCATCTTCACCACATAAAAGTCAGCAGGATAAACAAAATCATGCACCTTTACAAGAACATTCTCTAGAAGACCCTCGGGATGAACATATGACCCATCAGCTAACTGAATGACCACTCTAGTGTCTACCAATTCTACACCCGACAATCTATTATAAACAGTGAGAGGCATAACATTGATAGACGCTCCTAAGTCACACATAGCATGCTCGATCCTAGTATCACCAATGTAAATGGGAAGAGAAAACATACCAAGATCTTTGCACTTAGCTGGTAACTCCTTCTTGAGTGCAGCTGAAACGTTCTCGCCCATCACAATCTTTCCAGTTGCCTTGGACTTTCCAGCTATGAAGTCCTTCACAAATTTCCCAAAGGGAGGAATTTTCAGTGCTTGCAAGAATGGAAGATTCACTTCAAGTTTGCCGAAAATCTTCACAAAATCGATGAGTTCCTCTTCCGGCTTCTTCCTCGCCAATCTTCCTGGAAAAGGGAATGATGTTGCAACCTTGGGATCATGTAAGCTCAACGGTTTAGAGACCTTGGTCTGCTCCTCTTCGTTGGATTCAATTGCTGCTCCCTTTCCTTTCTGCTCAACTGTCGGCTCACTGTTCTGTTTGGCCAAACCGGACTGTTCTGCATTCTGGATTGCAGAATCCACCTTGGCTCCAGAATTTTCGAATTTTTCCAAGCTGAATTCGACTCCAGAATCCTTGCTCGGACACCCCTTTGAATTCTGGGTTATGGGCTCACTCAACTCCTTTCCACTCCTCAAAGTAATCATGCTAACGTTCTCCATTGGATTCAATTGGACTTGTGATGGTAATTTACCTTGATAGCCCTTGAGTTGGTTCACGGATGTCGCAAGCTGAGACACTTGACGAGCTAACCCTTCGATCTGAACCCTTTGCTCTGCTTGAGACTGTTGAAGTTTTAGCACCGCTTCATTGGTTGTTTGCAAATTATTTTGCAACAATTGTTGTGAGCCAATCAACTCTCTCATCATCTCTTCAAGAGCCTTTCCTTGATTTTCTTGTGGAGGTGGTGGTGCTTGTTGGAATCCTCTTTGATGAGGCGGTCTATAGCTCTGCTGCTGCTGCTGCTGCACTTGATTGCCTTGGTCTCTCCAACGATCATTAGGGTGATCTCTCCATGGCGTATTGTAGTTGCTCAAGTAGGGGTCGGTGCATTGCAAGCTCGTATGGCCAAAGCTACCACACGCTCTACATGGCTTTTCTGTCGGTTGTCCAGCAATTGCGAGTTTCTCCACCACAGTACTTAGCATTCTCTCTAACTTCCCCATCCGTTCTTCGAACTTATTCTCAAAATCCGACGAACTAGCTTGAGCAGCTTTCTTGAGCAGTTGGATACGTGGCTCTTCATACTCTCTCGTTGCTTCCACCAAGTGTTGAATCAACTTCTTAGCTTCGCTCACAGTATTTTGAGAAAATGCTCCTCCACTTGATGAATTCACCAGATTTTTGGTATCTACCGTCATCCCTTGATAGAAATACTGCAGCAAATCCCCCTCTGAAAACTTATGGTTTGGACAGCTATCCACCAACCTCCTGAATCGAGTCCAGTATGTGCTCAGTGACTCATCGTACTCCTGCTTCACTCCACTAATTTCCTTCTTTAGCGCATTCGTCTTGGTAGGAGGGAAAAAATGCTCCAGGAATAGCTTTTTCATCTCGACCCATGATGTGATAGAATAGGGTGGAAGACTCGCGAACCAGGAGTTCGCCTCTGCTGTCATGGTGAAGGGAAAGGCAGCTAGTCTGAAGTGTTCCTCCGTAACTCCAGTGGGGCGTTTCTGGACTTTGCAAATTTTGATGAATTCGCTCAAGAAATTGTACGGATCTTCTCCCTTCTTGCCATAGTACTTTGGGAGAACATTAAGCAGTCCAAGCTTAATCTCAATACCGGTAGCAGCTGCCGGCATCTGAATTGGGGTGGGCGGGTCATCGGCCTCGTGGCTGGAGAGATCACACAGTCTAGGATCGTCAGCCATGTCGCTCTCAGTACTTGCGATAAAAATCGAGTCGGTTTCTTCTTCACAGTCTGTGTCTGCCTCTGAATCAGGGTCTGTTTGGGCAAACGGATCCTCTGCAGCAATCTGAACTTCAGGTTCAGACTTGAAAAACGTTTCTGTCCGGTCAGACGGAGCAATTTCCGAGCCTTCCAGACCTTGCAGCTTCCTCGCCGTGGCCTCCTTCCTCAATCTCTTCGCGGTTTTCTCGATCTCAAAATCGTAGAGGAGATTCGGCTTAGAAGATCTGCTCATAAACCAAAAAGAAAAAATAAAAAAAATAGATCAAAAGGGAAAAAAAAATCAATTAACACCGCTCCCCGGCAACGGCGCCAATTTGGTGGACGTCGTATACCACCAAATAATTCCTGCAGAATTATCAAAATATATTAGTATCGTGATAAGCAGGGTCGATCCCACAGAGAGCAGATAAAATCATTCAATTCCCTAAATCTATTAAATTTTGGTGATGCCACCACGCCTTAATTTTGGAGAAAATATTAATTAACTAAGAAAAGCAAATTAAATCAAATAAAATAGCTCTTGAAATAAATTAATAGAAAGGTAATTCGGCTCAAATAAATCCACTCTAATTCAACTCTGATCCTCGACGCAATAATTAATTAATCCCTACCAACCAACCAGTTATAGGATACCGTGAAACGCAACGGACGTACCCCAATTCCTACTTACTGTGTCGATAAACAGCTGGAGACGCCAGACCTGCTTATTTCCCTTATTAAAATATAACCTAGCTGGAGACGCCAGACCTAGATTTAATATTCTAATAGCATTAAGATGAAGGAACCCAATTTATACCAATTATCCTAGATACGCTAGTAATAATTAATATACCAATTAATTCCCCCTACGAACACGGTAGTTGTATCACTAATTAGTCCAATTCCAACAATTACGGATTGGTAGGAACTAATTGACTGTAATCCAATTAAACTTAAGTTGATCAGGCTTAAATAAAATCAGAATTATCTTGGAACCTAGGAATTAATCGGAATCAATAGGAATCAATTTTAAACCAATTAGGTCTCACAGATCATTAAATTAGAGTTTCATTATTCTTGCCGAATTAAAGATTTAGCTACTCATGCTTAAATTAAAAACAATCAAATAAATAAAATAAAACATAAAAAAATATGCGAATAAAGCAGAATTATAAATTGCAAGAAATAAATCAAACTTGAATCGAGAATTCGTCTGCCTCAATTATCCACTCCAGCCGCTATTCCATAAACAAATGCAAGAATTTAAACTAAATTGAACTTTGAAAGCAAGGGATTAACAGAACATGGGAATCGAAAATTTGCATGAAAGATAAAGAAATTGCATGCATGGAAATATCAAAAATCAAAAGTCAAACTCTAGCTTGGAAATCAAAAGTTGCGGCTACTCTAATTGTAAAAGTGAATGTGTAAGTAAGTAATATAAAACCTAATCTAATATATATATCCCTAACTATGCGTGCGGCCCCCATTAAGAAGTTTAGGAAATAAATCCCTAATAGGGCGCCGCCTAATCCAACGCATGGGCTTCGGCCTTTAAACAAATAAAGCCTAAAAAAAAATAATTAAAACATGAGTTTTGGGCCTAATTAAATGTATGATAATTAATCTAAGCCCAATCTCTAAACTCTTCCAAAAATCCATGCTAATCTTCATCAATTCTCGACTTTCACCGACATCTTCCATCTACGAGCATCCATCTTCAATCTCTCTAATTCCTGCGCCATACATCACCAACTTGGGTAATATCAAGGAAAAATCAACGGCAAAACGACACGAAAATAGATAACTAAATCACACACATCAAGCTCCGACGAACTGAAACGAGACGAGAACAAAAGTCAACTACATGAATGCAGAGAGAATGTTTGATGCTTGTACAAATTTTGCAAATGTGTCAAGATGCATGATGATTGTCTTATTTATAGGCACAATCAACACATGAGAAAACTTGCCAACTGACGTCTCATTAAGACTCAGTTGTACGTAACTCTCACCCGTCCATATTGATGGACCGACGGAGGTTACTAGCTATTGTGGGATAGCTCCTGACGGGAGACTAACGGGTCCTCTCGACCATCTACTGGGACGGGTTCTCATGTGCATATACTCGATTCTTTTGAGCCGAACAAATCGTTGAACCAAAATAATAAGTTCAATGGAGTCTAAGATTTGACCCAAAGATCAGTCCAAGTCAATAGCCAGGACACGACGGGTGGCGGCGGTGGCACGCATGTAGCTTTGCAACATACTATCACTTATTCACATAATTTTATTATATGTACCAATACAATAATTAATTATATATTCAATTACTTGTTAATTAAATAAATATATTACGATCATCTACTTGAAATGTTGATCAATTCTATACTATTTAATTCTACTAATTAAATTAAATGTTTTGGTTACTAAAAAATTAATCAACAATTGATCAACTCATATTTTAGTAAAGCAAACACAAATATCATTGTATCGTGCGTAAGTCAACAATTATTTCATGATCATTGAATAAAAATCTTCAAATTCTAATTCCTTAACGAGTTAACGTCACTAAATTGTAAAACTAATTAATTTTATGGGTAGGTTTATTTTGATGAATAAATTTATTATTGGAAAATGAGAGATTATAAAAATTTATGCCTTTAAATGTTTTATTTCTTTTCTAATATTTGACATAAAAGAAAAGTTCATTTTTTCTTCCTTATTTTCACTTCAAGATTAGATAATATTATCCCTTCATTTTTGAGTGAATAATATTATCCATATTTGAAGTAAAAATAAGGGGAAAAATGGTAAGAGAACTTGTGTCAAATATTAGGGAAAAAAATATATTTAAAGACATAATTTTTTATTATTCCTCATTTTAATTATGAGACGTAAAATACATATTAATTAGAATCGAAACACGTGTATATATATATATATATATATATATCAATAACTAAGAAAAATTTCGAAGCAAAGTAAATAGCGAGGGCTACAATTATAGAAAGTGGATGGATGTTTAGCCCTGGAGCTGATTCAATCTCAGCAACTGAACTGAAGGCCTCCTACATTTAGGGCTGTAAATGAATAGAGCCACTCGCGAGCTATTCGAGATTCGACTCGAAAAAAGCTCGTTCGGAGCTCGATTCGATAATAAACGAGCCGAGCTTGAGCCTGATTTCGAGCTTGAAATTTTATCGAGCCGAGCTCGAGCCTGACAGTGCTCGGCTCGTTGAGCTCGCGAACATGTTCGAATTCGATTGTTCGCGAACATGTTTGCGAGCTTGTTCACGAACCTTCAGTCGAGCCTTCAATCGAGTTAGTACACGAGCCTTAAACGAGTCGAACTCGAACTCGAATAACATATTAATTAAGAAGATTTTCTTAAATTTATAGCAAATTCGAGTTTGAACATCATATATACGAACATCTAACGAGTCGAGCTCGAACTCAAGCTCGAATTCGACATTATCGAGCATCACCCGAGCCGAACTCGAACCGAGCTCGAGCTTAGTATGTGGGTGACGAGCTGAACTCGATCATCAAGATAAAAGCTCGAATCGAGCTCGAGCCGAACTCGAACACCCGAATATTTAAACGAGCCGAGCTCGAACATGCTTGTATTCGGCTCGGCTCGACTCGACTCATTTACAGTCCTTCCTACATTGTCAGGTTGTCATAACGCTGTATTACACTTCAACCTAACAAAAAAATGGAAAGGTCCACGTGACTTTAAAGCTACGTCAGTATCATTGCACGTCGGCAAAATTCTATTACCACTCCTCCGCCAGATAACATCAGATTTAGCTTTCGGCATTCTAGCTACTAATAAAAATTCTAAACTTCTTGCAAATATCACATATATATAAATACAAGATCCAAATTCTGAACTATAGCAATTACTTGGGGGACTCTGCAGATGTAATTTTGGACTTCCTACGATAAAATTAATTATATATATTAAAAAACAATTTAGACAATTTTTTTAAAATTTTTTAATTAATTTTAAATTTTAATGATGTATGAGTGTTTAAATCTTGATTTCAAATACGTGCTAAAAATATAACGATTTATTTTGCTACAAATTTAAAATTAAATCTTAATCATAACAGGAGTTCAAAACTTGAATAAATTTTACAATAATATAGTATATTATATGCCAAATTCCAAAAGATCAAGATTAATTTAATACTACTATGCAATATTATCAATTTGTGTAAGATGAATTTGTGCTCTAGAGCGTGGAAGCTGGCTAATTATGTGGATGTGGTTCCCGTTCCTTTTTCTACACCTTTTCTCTTTCGAGGCTTAAAACATTCCACGTGGCCAGATTGAATATATGTACCTAAATAAACACAACAACACAACAAAAGAAATACAAATCTAATAACCATAAGTATATGTTAGGCAAATCATGTATTTTGGTTAATTTCTACACCTTTATTTTATTTAGAATAGGCCAGGTTTTCATATTTTTATTTAAGGCAAATTGCATGAAAATACCCCACTTTATATCAAAACCTGATTTTTTGACAATCTTTTCTTTTTGTTGCAAAAATTTCAACTACCTTTTAATTTGTTGCAATGTCCGACTCATTAAATTTTCCGGCCAAAGTTGACAGTCGGAATGCCAACGTGGCATTAAAAATGCCAAATCACACCCACCCTCCCATCCCACCACTACAAGAAAATGCGGCTCTAACGACCGAAATTTCGGTCGTTAAAACTCAAAAATCGGTAGTTAATATTTTTAACGACCGATTTAACGACCGTTTTTTTCGGTCGTTGTTTGCATCGTCGCCCGAGTTTTAACGACCGTTTTTTCGGTCGTTAAATTTAACGACCGATTTTTTATTTTTAACGACCGAAATTTCGGTCGTTAAAAAGAGAAAAAAAAATAAAAAATATAAATAAAAAAATTATTTTTTTTTGGGTTAATTACGCCAAAAACCATGAACTTTGGGCCCATTTCCAAATTTTCCATGAACTTTGATTTTTATCAAATTTTCCCTGAACTTAAAGGCGTGAACAATTTTTCCATGAATTTCAGCTCCGGTAATACTCCGGTAAAACTCCGAGCTGAGATGGCAATTACGAGCTGAGATGGCAATTACGGGCTGACATGGCTCTTACACGCACACACACTGATACACACGCAGACACCTCCCCCTCACATCGCCGCCGCCTCCCTCCTCGGCGGCAACAGCCGTCGCCGACAACATCCATCCATCCTCCTTTTCCCTCTTCCGTCCTCTCCCTCGCTGGACCGAAATCCCCAAAGTCGTAACCTGCGACCTAACAGCAGCACACGGAGCCGCCGCCTTTGGCTCTCCTTTTCCCAGCCCGGCGCGACAGCAGATCCGCCGCCTTTGGCTCTCCTTCTCCCACCACCACGCTAGATCCGCCGTCTCCCTCCCTCCTCCCACCCCCAAATTGAAACCCTAGGACCGCCTCTCTCCTCCCACCACCGGCGCCGCGCCACAGATCTTAATTTCAGAATCGCGGCGGCGGTGCACGACCTGGTGGCGAAGATGTGGCCCTAGGACCGCCTCCCTCCTCCCACCGCCGCGCCACAGATCTTAATTTCAGAATCGCGGCGGCGGCGCACGACCTGGTGGCGAAGATGTAGCCCTAGGACCGCCTCCCTCCTTCCACCGCCGCGCCACAGATCTTAATTTCAGAATCCCGGCGGCTGCGGCGTTCAGAACCGCCCTTCGTCCTCTCCCCCAACCCCGAAAATCTGACTCCGGCGAGCAGCAGACCCGAGGCTGCCACCGCCAAGCGGTCCCGATGACGTCTAGTGAGTTTCCCGGCTAGGAAGCATGGTTGGGGCTCAAAACGACGTTGTTTTACCCCCCAACTAAACGACGTCGTTTTGATTCACTGCCGGCGATGCCATGTCACTGCCGGCGACGCCATGTCAGCATTCAATTTGGGGATTCTTGAAAGTCATGGAAAAATTGTTCACGCCTTTAAGTTCAGGGAAAATTTGATAAAAATCAAAGTTCATGGAAAATTTGGAAATGGGCCCAAAGTTCATGGTTTTTGGCGTAATTAACCCTTTTTTTTTTAATTTTTTTTAAATAACGACCGAAATTTTATTTTTTAACGACCGAATTTTCGGTCGTTAAAAATTAATAAAAAAAAATATATATATATTTTTTTAATATCTTTGTATCCCACAAGTATTTTTAGTGTATTTCTAATGTATTTTGACCTTAATTGCATACCATTTGACGAACTTCCCAGTAGGTCACCCATCTTACTTGTGCTCTAAGTCAAGCACGCTTAACCTTAAAGTTCATTTCGAGTAGTCACCAATAGAGAACACTCGTATTATTGATATATATAGTACCTATTAATTCATTTAAACTCTAATTCAATATAAAATATCATTAATCATTCATAACCTGATAATATGTCGAGATAATAACTAAGATTTGTGGTGTCGGCGAAACATTGACGATAAATATACGATCGAATTTAAAATAATAAAAAAATAATATTATCGTAATTAAAAAAAGAAAAGAAAATATGAGTATGAAAAATAACAATCAAATATACAACAAAATCAATATTAAATCAAATAATCAATATTAATAAAATTAATATTTGAAAAATAATTTTATTATTTTAAAATAATAAAATTATTAATATTTTGAAAATAATGAATCTAATACTTTTGAAAATCTAATAAGTCTAATAATTTATTATAATAAGTCTAATAATTTATTATAATAAATCTAATAATTTATTATTATTTGCAAATAATATCACATTTTTATTAATAATCAATATTATCTAGTTTTATAGAATAATATTATGAAAATAACAATCATTTTAAAATATTCTCTATAATTTGAAAAAAATAATTAAATAGAAAATTAATAAAAAATAATTAAATATTTATATATAATCAAAAAATAAAAATAAAATTAAATAAAAATAAATAAAAATAAAAACGAAATTTAAAATTTTTAAAATTGAAAAAATAAAATTAACGACCGATTATTCGGTCGTTAATAAAATAAATAAATAAATAAATAAATAAATAAATAAAAATAAATAAAAAAATATAAAAAAATAAAAAATAAATAAAAATAATTTTAACGACCGAAAAATTCGGTCTTTAAAAAAAATAATTAAAAAAAATATTTTTTTATTTAAAAAATATTAAAAAAATAAAAAAAAATAAAAAAAATAAAAAATAATTAAAAAAGTTAAAAAAATTAATTTTTTTTATAAAAAAAATTATTTTTTAAAAAAAAATAATTTTTTAATAAAAAAAATAAAAATATATATATTAACGACAGAATTTTCGGTCGTTAAAATTAAAAAAATAATTAAAATATAAAAAAATAATTTTTACGACCGAAAATTCGGTCGTTAAAAAAAATTAAATATTAAAATATTAAAAAAATTATTAGCGACCGAATTTTCGGTCGTTAAAAAATAAAAATAAATAAAAAATAAAATCGGTCGTTAAACGGTCGTAAATCGGTCGTTAAGGCCGCAAAATTAACGACCGAAATTTTCGGTCGTTAATTTCGGTCGTTAAACGCGTGTTTTCTTGTAGTGCACGTCACCCTCCATTCCCACATCACCCACCTCTCTCTCTTTCCCCCATCCCCTTCCCCCTCTCTCCCTGTCGGTTCTCTCTCTCTCTTCCCTCATCCGCAGCAACAGCCGCCGCCCCAAATTCCCAACAACTCGCCGGACTTCCTCCCTCCACCGCCCCAGATACCCAACAACCATCTCTCCCTGTCGATTCTCTCTATCTCTTCCCCCATCCCCTTTACCCTTCTCTCCCCGTCAGCTCTCTCTCTCTTCCCCAATAGCCCTTGCTGCGTACACTCCGCCGCCGGAAAACCTCGCGCGGTGGAGGTTCCAAAAAAGCCAGAAAACCTCGCTGTCGTACGGATTCAAGCGCACACAATCAATTGAAGAAAATCAAAGCCACCAGCCACCTTCAAACTCAAACTCCCTACGAAGGAGAAATCGCTCTTCTCCCTGAAGAAATTATCCAAGATATCCTCTTAAGGCTCCCCGTCAAATCCCTTTTGAATTCCAGATGTGTTTCAAAATCATGGAATTCCTTGATTTCCAGTTCCCGATTCGTCAATCCCTCTTGAATTTCCAGGTTTATAATTTGCTTCGCGATTGATGAAAATGATGTGTTTCTATGGAACCCAGCTATGAGAAAATTGAAGCAACTCCCCCCTGTAGGCGTTGAAATGAAGCCTGGATTTTACTACATTTGGGGGTTTGGTTATAGTGAATCTGAGGTTGATTTCAAGGTTGCGAGATTGTTCTGTGCTTATGGCGATGGTGGTCTGCAGGAGTCGGTGGTGAAGGGGAAGGGGATGGGGGGAAGAGAGAGAGGTGGGTGACGCAGCGAGGGCTATTGGGGAAGAGAGAGTGAGCCGACGGGGAGAGAAGGGGAAATGGGATGGGGGAAGAGATAGAAAGAATCGATAGGGAGAGAGGAGGACGAAAGAGAGAGGGTTGTTGGGTATCTGGGGCGGTGGAGGGAGGAAGTCCGAAGAGTTGTTGGAAATTTGGGGCGGCTGTTGCTGCGGATGGGGGAAGAGAGAGAGAGAACCGACAGGGAGAGAGAGGGGGGAGGGGATGGGGGGAAGAGAGAGAGGTGGGTGACGTGGGAGGGGAGGGTGGGTGTGATTTGGCATTTGTAATGCCACGTTGGCATTCCGGCTGCCAACTTTGGCCGGAAAATTTAACGGGTCGGACATTGCAACAAATTGAAAGGTAGTTGAAATTTTTGCAACAAAAAAAAAGATTGTCAAAAAACCAGATTTTGGTATAAAGTGTGGTATTTTCATGCAATTTGCCCTTTTATTTATTTAGATGACATTAACATTTAACAATGGGGTAATTGCCCCTAAATACATAAACTTTCACATATTTCTGAAATTGCACACCATCTTTAGATTCTGTCCCACAATACATGAACTTTGAGATTCTTCTATTTTTTCCCATGGCACCGGAAACCACTAAATGGAGAGATGACGTGGGTGTGATTTGGCATTTATAATGCCACGTTGGCATTTCGGCTGCCAACTTTGGCCGGAAAATTTAACGGATCGGACATTGCAACAAATTGAAAGGTAGTTGAAATTTTTGCAACAAAAAAAAAGATTGTCGAAAAACCAGATTTTGGTATAAAGTGGGTATTTTCATGCAATTTGCCCTTTTATTTATTTAGATGACATTAACATTTAACAATGGGGTAATTGCCCCTAAATACATAAACTTTCACATATTTCTGAAATTGCACACCATCTTTAGATTCCGTCCCACAATACATGAACTTTGAGATTCTTCTATTTTTTCCCATGGCACCGGAAACCACTAAATGGAGAGATGACGTGGCTGCTGGAAAACACACGTGGATTCGCCGATGACACGTGGATTCCTACTTGAAAAAAAAATTAAGTTTTAATTTCTTTTCCCATCCCTAATTTCCCTAAAATTCACCCTCTCCAGCTCTGCTTTTTCCCTCTCCATTTGCTCGGTCAAGAGAGTGCCGCCACCAGGGAGAGCGCCGCCATCAGGGACGTCTGCTTATGTGCTCGCGCATTTTACCCTCTCCAGCCCTAATTTCCCTCTCTATCTCTGCTCGGCCAAGAGAGCGCCGCCACCAGGGAGAGCGCTGCCACTAGGGAGAGCTGCCTCTGTGCTCGCGTCGACCAGTGAGCAGAACTTCGGTTAGCTCGCGTCTGTCTTTTGCTAAGTTTATGTGAATTATTTTCTTAATTGATGAAACTAATTCTTGCTCGAAATGTGAATTGTTTTCCTAATTTCTTCGAAAGCTTTTGTTAATCAATTTCCCGTGTCCTCTTCTTCAAAGTTTGACAGGCGATCCCTGGTCGACGACACTCCCTGGTCGCGGCGTTCCCTGGTCGACGACGAGCACAGATTGGGAAATTAGGGCTCGCAAACTTTGGTTCTTCAAACTTTTTCAGAGGCTGCCCCTTGTCGCGGCGCTCTTCCTGGTTGCGGCCCTCTCTTGGCCGACGGCGAGCAGAGATGGAGAGGGTAAAATGCTTGGGGAAATTATGGCTGGAGAGGGTGAATTTTAGGGCAGTCGAATGGGAAAAGAAATTAAAACTTAATTTTTTTTCAAGTAGGAATCCACGTGTCACCGGCGAATCCACGTGCGTTTTCCGGTTGCCACGCCATCTCTCCATTTAGTGGTTTCCGGTGCCATGGGAAAAAACAGAAGAATCTCAAAGTTCATGTATTATGGGGCAGAATCTAAAGATGATGTGCAATTCCAGAAATATGTGAAAGTTTATGTATTTAGGGGCAATTACCCCTTTAACAATTGCACATTCATTTCCGTTATCTTTTCTTCTTTGTACTTTTATTTCTAATTATTTATTCAGGCCTGGGCTCTTCACATATATGTTATAATTTATCCAATTAGTACTGGTTAATGTTTTTTTTTCCCCCTTATACAAGTAAATAGGTACGTGTGGATCGGACTTGATTCTGAGATACAAGAAACATATTATATCATGATTTCAAACTTTAAATTACAAAGCATTTTAAATAATACGTCCGATTAGAACCAAACTAGTACAAAATAGATTAGAAATTCACATGAAATCGAGAATTAATATATACTGATACATATGTTAATTTGGTCCATTTACGCAGTAAATAAATACACACCAACATGCAGTAGCTAGATGACGAGTTGCGTTGTTATAAAATATGTCGTATTTTGAATAATTTAAGTAGTTTTAACTATATATAGTATTTGTGTTTGTAAATTGTTATCCAACTAAAAAACTACATTGTGTGATATAAAATGAATGAGGTGAGCCAGAAGAGTGATGAACAGCATTTGGCGCTCACTTCACGTTGTTTTTAATTCTCACGTTATGGATTCGAGACAGCAACTTCCTTCATTAAAGGCAGCAAAACGCAAATAGCACGTGGCGAGGCAGCCGACATTCTCGTTCCTGCAGCAAAAAAGTAGTAGTAATAAAATCGAATTGCATGTATATAGTGTTAGTGTGTCGCTAAGGCAACGGACAAAACACTACTTCAGACGGTGGATAGCACAAGATTAGTTTCTTGTTCAAACAAAACTTGCAATCTCATAATATTAGTAATTAACTAAGATAACAAAAAAATGGTCAAAATGCCAACCTTAAAGATAAAGATAAAGCTACAGTTGATGTTTTAGGATCAGGACACGTGTCAAAAGACGAGCGATGTGCGAATGAACGGATCACTCATCCTCAAGAAAACAATTAAATTAAAATGCTTGTCTTAATCTGAATATAAATATATAATGACAACCATTTTTGTTAGAGTTAATTAATTTAACTATATCTTTTATTTGTTCTAAAATTAATGTTTTGTCTTCTTTATTAATTATTAACAAAAAAAACTTAATCAAAAGCTTAAAGATAAAAGAAGTGGTTTAAAGGCTTAATCATGAAGTTTACTTTGGCACCAAATACTAATCATCACCCACGTTCTTCTCCTCACATCCTCAGCAATATAATTTTGCTTTTCAAGCTTCAAAACCTCTATATAGAGGTGAAGGTTATTGAATTCAATATCAATACACATAACCATATACTCCCTCCGTCCCGCCCAAAATGCTACATATTCATTTTCGGGCCGTTCTAACGAAGATGATACATTTCTATATTTGGCAAAAATAAAAAATTTTAAAC
The DNA here is from genome assembly GCF_028751815.1 of Salvia miltiorrhiza. NCBI lineage: Eukaryota > Viridiplantae > Streptophyta > Magnoliopsida > Lamiales > Lamiaceae > Salvia > Salvia miltiorrhiza. The sequence continues at coordinate 53,115,675 of NC_080389.1, forward strand.
ACTTAATTAACACTAATTAAGTATTCCCTTATTACATTCTCTCTCATACTTTATCACTTTATTACATTCTCTCTCCTACTTTATCAATTTATTATTACACATTTAAAACACTAATCTACAACTCCTTAAATCTCATGCCGAAAAGCAAATGTATCATCTTGACCGGGACGAAGAGAGTATAATATAAGTATTAAAAAGTAGGAACTCATGAGTTTACAATTAGTTGATACTACTTGATAGTGTTTGTTTTTCAGCAAGCAACATCTACATTAGCTCCAGTAAGTCTAGCCTGTTGCTAGAATTAGAAGAGATTTATTTAAATAAATTATAGTATAAAGTTATTTCATTATATTTACTTTATCGTTCCATTATTTTACTACTACTTTTCATAAGTAGTTATAGAATTATTTATTCCAACAACTAGTCAAATATACTTTACTTTGCGGAAGCAACAACTCCCACTGTTCGTTTATCAATGGGTGTGATTCTAGTTTCAATAAATACTCTCAATGGATTGGTAATAACGTTGTATATATTAATGATTGTTGATTATAGAAAGAATTCATGTACAGCCGTGTCGAATTGATGTTAAATCGCTCATAAAAGTTGTACAGTATCAACTTTGCAGGTGGATTAATTTGCTCCAACACAATAATTAATGAGGCTGAGTGCATGGCAACTTTTGGAATTAAATATTGCTTAAAAATTGTTAGTAACTTAAATAAATAAATTGACATAACAGAGAAAAAAAAAATGATATAGAAAAGGAGTCTGCAGTTATTTAAAATTTTGTCAGGGAGATAGAATATATCCAATACTTAAGTGGTCAAATTATTGTTGGTGAACCCAATAATTCCATGAGAAGGCCCACAATAATTTCTCCTCCTGGTCTTTGTTGTAGCCAGCCCTACCTATTAACATCCAAACAATTTGCGTGGCTGCCTATGTGAAGGAAAACTTGCAAGTTTGAGAAGGAAAAAGAAAAGATTGTTTGGGCAAAAGCACTTTTGAGGTTCTGTAGATGGTTCCCACATGAGGTAATAGAAATCGAGTAGAAACTGCTCTTAAAAAAAAGAAGAAGAAATCGAGTAGAAACATTGTGTTGGATAGTTAATTCCTCCTAAGAAATTGGAGAAGGACTAGAAATTGGGGTATGAGAAAAGCTATGAGCTAGTCTAGTGGATCTCAATTTCATCACCTCATTTTCTGAGTATAGAAGTTAGGAGATGAATTAAGGTGACTAGGAAATCGGTGACAAAAGATGGGAATAGATAAAATTATACTATGAATGAACGAGGAAAGATTAAGAGGGTGTTTGGTTAAATTTATTTTAAATAACTTACTAGCCTTAACATCTTATAAGATTTTGAAGATGCAATGTTTAATAGTATATAATAAGAAATGAATTCAGCCCATTAGGATTATTTAGGTGACAGCCCATTATGGTTTATAATTAGTTAAAGAAGAACTTAATTAATTACTCCCTTCGTCCGCCAATTCATGACCTAGGGGAGAAAATACGAATTTTAAGAAAAAAATGTATTGTTTATTAGTTGAGTGGAGAAATTGACCCACAAAGTGTATTGTTTATTAGTTGAATGGAGAAAAAATATATTCTTTATTGGGATCCACCAATTAAAAAAATGTATAAATAGTTACTAAAAATGGGTAGGACATGAATTGGTGGACGTACCAAAAAGAAAAGTAGGACCTGAATTGGTGGACGGAGGGAGTACAATATAAAGTCTTAAATTATTTTGCATTTTAGAAAATAGACACTTGTTATGTGACAATTTAAAAAAGA